>NC_138769.1:516088213-516465713 GCF_965119305.1 Pelophylax lessonae
CAGGAGGTCCCCCTCCCAGTGTATAGAGGATGATGATGACAGGAGGTCCCCCTCCCAGTGTATAGAGGATGATGATGACAGGAGGTCCCCCTCCCAGTGTATAGAGGATGATGATGACAGGAGGTCCCCCTCCCAGTGTATAGAGGATGATTATGACAGGAGGTCCCCCTCCCAGTCTATAGAGGATGATGATGACAGAAGCTCCCCCTCCCAGTCTATAGAGGATGATGATGATAGGAGGTCCCCCTCCCAGTCTACAGAGGATAGTGATGACAGGAGTTCCCCCTCCCAGTCTATAGAGGATGGCAATGACAGGAGGTCCCCCTCCCAGTCTAAAGAGGATGATGATGACAGGAGATCCCCACTCCCAGTCTATAGAAGATGGTTATGACAGAAGGTCCCCCTCCCAGTCTATAGAGGATGATGATGACAGGAGGTCCCCCTCCCAGTGTATAGAGGATAATGATGACAGGAGGTCCCCCTCCCAGTGTATAGAGGATAATGATGACAGGAGGTCCCCCTCCCAGTGTATAGAGGATGATGATGACAGGAGGTCCCCCTCCCAGTGTATAGACGATGATGATGACAGGAGGTCCCCCTCCCAGTGTATAGAGGATGATGATGACAGGAGGTCCCCATCCCAGTGTATAGAGGATAATAATGACAGGAGGTCCCCCTCCCAGTGTATAGAGGATAATGATGACAGGAGGTCCCCCTCCCAGTGTATAGAGGATGATGATGACAGGAGGTCCCCCTCCCAGTGTATAGAGGATAATGATGACAGGAAGTCCCCCTCCCAGTGTATAGAGGATGATGATGACAGGAGGTCCCACTCCCAGTGTATAGAGGATAATGATGACAGGAGGTCCCCCTCCCAGTGTATAGAGGATGATGATGACAGGAGGTCCCCCTCCCAGTGTATGGAGGATGATGATGACAGGAGGTCCCCCTCCCAGTGTATAGAGGATGATGATGACAGGAGGTCCCCCTCCCAGTGTATAGAGGATGATGATGACAGGAGATCCCCCTCCCAGTGTATAGAGGATGATTATGACAGGAGGTCCCCCTCCCAGTGTATAGAGGATGATGATGACAGGAGGTCCCCCTCCCAGTGTATAGAGGATGATGATGACAGGAGGTCCCCCTCCCAGTGTATAGAGGATAATGATGACAGGAGGTCCCCCTCCCAGTGTATAGAGGATGATGATGACAGGCGGTCTCCCTCCCAGTGTATAGAGGATAATGATGACAGGAGGTCCCCCTCCCAGTGTATAGAGGATAATGATGACAGGAGGTCCCCCTCCCAGTGTATAGAGGATAATGATGACAGGAGGTCCCCCTCCCAGTGTATGGAGGATGATGACAGGAGGTCCCCCTCCCAGTGTATAGAGGATGATGATGACAGGAGGTCCCCCTCCCAGTGTATAGAGGATGATGATGACAGGAGATCCCCCTCCCAGTGTATAGAGGATGATTATGACAGGAGGTCCCCCTCCCAGTGTATAGAGGATGATGATGACAGGAGGTCCCCCTCCCAGTGTATAGAGGATGATGATGACAGGAGGTCCCCCTCCCAGTGTATAGAGGATGATGATGACAGGAGGTCCCCCTCCCAGTGTATAGAGGATAATGATGACAGGAGGTCCCCTCTCCCAGTGTATAGAGGATGATGATGACAGGCGGTCTCCCTCCCAGTGTATAGAGGATAATGATGACAGGAGGTCCCCCTCCCAGTGTATAGAGGATAATGATGACAGGAGGTCCCCCTCCCAGTGTATAGAGGATAATGATGACAGGAGGTCCCCCTACCAGTGTATAGAGGATGATGATGACAGGAGGTCCCCCTCCCAGTGTATAGAGGATGATGATGACAGGAGGTCCCCCTCCCAGTCTATAGAGGATAATGATGACAGGAGGTCCCCCTCCCAGTGTATAGAGGATAATGATGACAGGAGGTCCTCCTCCCAGTGTATAGAGGATAATGATGACAGGAGGTCCCCCTCCCAGTCTATAGAGGATAATGATGACAGGAGGTCCCCCTCCCAGTGTATAGAGGATGATGATGACAGGAGGTCCTCCTCCCAGTGTATAGAGGATAATGATGACAGGAGGTCCCCCTCCCAGTCTATAGAGGATAATGATGACAGGAGGTCCCCCTCCCAGTGTATAGAGGATGATGATGACAGGAGGTCCCCCTCCCAGTGTATAGAGGATAATGATGACAGGAGGTCCCCCTCCCAGTGTATAGAGGATAATGATGACAGGAGGTCCCCCTCCCAGTGTATAGAGGATGATGATGACAGGAGATCCCCCTCCCAGTGTATAGAGGATGATTATGACAGGAGGTCCCCCTCCCAGTGTATAGAGGATGATGATGACAGGAGGTCCTCCTCCCAGTGTATAGAGGATGATTATGACAGGAGGTCCCCCTCCCAGTGTATAGAGGATGATGATGACAGGAGGTCCCCCTCCCAGTGTATAGAGGATAATGATGACAGGAGGTCCCCCTCCCAGTGTATAGAGGATGATGATGACAGGAGGTCCCCCTCCCAGTGTATAGAGGATAATGATGACAGGAGGTCCCCCTCCCAGTCTATAGAGGATAATGATGACAGGAGGTCCCCCTCCCAGTGTATAGAGGATAATGATGACAGGAGGTCCCCCTCCCAGTGTATAGAGGATAATGATGACAGGAGGTCCCCCTCCCAGTGTATAGAGGATGATGATGACAGGAGGTCCCCCTTTGCTCCCGGTGTAGCTGTGTAGTGGAGGACTGTCCAGGTTGCTGTAGCCCCGCCCCCTCTCGGTGTGACAACAACAAGGAGCCGTGCTCGGAGCAGGCAGGCAGCACTTTCAGGCGGATTTCTCGCTGTCATTCGCTGTCGATCTTTGATCAATGTGCTGCCAGGGAGAGCCCGAGCCGAGCGATCCTCCTCCTCCTCCTCCCGCTCTCCATCTCCTAACTTTGTAGAAGACAGAGAGCTTGTGTCTGTACACCGGACTTGTATCATCGCTGGCTCCAATCATCGCTCTGCTCCGTGCTCGGTGCGCCGTGCTCCGTGCAGGAACTTTGTTGTATAGTGATCTGTGCTGTTATCGGAGTGTCCTGGGAGGTCCTCCTATGTGACCATGGCCGTGCCGGCTGCTTTGATCCCACCGACTCAGCTGGTGATCGCTACATCCGCACCGTCCTCATCCACCAGCTCGTCCTCTTCTTCTCCCACCCCATCAGTCACCCCTTCTTCCTCCGGCCCCAGCCTCTACAGACCGGAGCCCATTGCGGCCACCACGGTGACATCCAGCCTCAGCAGCCCCCCTGTCACCAACATCTCCAGCACGTCTAGCAGCAATCCAGCCGCCGGGGCTGGAGGGAACAACTGCAGCAGCATCAGTCCCAGCTTGGCCACCAACAACGGCATCAGCCACCACCACAACCCTCTACCCAACACCCCCAGCACCTCCACCAGCACCACCAGCACATGTACCAGCAGCAGCAGCAGTGCCCCCAACACCAACCTGCCTGGCAAGCCTGTCTACTCCACTCCATCCCCTGTGGAGAACATCCCCCAAAACAATGAGTGCAGGATGGTGGACCTGAGAGGGGCCAAGGTGGCCTCCTTCACCGTGGAAGGTTGCGAACTCATCTGCTTGCCCCAAGCCTTTGACCTCTTCTTGAAGCATTTGGTCGGTGGGCTGCACACCGTTTACACCAAGCTCAAGAGGCTGGAGATCACGCCGGTGGTGTGCAACGTGGAGCAGGTGCGGATCTTGAGAGGATTGGGGGCCATCCAGCCAGGGGTCAACCGGTGCAAACTCATTTCCAGAAAGGATTTTGAGACCCTGTACAACGACTGTACCAACGCCAGGTGAGCCCGCAATGATATGTCTAAAACAGGGCTTCTCGACCAGGGTTCCTCCAGAGGTTGCTAGGGGTTCCTTGATCAATGACAGGGCTTCTCGACCAGGGTTCCTCCAGAGGTTGCTAGGGGTTCCTTGATCAATGACAGGGCTTCTCGACCAGGGTTCCTCCAGAGGTTGCTAGGGGTTCCTTGATCATTGACAGGGCTTCTCGACCAGGGTTCCTCCAGAGGTTGCTAGGGGTTCCTTGAGCAATGAGCAATTTATGCCTCTCAGATAAGTTCCCACTAACACCATTGATATTTTTAGCTATCTATGATGGGGTCAATTTTTCTCAATGTCCTCAAGTGTAAGGAGCATTATTCCCACCGTCCATCACCTTAATGTATCATGAGTTGTAGATATAGTCAATTTTAGGAATTTTTCCCTGAGGCCAAAAAGTTTACATATTATAATTTTTTAATAGACTGGAAAGTTATTTCAAGGGTTCCTCTGAGTTGAAAAGGCTGATCTAGATCTTCATCCACCAAGATCACCTTAATGTATCATGAGTTGTAGATAAAGTCATTTTTAGCAGGGGTTCCCTGAGACCAAAAAGTTTAGATATTATAATTTTTTAATAGACTGGAAAGTTATTTTAAGGGTTCCTCTGTGTTGAAAAAGCTGAGAAAGGCTGATCTAGATCTTCATCCACCAAGCAGATCTTGGCAAGAAGATCCAGAGTAGACCACTTGTATGTTTATCAAATATTTTCTTGTTTTGGAAATATAGGCTGTATGCACAAATACACAAAAATATTTAATAAATATGATGTGTTGTTTTACACAATTTGTTCTAGGTGGGAATGGAAGAGTTGATCTTAGAACTTTAGGTGATGCCTCTAGTCCTCAATTTCCAACTAAACTCCCCCCCCCCTTGAACTCGCCTAAGAGCGTTCAATTAACTCTTCTCTACATCTTTGTTCAGAGGAAACACTTGTACTAACGGTTCACAGACATTCAGCAGGTGGTACGGCTTACATGTTTTGAATTCTTCGCCTCTTGCAGCAATGGCTAGTTCCTCAAATAGATCCATACCCTTATTATAAATGAGATTGTCATGGGCCAACAAAGAAAGAGTCATTGAAATAGATGGAGTTGAGTTTTACAAGAGTTTCCTGAAACAGTTCACTCAAGCTGGGGGGGCGGTGACTCCTAAGTAGTGGATTTTAATGTTCTTTTACCCTTGATGCTCCAGAATGAGTAAAAAACATTTCATATCCCTGATTCTATTTTTTACTGACACCATAAGATACTACTACCTGTTCTTTGATCCTCCAGGATGGCTGTGTTAGCTTCCATGGAAAATATTCTTTAATAATCAAATGCCACACCAGCTTTTATGATCGTAAGTCTGCTTAGCACGTGGTAAAACTACCGTTTGTTCCCCTCTGGAAGCATTCTGAAACTTTAGTGCTGAGAAACAAGTAAAAGGCATTAAGGCAAATTGTTAAAGGGGGGCCAGGGAATTGTGAGAGGTGTCTAGGGGGAAGCTTATTAAAATTCAGTGCTAAAAGTCATCTTGAAACATTAGACAGGGAACCAGAAGATTATTCCTGTAAACAAACAAAATAAAGTATACTCCAGGGGGCAAGGGGATTTAGTAGTGGAGTTTAATTTGTGGCATGTGGTAACTAGAGTTTAGGGTAGGTGCGATTATTGGTTGTGGTATCAACATGTGACAGCTAGAGGAATTCACTGGGGATTTACATGTTTAGATATGAAGAAAAGAGCAAGTGACCTACTGGGACACTAGAGAGCTGGCTTTTCTCATGGGGACAGCTTTCACTAGGCAAGCTCTGTGCTGGGTAGGAACCATAAATTCACTGACCCTTTGAAGGTTTTATTATCCAGCCAGATTACAGTACACATGAAATTTAAGTGTATAGAAGGGTCAATCAAGCTCTCTAACAAGCAGATGGGCATATCAACAAGAGCGGAGTGGGCAAATCGAAGATTAAAGAAATCATGTTATTTAACCTTGTAAACATTTTCTGCTATTACAGATTAAGTGCAAGGACAGTCCAGTTCATTACACTGAAAGAAGACTCTAGTCAGCAAAAACTTTTTTTTTTTTACAATAGACATTAATTATTTAAATCTTGGTTTAAAAATTCATTTATTTGAATAGAGGCTGTTAAAAAAAAACATACGTTTTACATACATTTCTAATTTATTAATTAAAAATAGGTAAAAAAAATGTAGGCCTGTTTTTATTCTGTATGAATGTGTTTTTAAGTAGATCTGTATCCTATACATTAATTAATAACTTTTTTTATATGTAAAATTTAAAAAAAGCAAGGATAAAAGATCAGTGCTTGTAATGTTATTCATCAGATAAAATCAAGGCGTTTTTTTTTTTCAGTGCAAAACACATACCATTCAGATCCAAAATATTAATTTATGATTCAATAAAAATATATTTGCATTTTTTTTTTTTTTTTTTTTTTTTTTTGCTGCAGTGAGAAAATACACAGGGCTAAATATATTGAACTGATAAGTTATTTAAAAAAAAAAAAAAAGTTACACAAAAAGCAATAGTACATTTCGGTTTAATCATTTATTATGTTTTAATTAGCAGACTTGTGTACTGTACAGTACCGTTTCACACAGGGCACCAAATATACACATTCCCAAACCTAATGTTCCATTTTGGAATGCTTTTGTTCCTGCATGTTCCATTTGCAGTTAATTAGTTGATGTGTTTATCACTGCTTACTTGTGGTTCTGACCTTTGACCCCGTCTCATTTATTTATTATTTTGTTGTACATGCAGAATCAAGGTCACTAAAATGTGGGTGAAAATAGCATGCTTAGCAATGCATGTCCACAGATGTAAACTGTAAAACAACCGAAAGAAGTTAGATAACATTTAAGAGCTAACTTTAGGGGTAATTCAAGCATTCCTAGGTTTAGAAAATTTGTTTAAAACGATGTGCATTTGCAGGAAATAATTATTTTCCTTAATATAGTTTTAAGCTGTTTCACCACAATTATATTTGCCTAAGTAAATTTGCTATTTCAAGACTGACTTAGCCACTTTAATGGTGTTGTCATCCGTTTATAAGCAATAATTAATGATTTAGCTCATTGCTAATGTTGGAGGAACTTTTTTTTTTTTTAAGTAGTATTGGGCAATAACTCATTTTCTGTTCAATTGTTGTTCCAGGAATGTTTTGTCTAATGAAGAAAAACGTAAACATTCATTGACAAGATTTATTTTCTACCTTATTTTTGAGGTTTTTTTTTTTTTGTGTAGTTTTTGAATAGAGAGAGACATACAATGTGAGTGATATAGATGCAGGTGACAGTTTTATTTGGTCATTGTAATGGGAATTTTAGATGTTCACTGCTGCTTACCCCATTTTCTTTTGTCATCTTCCAGCTAATTACATAGCTAGAAGAAAGGCTGAAAGATAATAAGAATTATATACAGATTAAAAAAAAAAAAAAAAAAATATATATATATATATATATATATATAAAATCTATATATATATAATCTATATATATATATATATATATATATAGCTATAAATATATATATATATATATATGTGCATATATATATATATATATATGTGCATATATATATATATATATATATATATATATATATATATATATATATATATATATATTTATATATATATATATATATATATTTATCTATCTATCTATCTATCTATCTATCTATCTATCTATCTATCTATCTATCTATCTATATATATATATATATATATATATATATATATATATATGTATATATCTTATTTAGTAATCAGAATACTTGGCTGTTAATCAATTATCTAAAGCTATTTTTACATGTTTGGAGATTCATTTTTATTTTTAATTTCATGTTCATTGATTCATTTCTGAGTATTGTTATTAGAATTTAGTGAAGAAATCTACTTTCTGACTGTGTGCACAGGTTTTACAATACGTTTTACACCGCTTTTTGTGCAACTTGCAGTGGGGACCTTTGTAGTGTCCGCCCTACTAAAAAGTATTTTAAGAGTTTTTCAAATCCTATTGGATGAAGCTCTTGGGGTGACTCAAATGGTCCACGTTTCATAAAAACACACAGCATTTCTGTGTCTAGGTGTTGTCACTATTTAGAGGAATCATTTGCAAACTACACTCCAAGCTGCAGCACTGTGCATTATACTATTTTATTATGTTCACTTATCTAGTTAAATTAAAATATTAGTTACTTTGTCATCTATACAATGTAATAGCCCATGGGCATTTGACTAGGTAATGTAATAAACAATCATTTTTTTTTCTTAAAAAAAACAAAAAAGTCACATTTATAATTCAATCCAACATATTTATATATACATATATGCACAGCAAGTATTAAGACTGCGCAGTATATCTGACAACTAAAAAGTAGCAGGATGTATCTGCAGAAACAGGGATATTTAGTTGAAACATTAAATGTATAACCTTATATAATGGATCGTGGATTGGACGGGACAGCCTGCTGCTTATTATATAATCTTACCAAATAATTGTCAAGTTCACTGAAGGGGTTATGTGAAGTACAAGATGCATTTTATTAAAGCTAGAAGTCCCATTTTGTTGATCTATCATCTTTGGAAAAGTATATCTTTGGAAAATCCATATCACCTGTCATAATCAGAATTTACTATCTATAGATTACCTTTCCAAAGGCCCTCAAAGCAATTTACACTTATAGCTATTCTGTTACTACTCAATTACAGTTGGATAGCCGGAGGCACAATTAAATGCAGCTTGCCCAAGGTCAAACAAGGAGTCACTTGCACTGTCAAAGAAAACACACATGGGTTTTTTTTTGCCCATTTCCAAGCCCTATCTGTAAGAAAATAAAACAAATGTCAAAAAAGCAAATCGGCTAGTAAACTTACTACATACAAAAAATATTATTTCATATTTGAGTTGATAAAATTTAGTTTTGAAAAAAAAAAAAAAACATATATATATATATATATATATATATATATATATATATATATATACACACACACACAGCAAAAAAGGCAACTTTGTATAAATATATATTTCACTTTATAATATCCTTGACATTTATAGAGAAAAAATTAAATTCACTAAGATCAGCAAATAAGATGAAATAATAGCACAGAAATCCCTAAGATGTGGATTGACTGATATTCGGAAACTGAATTGAAAACACTGCTGAAAGGTGTTCAAATCAATATCTGTTGATCTATAAACATGGCTTCAGTATGTAACAGTATTTTAATTCAAAGCACCATTATGTTTGTATTGCAACGTACATCAAGCTCAAATAAATACACAATTGAAACTTTGTTACCGTGTCTGTTAAAAGTTTATATATATATATATATATATATATATATATATATATATATATATATATATATATATATATGTAAAAAAATGCTGATTTAAAATATATTTACACAGATTGGATCATATGCAGTGTTTTGATGGCTTTCAGTGTACTGGAACTGCTTTTAGTGTACTTGAACAAAATATTGGCATTTGGAGTTTTTTTTTTTCTTTGTACTGTATTTCTTTAAATGCCATTAGATGATACCATGGGATATTCTATTATTTAAGGTGATCTTCCTTAAATATGTAGTAGAGCCTTTTCTAACTAATCGCTTCTATAGACACCAGCATGGAATTATCTTTGGCAGTGCATGTTGGCTTAATACAGGTAATAGAGCAGAACATAAGTCAAGTAGCACTTTGACATTAAAACATAATATTAGCATGCATCAAAGTCATTTGAGATTTTGTTGAAGGTTTTTAAAGCAAGGCTTGTTGAGATACATCCTGATGCTGGTTCTTGAACAGCCCTAAGTCATGCAGCCAGCACCCAAAAATTTACACATAGCTCTATACTAGATGCAGCAGATTAGGTGACACAAACTGCTTTTCAAAGTACTATGCAGTGTGTTAAAGCTATTTTTGAGGGGTAAGCAAGTTAATGCAGTTCGCCACAGAACATCAACAGTGGAATGGTAAAATTGCAATAATTTTATTACAATTTCTACAAAAAACATTACTGATAGAGGGTTTGCAAACACAACTTCAGCTTGTCTTCAGTGATCTTCACTCAAAGAACCAAAAAATATTTCTGTTTCTATGTCCAATGTGGGTTCAAAAGTATCCCTGTTCATTTTTTCAGTTTATTACACACACTTAACCTGTTTTCTAGTAGTGTTCAGTTAAGTAAATTATACGTATACTCATGGTAGCATGCTATGCATTTATAGATTGCATGCATGAGATTGGACCTTAGCCATGAAAGCCTATAATGCAAAGTGGTAGTACGTAGCATTATATAATAGGACAATTGTCCATCTCACTAGCTTTTCAAGTGCTTGTAGCTCTGAACTTTTAACCAGCAGTGCTTGTGCCATGTTTAAAGCAGCAAAGGGACCCCTAGGGACAGAAACTTGACCTGCTTTTATGAAACCATAGAATTACATTTATTCAAGTTATCCCATGGGAAAAGAGTCAGCAGATTCGAGCCCAATCCCCATTATTGAAGTCAGACAGGTCATCTTTAAATTCTTTTACACACATTTGATTAAATGTTTCAGGTTATCTTGATATCATTTTTTTTTTTAAATGATAAATTATATGCATGCTTATACACATATGTGCACACACACACATCAAAGGGCAGTACATGTATACTTCCTCCAGACAGGGAAGTAATATACAACTAAAATAAAGTATTTATCAATCATTAAAAACCCAGCAAAGAAAAGTTAAACATTAAAAGATTGCAGCATGTGTATCGCATGAAGTAGATATTTTTTTTAGAGCACATTAATACAATATGCTAAATTGTGCTTACAATTGAAAAAAATTAAAAAATTAAAAATTAAAAGTAGGTTGTGACAAAAAATAATAAATAATGAATAAAAAAAGAAGATAGAGGGCACAGGTCTAGACACCAAAGGTGGCAAGGCACTGACTCCTCTTAGTAAAGGAAATTGATTTGTTGAGGAGGGCTCCTGACAGGTGAGCATGAGTTAAATAATAAACCACATATTAACCAAAAATAATAAATATTGTATAAAATAATTTAGTTACTCTGAATCGCTTTCAATTTATGTTTTTAAAAATATATATATTTTTAAAAAGTCTATGCACAATCGTAGTTCTGAAAACATGATAGGTAAAATCCCTTTATTTATTCCGCTTAACCACTTTAAATAGTGTAATTAATTAAACAGCATGATTAAAATTCCTTATACACACAACAACTTAAAGATCGTATTTCATTTCCAATATTACCATACTGACAGGATGATTTTAATGTGCGTTTTGTAAAACCCTTATTTTATTCCCTCCACATTTCAAATAAAATAAAATATTAACTTCGATCAAGTGCTAAATCCCATTTGCTTACATCAAGTAAAACATGGCATTAAAATTAAAAGGAATGTGGAAGTTTGCAGAGGGAGATATGGTTGTTATGTGTACCACACTGCTTCAAGTCATTGGCATTCCGTTACTTTTTTTTATTTGATGTGTGTAGGTGAGGGAGGGGTAAACACAGTGGAATATGGTGAATGGGCTGATTGAATAGGCATAAAGAAGTCTGGCCTAGTATAGAAAGGTCTTTGGTGGGTGCATGACAAGGATGCTGTTTGTTTTTCATACAAGTTGTTTGTGATTTGAGGGACCCCAGGGAAATCTCTTGATCATTTTCACATCTGTTCCTGTCAAAGTGGGTGCTAAGATACCGGTCACCCAGCAACCAAGACCAAGTGGGAATAGGCCTGATAATAACTTCAAAAAGAAATGACAGATGTTAGATTATGATGAAAGACAAAATGCATGAAAAATGAGCTCCTTATATTCAAAAATTTGTTCAAGTACCTTCATGCAAATTAAATGAATACTGGAAATTTGCATGTAGTAATTTATATGTTTGTTCACTCGGAGGAAAAAAAAAAAAAAAGAAAGCGATAGATACATTCGAAATCACAGATTTTTTTTTTTTTTTCTGCAGTAATTAACATACAAGGCAGTCACTCTTTCTAAAATGGGATTAACCACCTGGGTTCTCTACTGTCAAACTAAATCCATAAACGTATTTCTTTTTAACAAACACCACTACCCTGCAAAATGATATCAGTGAAGTCTCTTTTCTAATGTCTAAATGCGAATTAGGATTGCTCCACGGAAATGGATTTTAGGTTTTAAGGAACAGCTAGACTACAAGTACTCTTGGTTAAATATAATATTCATTAATAAAACATCAGCTCAAATAGATTTAGCGCAATTGCTGCCTTCTTAAGTGACTGGTCAAGCAAAGTTTTCCTTTGGTCTAATGTATCGTCGTATTACATGGGCACATATGTGGTCGAAAAACGCTATTAATAATTGATACATCTTAAAAATGATTCTTCTCCTGCTAACAACATAATTATTGGGATGTTCACTCAACAATCAGGGTTTAGAAGGCAAAATGGAAATGTTCGTTTGGAGAAAGGACTTTGAGCCTTCGTTTAGCAGTGTCTAATGTGGTCACGTAGAGAAATTGATTTTCCTCAGAAATTAATTAATTTTTCATATCGCCTTAAGCTGCAGTTAAAAAGAGTGCATACTAGCCTGTTTTTTTCCAGAAATATTGCCTAATCATATTAATACCATTGCCCTAAGGATGAAAAGATAATTGTACAAATGCATTTGGAAATATGTATCACTGAGTATTTATGATTAAATTATGCAAATAACCCAGTTCTCATCCTTTCCAGACACAGATTGTCTAATTAGGATTGATATGCTGAATAGATGTTCCAGAATTTGAATACAAGCATGTCCAAAGAGCAGAAAATTGGAAATGACAAGGCTGAAATGCTAAGAAAAGTGCTTTTTTTTCACTTTTCAATAAATGCTGTTGTGTTCACTATATGAAATATGCACAGTCCTGCTTCCTCGCATCCATTAAACATCACATTTGCTTGTAGATTTCATTGCACATAATATTTACAAACGACATGCACGATTTTTACTATTGCGTGCTTACTGTATCTACCCTCTTATTGCATCTAGTTAAGAATTTTATTAACTGATCATAGATATTGCAGCACAAATTAATACTTTTCCTTTAGCAAATGGCGCAAGATGTCATATTTTTACAAGCTTTTTGGGTTTTTCAAAACTTTACGGTCTGCGGTTTTTAATTCACGTAGCTGTTTAGCAGTGCCTGAACCTTAACTTGATGCATTATTTGGTACCAGGCTTGCTGATATGGAAGTTTGAGTGAAAAATGCTAGGATTACACAGTAGCTGTTACTATTGCAGCCATTGTTAGCAGAGGATAGTCAGTCTCTATGAACTTTGCTGGCTTCTGCTTCCCATCTGCAAGATGATGGATTGCTATGTTTAATACATTTCTGCTTTTGTCTGACTGTCATAGCACAAACAGACAGCATTATCAGCGACAACAATTGTCACTGCGGACAACTTTTCATATTAAAATGTCTTTGGAAAAAAAGAGCTTTTTGCACATCAAATATTCTTTTGTAACTGATAAACGTATAGCTTAATTTTTTGGGTTGTCACCCTCTGATTACAAAAAGATAAGAAGGTTTAGAAAATTGAGTCTTTACGATTTCTTCCGCATACAATTATGGAATTGTTTTAAATTTAGTGTTTGGATGAAAATATGTTGTTTTATATTGTTAGTGTAGATAAATGAATAGGTTGAACTGAATGGACTAATGTCTTTTTTCAACCTCACCAACTATGTAACCATAAAGCATTGTACGTTAAAGCATTAAAAGGCAAGGTTCGTTTAAACTGCTTCGGCCTCCCTCCTTCTTCACAGTTTACCTTCTGTTATGGTGGCCATACACTCATACACCATACGAAAAACCGTCCGAAATTCGGTCATTTGGACAGTTCTTTCGTTTTTCGGCCAGTTAATTGGCACAAATCGGTTGTGACGTTTTTGAGCCAAAAAAAACGAAGGACAAGTTTGGAAATTTTCTGTCGAACGAATGATGAATTGAAAGGTTAATGTGTTTCTCGTCCAAACTGTTTGCAGTATATGTGAAAAAACAAACAAAAAACTGATTCATTTATGTCCATTAAATGATTTATCGGTCATTACATGATGGCATGATCATTTTCTCTCACGGCAGAGTGTTCGCTTTTCGAAAATGAGTTTGAACGATTTTTCGTATAGTGAATGGGCAGCATTAGTAAGTGTAAATGAAAAAAAGTTATGGTTATTATTAGTGTTCGGCCGATATCGGTTTTTCGTTGCCGATACCGATATTTTGGCCATTGCATATCAGTATCGGCCGATATTGGTCAATATTTTCCTACATTTAAAAAAAATATATTTTTTTATTTTTATCACTTGACAGGTACTCTTGTGGAGGGATCTGGGGGGGTCTAAAAGACCCCAAACCCCTCCTCTGAACTTAAAAGCATTCAAAACGACAAGTTTGGCTGTTTTGAATGCTGTCATTTTTTTTAATCTGGCACCAATACCTGGAAGTGATGTCATGACATCACTTCATTGCTTATATCTTTAATTTGTACATATGTGAGTGGCCTATTCAATAACATTTGTAAATGGAATTATGCTATGTGACATCATTTTACCCTCAAATGAGCAATATTTGGAATATCAGCAATATCGGTCAGTTCCGGGGCCAATACAGATATATCGGCAAAAGTCAATATCGGCCCTTGATATATCGGCCTTGCCGATATTCGGTTGATCCCTAGTTATTATATAAGTTGGCCATTTAGGTAAAAATTCTCTGAAAGAGAGAAATCTATAGATTCCCACATACATGCTAAACAACGTGGATGGACGAACCTTCTGCTGGCTGTTGTATTCTGACAGTGGTCACCTAAGACTGTCAGAATGCCCGAATAGTGATTGCCGCTGATTGACAGCTGTCACTGTTAGGCTGACTTTTTTCCACCCAGCTTCTTCGGTTTCTCAATAGACTTTGTACAGCAAGGTGTTGTCACCAGTGGTGTATGACCAGGTTTACCTTACCCCGGTTTTCCCATGTGGCGCCTATGTGAGGATGACGTCAGATTCCTTCTGGCTAGATTCTGGAGATACAGAGCAGATGAAATGTGGCAGGAGGGCACTCTTGCACGAGACTGGAGATTTTACCTGCTCTGCATTCCCCAGGAACCTACAGGGAAGGATGGTGACATTGCGTCCAGCAAAGTGGAAAACAGGGGTAAGGTAAAGTATACATATTTTTTACAGCTGCATTTTACACCTGTTAACAGTACGTGATTTTTGAAGAGTCAGGGGGCCAGGGGTTATTTGAATGGACTTTATATTTTACAGCAAGGTCCGCTTTAAGAATGTGTATGCAGTATAAATGTATAATAAAAAGTAGACACATTAGAAATGCCTGCACACACACAGAATAATAATAACAACACCCAGTCCTTCTTTGTGTCTTGTTCTCAACATTTCTCTTAAATTGCACAACTTTAGCAATTTGTGCAACACATCATTTGCTCTTTTATATCAGTTGACTTCTGTGTTAATTACAACACCATTAGTACAAAGCAAACACTATAAAGAAAAAGGGCTGTACAGTGAAAATAATTACTTTTAAAGGCATTATGTATTTATTTTTGCTAGCAGCAATTTCTACAAAGCAAATATTTTGATATGGCTGGCAACCGCTAATTAAATTCACCGTAAAAAACAACACAAAGTTCCCTTAATGATTTTAATAAAGGACATTGAAGATAGGTATGCATTCCCTATATGTGCTTTATCTGCTTAAAGGAAAAAAAAAAGCCAATCGTCAGCTAAAATACTCTCCAATAACTCAAATAATATGGGAGGGGGCAATTGGAGGGTTAGAATGAATTTTCCTGAAAATGGAGCTCTTTATTGTGTTGTGTATGTGCTAAGTGGACTTAATCACGTTGAACAAATAGCCTCGTACCCGATAGCAGGTCTTATAATCAACACGTGACACTGTTGTGTTGTGGTTCTCGGGCTATGTTTCTGCTGGATAGTTCTCATTTTGGTGATGACCTCACAAATAAGCCATCAGTGGATGAGTCATTTCTCTGCTCAAGCTATTCTCTAGGGCTATCCTATAATAACACAGACTGAAACAGCTTTTTATGGAGCACAGCTTACACTATTTGTTGCTGCTATCATCTAAAATATAGATTGTTCCAATCTGTTAGAACTTGGACGGCTGTGGTTAATTTTTACATCACAATAATACAGATGTTATGTTATTCCACAAGGAATTAGCACTGTGCTTTTTCACTCACAACTGTAGGCAGCTCAAGTTAAACCAACCTTGGCTACATTCAGTAGCCCTTACTAAACTAGGCACTGGAGAATTGATGGTGTCAGCATTTTCTGCTCTCATGTAATGCGCTGTTGATGTTACAAGGCTTTTTGTGTCTCCTGCCTTCTCAATCCATATCATGGACAAGCTGAGTTATCAAAATCTCCCTACCTACTTCTTCTGAAAGTGTTAGCTTCTGGGCTGGTCTCAGTGTGGACTACAGAAGTTATACCTTGGCTGTAGCACCTTCTCATGGCGTAATAATCTGACCACTACGGACCTCTTAGAAAGTCAAAGAGACACCTATTATCTGCAAACTTCTTGGCCAAATTGCAACTCATATGGCACTTTTCCACTGCAAGTACCGGCTCGGCTCTACTCGGCCCTGCTTGGCCCGGTTTGCTTTTCCACTGCTGGTACCGCATGGTACGATGTTGGAACGGTTCGGTACGGTATGGTATGGTTTGCTTTTCCACTAAAGTAGTACTAAAGTTAAGTGGGTGGGATAACAACGGGTTGGGTGGGATTCTCTGACCAATCAGTGGCTAGTAGTGACTGCATGCAAAGGATTGTGGGACATGGTACCGGGTATGGTACCTCTTAGAACCACAATCGAGGTGGTACTGTTTTTGAGAGCCGTACCGTTCGGTTCCATGCAGTGGAAAAGCGCCGCCGTACCGTACCGTACCGTACCGAACTGTTCCTACACCATACAATGCGGTACCAGCAGTGGAAAAGCACCAAAGCGAGCCGAACCGTTCGGTTCCATGCAGTGGAAAAGCGCCAATAGTATAGGCCTTCTGAAGCATTGTGCAGAACCAAATCTGTCTTGCGATATACTGCACAGAATCTCATGGGTTTATAGGCTAACACATGCAGTTTGTAACACTATTTTCCACTGCCTGTGCAGATATCCACTGGCATTGTACACGTGTATAGACACACTGTGGAGATATAAACAAAAATGGCAACTACCCAAATTTATAGCTACCTTTTAGAGCAAAGTGCACATGGAAGGGCATTGCACACAACAAATAAAACAAAATGGGATTGATTTACTAAAACCGGAGAGTGTAAAATCTGGTGCAGCTCTTCACGGAAACCAATCAGCTTCTAACTGATTCTAACTTGTTCAATTAAGCTTTGACCAAAAAAAACTGGAAGCCGATTGGTTTCTATGCAGAGCTGCGCCAGATTTTGCACTCTCCAGTTTTACTAAATTAACGATAATGTATTTCCTAGCACACTAACAAGCTAGGTAGAAAAAAGAAAAAACAAAGCAAGAAAAAAAAAGTTAGGTTATATTGGGGTTGATTTATTAAAGCTGGAGAGTGCAAAATCCGGTGCAACTCTGCATAGAAACCAATCAGCTACCAGTTGTTTTTGTCAAAGCTTAATTGAACAAGCTGCATTAAGAAGCTGAATGTCTACCATGCACAGCTGCACCAGAGTTTTCACTCTCCAGCTTTAGTAAATCAACACCATTGTCTATGGGTCCTTTCACACGGCCTTTCCGGTCGGCGGACTCCGTTTTGCTCAGCGTGGATCGATCCGCCAATCCCCGCTGAACAGGCGGATGACAGCTCCATCTCTGCTTACTTTGCAGAGACAGACCTGTCAGATCCCTGCTCTCCTCTATGGGAGATAAGATGAAAACGGACTGTCTGTCCGTTTTCATCCGATCCAATCCTCCAGATGGATGGAAAATAGGGTTTCCATCCGTCTGGATTTCACGGACCACATCGGATTGGAGAGCAGCAGGTGTAAGCGGAGATGTCACCGCTTTCATCCGCTGCTCTATAGAGGTACATGGAGCATCCAATCAGGTTCGCCTGAAAAACTGACAGGCGGACTTGATCGGAAAGCCCGTGTGTAAGGGACTTAATAATTTGGGCTACAAGCAGGGATTTTAGTTGCATAACATTTACAGATTTATGTGGAAGCCGAACTGCCTTGTCAAAGCCCTTCTGTGTAGAAGTTTCCTAACTCTAGTCTATGAGAGTCTCCATGTTGGAGCATATATAACAATTAATTAAAGTAAATCTAGAGGTGATTTTCTTAAGTTTTGGATAGAGTGGAGACAGATTAGAACACCTGCCAGGTTTTTATTGCTGTCTGTGCCACCTCTTTACCCCCTCTATTGTCCTGTTAGCTATTATCACTGAGAGTGAAAGTATAAGAAAATCCCACATTTTGGACTGTCTCCAGAATAGGTATAGAGGGGAAATCCTCCGATGGGAACACTAGTTCTGGTGATCTTGGTGATAACCAGAGATACCCTTGCTTTGGAGGGACTTTCTCTTATTTCCTGTTTTGGCTTTGGGACAAGAAGTGAAGGAAAAAAATAACTGACAGGGAATATACCCTCCAAAATGAAAAAAAAAAAAAAAGTTTTGCTTTCAGTTCTACTTTAAGTGTAGGTATGCCCAGAGGGAGCTAATCCCTCCTTAATGGCATCGGGACAAGCCAGAAGCCCAGCAGAACACAATGATGGCATCCAAAGTGTCCAACTGTAGAGATAACACAGAGCAGATCTTCCAGCACCATTTTGCTTTACAAATTCCACACTCCAGCCACTCTAGTTATAACATAGGTACAAAAGCTCATATATGGTTGGTTTTATGGCTGGTGTGGCTAGTGAACTATATAGAGGCTTGAGGCGATCCCCATACTGATTGTTAGGGACACACTGATGGTAGAGGTGGTAACAGCAAACCACTGGATGTCAGCTAGTGTGCCTATTATCATCACCTCTTGTTAGACAACCAGTCAAATGTTTCACTTACTCCCTGTGTTCAGTGTTCTGCTCTGATTCTGGAACACTGAAAATGTGGGAATCTAACTGAAAATAGAAAGTGTACAGGTGGGAGATTAAAAGCAATGCTTTCAGATAAGGTTTCCCAAAGACGGGGGGTATATAGTTACTCAACACCATGAAATTTCATAGGCACGCCACTTGAAGTTCAGAGTGCAAAAGTGGCTGCTAAAATATTACACCTGCCTCTCTGTCATGAACTGGGCATTAACAGTGCTGAACACACTGGCCTTGTAATTGCCTAATACTTGGAAAAGAAAACTGAGCTTTCCAACTGTCCCTCATTTGGGGGACCTCTCACTCTTTTGGAACCAAATCACTCAGTCTTCTCTGTTGTTCCTTTTTTAGGCTGCTTTATAGTTTTTTAAAAAAAAAAGTATTATGAATGCAAGAACTAAACTCTTTCAAGCAACATTAACTATTTTTAATCATTATGCTGCTAGCATTAGTAAATAGATAGAAAGTTATAGTTTGTTTATTTGTTTTAAACTTTTCTTTTTACATTTCCTCAGTTGCTTCCAGGTTTCTGGCCTAGGCAAGATGATGCATGTCATGGGCAATTATATTTTTTTCATCTGGACGAGATGAGGATGGGTTTCTCAGGCAAGCAAGCCCCTATGCCTGCATGCCTGACTTAAAGTGGAGCTCCACCCAAAAGGGCTAGCTCTGCTTGTCTGCCTCCTCTCCCCCCTCCGCTGCCATATTTGGGACCTTTTGAGGGGAGCGGGTACCTGTTTTTGACAGGTACCTCCCACTTCCGAGTCAGTAAGCTGCTGCAAAGTGAGCCTGTCATTTTCCCCCTCTCCTTCCCCTGGTGCCGTCTCATTCACAAAATGCAGCACGCTTCACGCATTCGCATAAGGAAACCGGCTGTGAAGCCGCAAGGCTTCACTGCTGGATTCCCTTAGGTTCAGATGGTGGCACCAGCACCCGATAGCTGATTAAAAAATTGAAACATTGGCTTGGGTGAGGACACCACTGGCTTCCTGGACAGGTAGAGTCAGTAAGCTGCTGCAAAGTGAGCCTGACATTTCTCCCCTCTCCTTCCCCTGATGCCGTCTCATTCACAAAGTGCAGCGCGATTCACGCATTCGCATAAGGAAACCGGCTGTGAAGCCGCAAGGCTTCACTGCTGGTTTCCCTTAGTTCAGATGGTGGCACCAGCACCCGATAGCTGATTAAAACATTGAAACATTGGCTTGGGTGAGGACACCACTGGCTTCCTGGAAAGGTAGGAGCCCTAATATTCAACTGCTACAGTAATTGTAGCTACTGATTTAAAAAAAACATTTTTGGGGGGGAAGGAACCCTGGATCTTCTCTTTAAGGGCAAATGAATTACAGGAAGTAAATGCTACATAAATCATCTACCCTTACTCAAGATGGCTGCAGATAGAAATGCTAGGAAGATGTTGATTTATCTATAAAATAAACCACTGGGATTTGAACGGATGAGTGAGTTTGGTTTGAACCTTCAAAAACAATTCAACAGCATTTTCAGTTTGTGGTGCTTAGATGCAGTGTTATATTCTGCTAATCTTTTAATCCAACCTCTAAATGATTGCATTGGTACAAGATAAAGAAAGTGGAGAAAAAAGGCAAAAGTATGTTTAACCAATATTTTGTTGTGTGTATTGTTGCAGGAGTGTGTCCCTTGGCTGCATACTCTATGCTAAATTGCGTCCCTCTTTCTAATCACAGAAAGATGGGAGGTAGGTACTAAGCTGAAGGTTGTCTACACATATGTGTATGTACTTTCCCTGCACTACTGAAATAAATATACCTTCAGGATCATGTTGGCTATGCAGATTTGACTTGGCCATATATTGTTAAGAATCAAATGATTGTACTGAGGAATAATGATTCAAATTTACAGTAAAGCTTTTCAGCAGGCACCATAGTGTATCTGCACTTACCTTGGCAGCATCATGGAGGCTTTTAAACACCTTGTGTTTCCCAATGCAGGGCACTAGTAGGTTGCATCAGCAAATTCACAAGTCAACTCTGGTATGGAAATTGGCAGGTCACAGCTGTTTGTTACTTTAAAGCAGAGTTCCAGACATTTTTGTGCTTATTTAAAGTCAGCAGCTACAAAAAGTGTAGCTGCTGACTTTTAATAAACACACACTCATCTGTCCCACAGTCCAGCGATGCTGCAGGAGGGAGCCTCGGTTCTCTCTATCTTCTCCCTGTGGCGCCGGCATCTCTGGTGTGGGCACCCGGCTGTGACAGCTTGCGGCTTCACAGCCGGGTGTGCACTGCGCATCTGCGAGTTGTGCTGCGCTTGCTGAATGGATAGGCAATCTTCTGGGACCTCTGCCATGTCCCAGAAGATTGCAGGGTGGGAGGGGCAGAGGAGAGCTTCCGCCCGAGCCGCCTAGGCGGCCTGAGCGGAAGTGGGAGCGGGTACCAGTCAAATCTAGGTACCCGCTCCTCCTCCAAAAAAATGACATGCCAAATGTGGAATGTCAAGGGGTCAGGACTTCTTAAAGCGGAAGTTCTACTTTTGAGTAGAACTCCGCTTTAAGGATGGGCAGAGGTCTTACCATTGTCATTCTTGTTGAAACATCTGTACATTTTTTAAGCTTTTTAGCCACTCTTACTGTTCTCCTTTTTTCATGCAAGTCCATTGGTCCGCTCAGACTAATAATCCATATAATGTTTTTTATATTACACCAAGAGTCTAGCGCTGCATCTGACACAAGGCTTTCAAACAAAGAAAAAGTGAGAAAACATATCTTACCCTACATCCTCTAACCTAAAAGTATAAATCAACTCTAGGCAAACTAAGCTTCCTGCTTAGTGTTTAATATAAGTAGAATAGTAAGCTACTTGAAAAAAAAAAAATCTTCTCTTGACAGACCCTTCCTGTTCATTCATCTGCTTGTTAGCTGGTGCACAATCCCTAGTGGTGACATGATCAGCTACTTCTGGACTATATGTCCCAAATGGTTTAGGCATGTAAGGCTCAGTCAATAGATTAAGACCGACTTTTCAGGAGTGCTGTATGTTGGCACGTCAGCCTGTTGTCCACAATGGGAAAAAGCATACTAAGAAGACAACTCTACTTCTGCACAGTCGGTAAGTGTTGTCACCCTAGGACAGGAAATCCGCAACTAACGGAATACCAGGTGCATATAAATGAACAAAAAAAGGAACAAAACAAAAAAACTGAGGTAGTTACACCAAAAGACTGGTAAGCTGCAATATGTTAAATCTCAAATCTGAGCCCCAGATACCCCCCCCCCCGGGAGTTTTTTTTTTTTTTTTTGCTTTATTTTTTAAATTTACCTTTTCCAGATATCTTAAGGAAACATGATGTGCTGGGTCTTCCTCCTACCTTCTCCAACAGTGGCCAGTCCTTGATGTTGAGACTGCAGCTGACATGATGATAACAGGTCATTGACATTCTGCACTCACAGTATGTCCTCAAAGCCCAAAAAAAAAAAAAAAAATGATTGCCATAATCTGCTTGTTATACTTATCATACTTGGCCCCAAAGCTGAGAACAATTGGCTGGAGTACACAACAGTATGACTCTCTGAAATGATTTGATGCATTCTACGTTTACCTGCCCCAGCCTCCTTGCCTACGCTTTTCTCCTATGCCTCCTTTTTAAAGGAGATTGTTGGAGAGGCAAGATGCATACAAGGCAGGCAACCATAATAGCTACAATCATTTTTGTCCCCATATCCTATGATGTTCCTCCTCCCTGTTTCCTCAGGCCATTCTTGCAGCCTTTGGCTATTGCTTTTGGCTTCCCCATGTCTACTATTCTGAGACTCCAAAGGAACCACAGGGGAGATCACTTTCTCAGGGTAGATGACAAATGTAACCAAGCTAGCTACACTTGTGTACAGCTTTAGCTCAAATAACTTAATAAAATCCCTCTCATGCTGTTAGAAGTGGTCTGGTAATTGTGTCCTGCAGTGTGCAGGCTGGAATGCACTAGCTGCCTATATAAGTGCAATGCTACACCTGGTTTAAATTATTTTTATTAAATAAAAGAAAAAATTTGCCTGACTCTTGATAATTCCTATGAACTCACCCTGCACAATGATGGCCTCTCTGTCTCACAATGACAGCCTCTTAGTAGTGGTGAACAAACCATGCAAAGTTTGGTTTGTTGGATGTTCACCAAAAACTTGAGATAATCCGAAAACCTACAAACCTTGAACATTGCGCCGAACCCTATTGAAGTCTATTGGAGCTGAATCTTGTATTTCATTTTTTTCAAGGCAAGTTAAATGAATTTTTTAAACACTGGGAACAACCTTAGTAAGGATTGAAGGGCCCGGGGAATGCCTTAAACTTCAAATGTCAATAGGGATATTAAGAAAAAAAAAATTGCAGCTGAGGGATCTAAGGTGACATCATTGATCATGGCCATATGTGATCATGGCTATATGTGGTCATCAGCCAGCATCCTCAGCCTATTGACATTCAGCAGGTAGTTAGGGAGGAATGGTCATTTGCTGCGGGAATGCAGTGGGCCATCCTGTTTTTGGTGGCTTCAAATGTCAAAAGTGATATTAAAAAAAAAAAAAGTAATTACAGTTGAGGGATCTTAGGTGACATCATTGATCATGGCCATATGTGATCATGGCTATATGTGGTCATCAGCCAGCATCCTCAGCCTGTTGACATTCAGCAGGTAGTTAGGGAGGAATGGTCATTTGCTGCGGGAATGCAGTGGGCCATCCTGTTTTTGGTGGCTTCAAATGTCAAAAGTGATATTAAAAAAAAAAAAAGTAATTACAGTTGAGGGATCTTAGGTGACATCATTGATCATGGCCATATGTGATCATGGCTATATGTGGTCATCAGCCAGCATCCTCAGCCTGTTGACATTCAGCAGGTAGTTAGGGAGGAATGGTCATTTGCTGCGGGAATGCAGTGGGTCATCCTGTTTTTTGGTGGCTTCAAATGTCAAAAGTAATATTAAAAAAAAAAAAAGTAATTACAGTTGAGGGATCTTGGGTGACATCATTGACCATGGCCATATGTGATCATGGCCATATGTGGTTATCAGCCAGCATTCTCAGCCTGTTGACATTCAGCAGGTAGTTAGGGAGGAATGGTCATTTGCTGTGGAAATTTAATGGGTCATCCTGTGTTTTGGTAGGGTTTCGGTCTTCACGGTTGCTAATAGATCTACAATTCTGTTTGGCTTGAATAGCTATGAATTTACATCATGTTTTTTTTTTTACTTTATTTTTTTTATAAAATTACATTCTTATGTTTCCTGTGTGTTGTAATTACTATATGGTCTGAGTGGGGATTACACTCACTGCATGGCTTGATACACTGCATGTTTGGTACTGAATTTGGGAGGACCCCCCACCCCATGTTTTTGTTTGTTTGCGTGAAGTCCCTCTTTAAAACCCACACTATACCCATATCAGTACTAACAGTCAGGTATTGATTTGGGGAGTAGGATTTTTTTTTTTTGTTTGGTTGGGGTTCCTTTTAAGAATCTATACCAGCTCTGTATTTGTGCACTACAAATCTCATAGTCTATTGTCCATTTTCTGAGCAAGAAAGAGCTGGTGGTAAGATTCCTTACCATTTCAGACCATGGAGAACAAATATAGCCACCCTTTAACAGGAAGACGAATCGCAGAAAAAAAAAAAATGAGAGAATTGAGATTTGGAGGATGCTGAGAGCAATAGGAGATACTATCCGTATGGCTGAATTTGCATCACACAGACATCGCATGTGGCTCCGAATCACATGCGATGTCTGTCATCGCACTGATGTGAACCGGGACGAAAAAAGAAAACAAATGCAGCCACCGCATCTAAAGAGTAAGCTGCAATATAACAAATGTCTGCTTTGAGGTTTAATACTGCTTTAAGTGTGTAAAATGGTTTAAAGATAAACATGACAATATCTCAAAATACGTGCTCTCTGAAAACACTCTATTGTTTCATAAAAATGCTTGGCACATAATGCTGGTTTTGATATCTGTAACAGAAAAAAGAGCTTTTTAAACTGCAGAAAGCTGGTACTTGCATGTCAGTAAGCTTTGTTTTACTTCCAGAGCAGAATTCATTTATAGAGCTTAGCATTTATTACATGATTTGCAATTATGAGCAATTATGAGCTACTTCTTCGTTTCAGAACACAAATTATCTGTATCCTTTTAACATATCTGAAATACTCTTTGGAAAAGTTGTCAAATAACCCATATTTTCTTTATGCACTCACTGTAGAGTTAACTAAAATGTTGCATATTTTAGCTTTAACTTCATTATAAGTCAAAAGTCATGCATAATTGTGCAGAAAAAATATAAATCCTCCTTAAGTGCTTGTCCAGTGAAAAATACGAGTGTCTTGAGCAATTCTTGGTAATTGTACACAGGCGTTTCAAGGTATCCACTTGATGTGGAAAAAAAAAAAATTGCTACTACTAAGTAAACTCTGTACTTAAGGGTGTTTTTTTCATTAAGACTGTCATAGATGTACCTGGAAATGAGAGAGTCCATTTTATTGCCTTGTACAAATGCAATATAACTTGGTTATGCAATGAGTGATCTCACTTTATCAGCTTTGCAATTGTTCCTCACAGGCATTGCAAACTTCTATAAATATAAATCTAAACCCTTACTAGATGATAGTTGTTAAAGGTTAACTCCACTTTTGTGGGGAAAAATTATCAGCAAATAAAGAAAAAACAATATAGCGTATACAATTGCGACACAAATCATATTATCATTGAATTTTAATAAAAGTTACCTTTCCTTTTCAATCTGCAGCCACTGTAATTTTCTGAAAATGCAATGCAATATGGCTACCTGGAGCTGTTCTGTACACAGAATGTGTACTGACCACACCCCAGAAACATAATTTCCTGCTTGTGTGATTGGCTCACCAATTTTCCCAGAAGTCTGCCTAAGATACAAGTCAGATTTCTGGCATCCCCTGCAACAGAAATGGCATTTTTGGTGAGATACTCCCAATAGGAACATGTCTAAAGGGATGCAGAGAAACAGAGAGTGTAGCCGCTCAGGTGTATGTCAAGGACCGTGTGCAGGTCGGATCCGTAGTCCAGGAGCATATGGAAGTAGAAAGTGTGGTTACGAGTAAGCGACTGGGAATGTCGTGAAACGCGTCAACCTACTTGTCTGCTGGTACACTGTCTGTCTTTTGCTTTACTTGAGGAATAAAGGAAACAGTTTTTGATTTCAACAAACGACTTTACTGGAGTGCGGTCTCACTTTTTCTACTTCCCTAAAGGGATGCAGACCCAGCAGCTTCCCTCATTAGAGCCCGACAGCTGCCCTGCAGCTCCCACAGCTGATAGATAATTATGAAACCACTCCCATTTGACCCACTCAGCACAGAGACACAGAGGAACAAACAATGATTTCTTCAGAATACCAAAAGGTAGGAATCTGCAACAAAGTTTGTTAAAATCCTTGCAATGGACATAGATCACCCAGAGGGGAATGCTTTTTTCTCAGCAAAAGTGGAATTACACCTTAATGTAACTCTGTCCTTCAGAAAATGCTAGATGACTGACCGTGTCCAGGTTTAGTATGTTTAGGCCCCTTTCAGATGGAGCAAACCCCATTTTGATCAGCAGGGGATCTGTCCACTGATCCCCTGCAGAGCAGAGCAGAGCGGATAGTGTAAAACCGCAGTGTACTTTATTTGAAATAAACCAAATCCACTTACATTGACATAGGAAATAACGCTTGTTTATCTTTATAGCTCCATGGAACACAAAATGATAATCCCCATAGTGTAAAACCGCAGTATACTTTATTTGAAATAAATAATATCCACTTATAAGAAATAACGCTTGTTTAATCCAAGGCATTCAAGGAGTCTGGGACGCTCTGCGTTCCATGGACCCGTACCAGAAGTGTCGCAATGACTCTAAGCCCTGCCCTACGCGTTTCTTCCCTCTGACGTCATCTGGAGCTGCGCCATCTTGCTGCACCTCCGGGAATTTATACTATACAGTATCCCAGAATTTATAGGGATGTCTATAGTGGTCATCTTCTTTCCTCAAATTGTATGTCAATTTACTATGCCTCTGTCAATGCAACAACATATATGCTCCACTCATTGTGATACCTCTTGTTTGATTGCTATCCCACATAAGATTTGCACCACATAAAAGGAGATAATGGCCATTCATGTTAAAGCTAAAAATACACCCTAAACCAATAGTATGCCGGGTTGTTGTGATACTCTATACATGCCATGCTGTACAAATAATATTATTAGATACGGTATAGTAAAATCCTACTACCTTATAAGAATAATGACATTTAAATGAACTTATAATACCAAATACATAGGTCAAATATGATAAACCAACTTAAAAATGAAAATATACAAAACCATAAAAATAACATGTATGACAGTAGTTTGTTTCTGGTAGTGGTAACAGTGGAAGATGCCAGTGCAATGAGCATCAGCACTGCTACTTATGGTCTCCAAGTTACATGGTGGCATTGCAAGAGACCGGGGCATAGTGTATTAATCCCATAGCAGGTAATACCTGATTACAGACCTTCACGCCAGGATTACCAGGTGTTAGTTAAGCAAAACCTGTACATTTAAAACAGTTGAAAGTTAATTTTGAAATGATATTAACATGTTTAAGATTTTTGAGATTTTAGTAATTGAGTTTACAGTATTAGGGTTCAGTAATGTAATGGTTAAAACCTAACAAGAGATATGGATACTGTCAGGTAAGTGTTTTTAAGTGCCAGTTGTTATGATAGCATTTCTGTTTGACATGCACACATCTGTCATCCACCGAGAGCTTAGACTTTTCAAATGAACTTAGACTTGTGGTGGATTATGCGGCTTCTAAACAACAGTAAACGAAGGCCTTTGCTTCAGTGATTAGTGCACATATGCCATAAATCACATGTAAAGGATTTCCTGTTGTAAGATTGTTAAATTATGCCTGAATACATATGGCAGATTTAGGATATTCTCGGTCCCCTAATTTTATGATGACAGATTTATTCATTTCTGACACATCAGTCTTCCACTTTAGAATTTCTGGTTTCATTAATCTTTAATATTATGTATGCTGCTGAGGTTCCTAGACAGTCTTGAAAATGCCCTAAACTTTTTTACGCTAATGTCATTTGGTAAGGACACTTAGGGGCTGATTTACTAAAGGCAAATGGACTGTGAACACCGCAGGAACGTTTGCCCCCAGAGCTTCGTAAATGAGGTGAAGCTTCACTTTGTATTTTTGCTGGCACGTGATTGGATGATGGAAGTCAGCAGAGCTTCCCCTTATTTACTAAGTTTTGGAGCAAATTCCCTTGCAAAGTGCACAGTTGGTTTGCCTTTAGTAAATCAACCCCTCAGACTTTTAAAAATGATACGACTATGGGGAGTCTGAATATTCATATACGTAGGTATATTTACTTGAGCCAAAATGATAATGCTGGAATTTTGGCAAGTTACTTGACCTTGGTGGAGTAGGATACCTTTAAAGGGTAATTCCACTTTCGTGGGGGAAAAAAATATCAAATAAAGAAATAACAATATCGCGTATACAATTGTGACACAAATCATATTGTAATTGAATGTTATTAAAAATTACCTTTCCTTTTCAATCTGCCGCTGTTGTAATTTTCTGAAAATGCAATGCAATATGGCTACCTGGAGCTGTTCTGTACACAGAATGTATACTGACCATACCCCCGAAACATCATTTCCTGCTCACCAATTTTCCCAGAAGTCTGCCTAAGGCTGGTCATACATGTTCTATTCTCTTGTACAATTTTCTGCTAGATTTACCAAAAAAACATATAATATGAGGTCACAACTAAATAACGCTTTCAATTTTATCCAATTAGGCAGGCGTTTGTACTACATAGATGAAGCTAAATTTAAAGAAAATTGTATAATGTATGGCCAGCCTAAGATACAAGTCAGATTTCTGGTATCCCCTGCAACAAAAATTTCATTTTTGGTGAGATACTCCCACTAGGAACATGTCTAAAGGGATGCAGACCCAGCAGATTTCCTCATTAGTGCTCTGCAGCTGCACAGCTAATAGATAATTATGAAACCACTCCCATTAGACCCACTCAGCACAGAGGCACAGAGGAACACACAGGGATTTCTTCAGAATAACAAAAGGTAGAAATCTGCAACAAAGTTGATTACAATCCCCAGAGGGGAATGTGTTTTTCTCAAAACAAGCGTAGTTACGTTTTAATACAGAAGAGACAAAGTATATTTCTTCTGCAATAAAATTCCTGCCTATTTGGCCATCTTTAATTCTGACTTCAAGTGCCACTTTAAGCTGGGTACACATGGTTCTTTTTTTTTCAGCCTTAACATCCACATACACAAGGGTGGTGCAGGAGCCTCCCCGCCAGGTCATTGTATCTAAGGGTTGGCTTCTGTTGAACAGAGAGGGCTTCACACAGAAATTAAGCCGATCACTGCTAAACTTGCCAAATTCCAATCTGTGTGTACCCAGCTTAAGGCATCTACCTGGTCAGAGTGCTTGTCTGTAAAACCATACAGGCCTGGATACACACTCTTTGGATGCCTGCACACAGAAGTGCTTCTGCAAGCAATTTGCTTACATTGGAGATGCATTGACTGTCCTGAAAATACTCTCTTTTATGAGAAACACTCTACTGTCCCCAATCAGCCTCACACCTGTTCAGAGACACTTTCAAAACAGGCTCTCCTCCTGTCAATATATACACTAAACGGACACTTTTATTAGGTACACCTTGCTATTACCGGGTTGGACCCCCATTTATCTTCAGACCTGCCTTAATTTTTCATGGCATAGATTCAACAAGGTCCAACGTTCCTCAGAGATTTTGGTCCATATTGACATGATGAGCATCACGAAGTTGCTGCAGATTTTTCAGCTGTACATCCATGATGGGAATCTCCTGTTCCACCACATCCCAAAGGTGCTCTGTTGGGTTGAGATCTGGTGACTGTGGAGGCCATTGAAGTAAAGTGACCTCATTGTCATGTTCAAGAAACCAGTGGTGAGATGATTTGAGCTTTGTGACATGGTGCAGTGTCCTGCTGGAAGGAGCCATCAGAAGATGGGTACACTGTAGTCATAAAGGGATGGACATGGTCAGGTAGGCTGTGGCATTTAAACAATGCTCAGTTTGGTACTAAGAGTCCAAAATGTGCCAAGAAAATATCCCCCACACCATTAAACCACCACCATTAGCCTGAAATGTTGATACAAGGCAGGATGGATCCATGCTTTCATGTTGTTTACACCAAATTCTGACCCTACCATCTGAATGTCACAGCTGAAATCGAGACTCACCAGACCAGGCAATGTTTTTCCAATCTCCTATTGTCCAATTTTGGTGAGTCTGTGTGAATTGTAGCCTCAGTTTCTTTTTCTTAGCTGACAGGAGTGGCAACCGGTGTGGTCTTTGGCTGCTATAGGCCCATCTTCTTCAAAGTTCAATGTGTTGTGCATTCAGGGATGGTATTCTGCATACCTTGGTTGTAACGAGTGGTTATTTGAGTTACTGTTGCCTTTCTATTATCCGGAACCAGTCTGCCCATTCCCCTCTGACCTCTGACATCTGTAAGACATTTTCGTCCACACAACTGCCGCTCACTGGATATTTTCTCTTTTTTCTGACCATTCTCTGTAAACCCTAGAAATGATTGTCGTTAAAAATCCAATAGATCAGCAGTTTTTTAAATACTCAGACCAGCCCGTCTGGCACCACTCAGACCAGCCCATATGGCACCACTCAGACCAGCCTGTCTGACACCAGCAACTATGCCACATTCAAAATCATTTAAATCCCCTTTCTTCCGTATTTTGATGCTCGGTTTAAACTTCAGCAAGTCCTCTTCACCACATCTAGATTCCTAAATGCATTGAGTTGGTGCCATGAGATTGCCTGTTCAACAATTTGTGTTACCAAGAAATGTAACAGGGGTACCTAATAAAGGAGCTGGTGAGTGCATATACAGTATATACTGTAAATGCTAAAATAAAATTTCAAAGGTTAAGCTGGTCATAAACTAATTTCGATCCATCTATGGGCGGGCTGGCTGTACTGAGGTTGATCTGTCAATTGACTGCAGTACATCCACCCTTTCATTTCTTTTTCATGCGATCCTTGCCGCCGCCGGTGATCATTGTATTCTGACAACTAGGGGAGCTCCCGCTGTCAGAATACAATAGCCCAGCAGGAGGGATTCCCCCATCAACACTGACTGTGTTGATGGGGGAATCAAGCTATTTTCTTTCCGCCAATCGCAAAATTGAAAAATGTGTGGCTAGCCCTAACCACTTGCCGACCAGCTGCAGCAGATATATGGCGGCGGGTTGGCAGGTTCCCGCAAAACGCGTACCTATACGTCGCTTCGCGGGAGCAATTGTGGGGGACGCCTGCTGTCGGAGGCGCATGAACGCCCCCATTCGCCAGCGGGAAAGCTAATCTGCAGGGGCCGGTGGCCGCGATCGCCTCGGGGCACCCGCGTTCACTTCCCGTGAAGACAGAACGGCGTTCTGCTGTAGCAAACACAGCAGACTGTTGTTCTGTCAGCAATTAACACAAGGCTCCTGTGTTCCTCCTATTTAGGAACACAGGTCCCTGTGTTGATTCCATAAGCCCCCCCCCTAGTTAGAAAACACCATCTAGGCATACATTTAACCCTTTGATCGCCCCTGGTGTTAACCCCTTCCTTGCCAGTGTCATTAGTACAGTAACAGTATATATTGTTTAGTACTGATTACTGTAGTAATGTCACTGGTCCCCCCAAAAGTGTCAAAAATGTCAGTTAGGGGTCCGATCTGTCCGCCGCAATGTCACAGTCCTGCTAAAAATCACTGATCGCCTCCATTACTAGTAAAAAATAAATAAATAAATAAAAATGACATAAACCTTTCCTCTAGTTCTTAGATGCAATAACTTTTGAACAAACCAATCAATATACACTTATTGGGATTTTTTTCTACCAAAAATATGTAGCAGAATACAAATTAGCCTAAAATGATGAAAAAATTAGATTTTTAACTTTTTTTTTTTTTATTGTGAATGTTATATAGCAGAAAGTGAAAAATATTGTTTTTTTTCAGAATTGTCGATCTTTTTTTGTTTATAGCGCAAAAAATAAAAATCGCACAGGTGATCAAATACCACCAAAAGAAAGCTCTATTTGTGAGAAAAAAAGGACATCAATTTTATTTGGGAACAGCGTTGCACGACCGCGCAATTGTCCGTTAAAGTGACGCAGTGCCGAATCGCAAACAAATGGCCTGGTCATTAACCTCCCTGGCGGTATGATTCTGTCAGGAATTCTGTACCAAAAGCGGTACAATTCTTTTCATGGAAATTTGGCGTTATGTATTATAGGCCTACAATTCTTAGTAATTACTGACTTAAACCTGACCAAAATAAGACTCTAGTAGACATCCCAGATGTGATAAATTTGAAATCAATAATATAATTTTATTATATAATATATAATATATATAATAAAATTATATTATTGATTAGATTATTGATTAGATTATAATTCATGTGTTATATATTATATATATATATATATATATGTGTGTATATAGGTATATATATATATATATATATATATATATATATATATATAAAACGCATGAATTATAATCGAATCAATAATATAATTTTATATATATATATATATATATATATATATATATATATATATGTGTGTGTGTGTGTGCATATATATATATATATATATATATATATATATATACATATATATGCATATATATATATATATATATACATATATATGCATATATATATATATATATATATATATATATATAATATAAAATGTGTTATGTGTTTGTGTTTTGTGCAACGTTTTTTTTTTTTTTTTTATTTCCCTCCCTAGTTCCGCTCCCATGCAGCATTGCTGCTGCAGGGAACGGAACTAGGAAGTGATCACACCGAGGGAGGACGGAGGAGCGGCGGGACTCTTGGCTGGCGGTCACAGCAATGAGAGATCATCGCTGGATCGCCAGGAGAAGGTAAGAGACACCGCTGCGCTCTCTGCACATCCACCCCGAGCGTGACTCGGGGATACCGATCCTGGTATGAAAAATCCACCCCAAGTCACGCTCGGGGTTACCGCTAGGGAGGTTAAGGGGGGAAAATCTTCCGGTCCAGAAGTGGTTAAGGTTGAGAGAGCAAAGCCTTGATATGCGCCAACTATTCCAGCCACAGAAAAAGTATCTTTGAGAGTCACTCTTTACTCCATTAGAGTTATAGGAATCGTTGGTATTTCCCATACTTTGAATAATCATTTATTAAAAGGAAGTGCAAGCAAAACCTAAATCTATCTATGAAGTTTTTTTTCCCTAGTGATTTTCCTCATTCTTTATTTTTCTCCTTCCAAATAATGATGGAAATGAACTATGATCGAATCTTAATGCAGCTCACATTTGATCATAATCACATTATTTTCTTAGGTTTAAGCTGACAAGAGTTTGATAAAGAAGCTAATGATTTCTAAACTTGTTTGCATTGTGTGAGTACAGCTGATTTATTGAATGCGATCTGAAAATCAAGGTTCCGCTAATAGAAGACTGTCATTTGGCAGCATCCGTTGAGAAAAGAAATATTCTCTTCCCTTTGACACGAACGGACACTCTTCATTCTTTTTTTTGCTGTTTGGTCGCCTTTGGTTTTGTCAGACTGCAGACTAATGTAAAAAGCCTTAGAATAGTCATTTACTGTCTGCAAAGGGGAACATAAATTGCTTTTCAGTAGGAATAACATAAGAAATGCGTGCAAAGATAATGCACAGCCTGAAAAATACTTGTGCGCTGACAGCCATCCAACAGTGTTGTCACAGCAGGAAAACATCAGTTGAAGAAACAGATAGCAACCTCAAGAAAAAAAAAAAAAAGGCTGGTCAGCAGCATGGACAAGGATTGAGTAGATTATAAATCACCCCAGGGTCGCTGTGTTCCCACCATAAAGAGAGCACGGTTGTTTTATTATTGTAATCTAATAAGAGTAGGGAGCAAAGGACATCATTAATGTGCATTTAGAAAAAAAAATCACGGTTACAGTTTCAAAACTATACAGTTTCCTTGGCCATTGAAGTGTAAGTCATAGGGTTAGAGCATTACTCGGATTGGATTACTCTTTATAGCTATATGTAATCCCTTGTTTATGAATTAGAGAGCACTCAGAGAACTTTAAGATTGTATTTTAGAGGAGGCTTAAAGCAGAATATACATAGTAAAATGATGATACACTATTGATTTAGACATAGGTATTTAGTACTTAAATGGGAGGTTTATTAATAGGAAAAAAAAAAAAAATGTGGTTTCATATTATTTGTACTAATTCAGACTATTGTGCTGATAGATTTACTGTACTCTGTCGTTCAATGTGAAAGCTATGAATGGGAATGGGGAAGGGGGGGGGGGGCGGGGAAGGGGGGGGGGCGGTATGCCCCCTCGCAGGGGTATGTTACAAGAGAGCGTTTAATTCTTAGTCTGCTGAGGGTCTTTAATACCACCTGCTGAGGTCTTGCTTGTGCTTGGTAACCAGGCTAAATATATTATACTATGGATTGTGTATTATCTTTCGTGCATCCCTTCACGCATTTGGCTGGTTGGAAACGTTAGAAAAGTAATTAGACAGGGATCACTTGTGTGGTGGTAATGCTGCAGAAATTAAATCTAGTGCAGTACACCCATTTACCTGATGAAAGACCAGAGTGTCAGTGCTCAAAAAAAAAAAAAAAAAAAAAAAAAGGTCACACTATGTATGCTGCACTTTATTAAGTTATTTCAGTAGTCCAGGGTGCATAAAAATCGATGATTTAAAAAAAAAAAATAATAATAAATAAGTCACTCTATGTATGCTGCAATTTATTAAGTTATTTCAGTAGTCCAGGGTGCATAAAAATCGATGATTTAAAAATAAATAAATAAATAAATCACTCTATGTATGCTGCACTTTATTAAGTTATTTCAGTAGTCCAGGGTGTATAAAAATTGATGTTTTAAAAATAAATACATAAATAAATCACTCTATGTATGCTGCACTTTATTAAGTTATTTCAGTAGTCCAGGGTGCATAAAAATCGATGATTTAAAAAAAAAAAAAAATAAATAAATAAAAAAAAAGATCACTCTATGTATGCTGCACTTTATTAAGTTATTTCAGTAGTCCAGGGTGCATAAAAATTGATGTTTTAAAAATAAATACATAAATAAATCACTCTATGTATGCTGCACTTTATTAAGTTATTTCAGTAGTCCAGGGTGCATAAAAATCGATGATTTAAAAAAAAAAAAAATAAATAAATTAAAAAAAAGATCACTCTATGTATGCTGCACTTTATTAAGTTATTTCAGTAGTCCAGGGTGCATAAAAATCGATGATTTAAAAAAAAAAAAATAAATAAATCACTCTATGTATGCTGCACTTTATTAAGTTATTTCAGTAGTCCAGGGTGCATAAAAATCGATGATTTAAAAAAAATAAATAAATAAATAAATCACTCTATGTATGCTGAACTTTATTAAGTTATTTCAGTAGTCCAGGGTGCATAAAAATCGATGATTTAAAAAATAAATAAATAAATAAATTACTCTATGTATGCTACACTTTATTAAGTTATTTCAGTAGTCCAGGGTACATAAAAATCGATGATTTAAAAAAAAAAATTAATAAATAGGTCACTCTATGTATGCTGCACTTTATTAAGTTAATTCAGTCGTCCAGGGTGCATAAAAATCGATGATTTAATAAAAAAAAAAAAATTAAATAAAAAAAAAGATCACTCTATGTATTGTTGTGCGTTTTGGTATAAAATTTGACTATTTTTAATTTATTACTAAAAGGCGATGTCTGAACTATCAATAGAATTATGACGCAGTGCCTCCAGCCGATTACGGCAAATAATTTAATAACTAAAAACAAAACCCAATCAATTTTGTTCAGACACTCATAGTATACCACGCAATTTTCCCAAGTTCTTTTTTTTATATCAGTTAATTTCTTTTTAAAAGCATATACCAATCTTAGTGAAACAGTCTACAGTAGGGAATATATATATATAAGAATATTTATTCGCAAGACATAATTTCACCATAAATGATCATACTTGAGTGACACAAAGAGATAACCTTACATAAAATACCAACTTAAAACGATAAATGCAATGTGATATTTAGCTAAACGATGAAAGTAAAATAAAGCAAGATTATGTTTTTCCCAGGTGTAGTATGAACCATAAATTAATATTCTATATAATCAGACCACAATAGTCTGCGAATCACATGGCCGAAAGTCATTCCACTGCAGATGAAGTGAGAATAAGCCATGCAAAACGGAAGACGTAAAATCGCAAATAATGCGCTTAATCTGATATTAAAAATGTTATAAAAACAAAAATCATCTCTTTAGAGAAAAATCTACATATGGTTTATACGGCTGGGATTGTACTTTCGTTACCCTTTAAATACGAAAAGTAAAACATTTAAGGAAGTACATAAACAATATTGAATAATAATCAAATAACAGCAAGGCATAATTACCATATTTAAAATGGCCGCTTAGCTTAGAATAGTAGTTACCAGGTTCCTTAAGATGGCTGCATTTCCAAGATGGTGGCCAATTAGGGAGGAGTTTCGCTTGGCGTCCCTCAAAGGTTCAGATACATGGCAGATTGAAATGGAGTCGTCTGTGTAGATGAGTCTGTGCATGGCTGTTAGTAGTGTGTATGTTGTAAGTGTGATGTATATTGGGCAAGATATGATGTGTGTTGTGTTGTGTGTCCTATTACATCTCTGATTTCTTTTTATTTTGTGTTGAACAAAAGGGCAGTAAAAATTATCATAAGCCAAACCCAGTGGGAGGAACATTATTCCTATTGGTTGGAACATCTTATTCATTAACTGGTGATGTCATAGGGTGACACCTCTTGGTTAACCAGTATATTAAAATTAATTAAAGATTTCTCCATTTAAGACTATTATAAAAAAAAACATAAAATGTAATCATGCTCTCATCTATGACGTCCATTTAATCCACCAGGTATCTAAATAAAGATTAATCTTGGTAACACTATTCTAATATTTAATATATCTTACGTAATATATATATATATATTGGATTTTACTTTTTAACCCAAGACTTTAATTAGTAGCAGTAAGAATTATATAGATACATACAGTTATATATATTGATACACAACAGCTTGTATGTGTAACTTTTTCTACACATGGTTTGTTTCCAATTGGAGTATTATCCATTTAAGGGATTATTATGTTAACAACAGTACATTTATGATTTGGACTGGATGATAAAATATGGGTGAAATTTCTGACCATTTGACACTACTATATGATAGAATATAATGTACTTCTCAGTAGGAGGTTGTCATAACATCATAGTTCCATAACACCTTTTGTATATGATGGGGCAGAGATATCAATTTATGATTTTCTGAAATTCATTTTGAGATTTGCAGTTCTCATCAATCTAAGTGACAATGTTTATTTGACTCCATGTAGATTCCAACAACCCTACCCCCCTGTTGGTTTATAGGTAAATAAATGACAGATTCTAGTCTTTGTCCAAACAGTTTTGTTTGTCCTCTCATGATTTAGACAATGGCTTATTTGCTGGTAGGTGATTGAACACAGGTGTTATCCCGAAATTGAGTTTCGCCCATTGTGTGATAAATGTCTCATGGCCGAACAAAGTTTTATGATCTTTCTGGTTTCTCTTATTCAAAGTTTAACCAACACAATTTCCTTTCGGGGGTAGATGACACAGCTTCTCATCTCAAAGTTCAGGCAAACAAAACCATGTCAAACAATGGACGCAATGTGTGTTTCAAACTGAAAGAGTTTTGACTCAATATGTAGCAAGGTCAATGGAGGCCTCAAAGTTCACAATTCTTGACCTGTAATAATAAAAATGTATTTCTATTTCGCACTGAAAGTTTAACAAATCCCCCCTCTTGGAAAAATTGTGAAAATTGCCATAGCCGTTTGAAACATTTTTCCAAGGCAGAACTTTTGAAGAAATAGGGCTTAAATCGGACTTTGACAGCTTTGTAGATAGGTATGGAATAGTTGAATGGTGTGTAGACACCTGCAAGTAGGTGTAGTGACTTCAGTCAACAAGCATGGTGACTCCGAGTGAGGTGTGGATCCAAGGGTTATCATCTGTTGGCCAGTGGAATGTGGATTTCTCCGGGCACTTTTGCCTTTGGCTGTCTTGACGGGTTCGTCTTGGTAGACCGGCCATCAGGGGTATCCCGGGGTCCTTCACACTGTACCCCCCTTTGGGTGTCTCAGACACATCAGACTCTCGGTTTCCTGCTTACTTCCTGGATCTCTTAGTCCTATAAAGGAAAATGGATTCCATGAGAAAATGATACACACAATTTTCAGCCATAACTTTTAGTTGGGATTTCAATGTGAGGTTGGTATCCTGAGCTTCCTCAGAGTCCTCCTTTTATTCCATCGTGTGATCAGCCTTTTATCTGACCACCATGGACGGTGAGACTATATATGCAACCTTTCCCAGGGGAGACTGACTTCTGGGGCTCATTAACATGGGGACGTATTCATCACCATGGATACCACACATTGAACAATTGAACAGTGATATACTATTTTGTTAGAATTTACCTTCTACTTGGGAGGAAAAAAAAATATAAGATCCCCCCTTTGGGGCATCAATGCAATTCATGGTAGGCAGCAAAACTACCTGACATTGAGGATTCTTCTTGGTTACCGTAATACCACCTTTAACCTCTTGACTTCATTACGTCATTAGGGTTTGATCCTCCTTGTATCACCGCCATTGGCGATATTTTCGAAATGTGCCCGCTTTGAGCGACCTGTTTGAGTCAGAGGGATGAAGTGACCACTGAAAAATAGGAGAGTAGTTATTATCTAACAACCAAGATCCCCCTGGCAGGGATTTTCAGGATCCTCAATACTGTGACCTGGGGATAAAATGGTGTTAGAACCTCGGTCTCCTATGCATCCATTCAGTGTGTCCCTCTGATCCCTTGCTATTTGGGCATTTAAGGATTTTGTGGCCTTTGGCTGGCCACAAGATTTGTTCCTAAAAAGGAATTATTTTAGTTCGGGCTACAGCACCCTGAGTGACCCAAGTGATCATCCGATCCACCTTGGCATCTACTCTGCTGAAAAACCTTTTCAGAAATAGAATTATTGGCTTTTTTTTTTTTTATATATATATTTGGCTCCGCCTCCTGCGGTGCCTATGTCTCTCGGGTACAGACAGATGGGACAGATCCCTATCAGAACCATTTGCTCAGTTCTGGCGGGGTCTGGGCCTTAATGTCTCTTCATCTTCCCGAGGATTTTGGGGAGCCCTAAGATGGGGCAAATCCCTATTTATTTGTGGGGTCCCCCCTTTTGTTGAGAATATTTGGCATAGCGAGGATTTCCATCCTCAAGGGTGAATTGGGCTCTTTGGGGATGCTCCCTGGAGATTCTTTTAAACCTTGGGCTCTGTCCCCTTGGAAGGAAATCCTAAAATGGCCTCTGTTCCCCCCTCCTTATTTGTGGGGTGTCCGGTGTCCTCCTTGAGGTATCCGGTATAAAATCTTGCTCCTTTTTATTTTTATTTATTTATTTATTTATTTATTTTTAGTGTTCAGGTTGAGGAGAAAGGTGTGTTCCTGCCACAATTTTGGTGACAGGCTCACGCCTTTCTTTGTATTCACTGGTCTGTTGGATGGAGTGCAAATTGTCGCTCTCTTGCCAACCATTCCAGTGAACACCCCAACTTGTAGTCCCTGGCCAAACTTATTTTTATGTACCTGGCCGATGCCTCAAAGCACAGGGTTTTAAATTCTGGATGGTTGTACTCAGGCTCCTCCATTGAAGGTGTTAGGCACTTTTGAGTACAGTACAGCAAAAATTCAGTGGGCTTTGGTGCTGTGTACATTTTAAATTATATATAGCAGCTCTAGCAGCGTTAAGGATTTTTTTTTTTTTTTTTTTTATGTGTGGGCCGACTTTTAAATTACATCCTTGAGGCACAACCCAGATAGGCTGTTTTCATAGGCCTCAAAATGATTAGTAATATCTAAGGACCCTGTCTTAATAAAAATCGGGACAGTACTCTTTTAAAACAAACTTTTTAAATTCTGGAGGTGTATGGTATCTTTTTAGGGGTGCTAGTCTTTTTGCGGTGACCTGATATGACTCATACCTAGTTATGTATGGCTGCCCAATTTCTGCCCTCCTATCTTAGGAATATGGCTGGGGTAGGACGTGGACTCTTTGCCTGACTCTCCCCCCCTTGTCTGGGTCATAACCATCAGACTGGGAGTCATATCTGGGTCTAATTAATTATTTCATTTTATTTATAATGCAGGACTGATAAGCAGTACCCTTTTGTATGGACACCATAACCTTTTTGAACTTTCCTATTTATTTATTTATGAATTCCTGTCCTTACTGGAACTGTTACATTTTTATTTTTATTTATTTTTTTTTTTTTTTAATTTTCCACTGCTGGTTACTCGGCAACTTAATTTTCAACTGCTGGTTACTTGGCAACTTCCACTAATAAAAAAAAAACATTTTTCCTTGCTCAAAACTTCCTACTTATTGCATTAATCGTTTACATTGCTCTTTCAAATGGTTGCTTATATTACAGCTTTCTGAATACAACTTCTGCCACAGTTCTACTTTTTCCTGCAGTTTCGTGCTACATTCTCTTAACCTATGTGTCCCAATAGAGGTCACTTTCACCTGCTCAAGGAGGTTCCTTATCTCACTTCTTATTATTTGGAGTGGAGATTAGAACTTTACTAAATTCCTTTTTGCTGAGCCTTATGGTGCAGTTCCTCACAGAGATACAGTAAGATTGGCCATGATTCTAAAAGCATGTGATCACGCTTCCTGACGTCTTTGGGGTTAGAGAAGCTTTCGGTGAGTTCATACATCAGGTTTTCCCCTACCCACGTCTGGTGCCCATTTTTGGCCCGACTTTTTCTGAGGATTTTGGTATGACTCCAACTAGCCTATACATATACCACCATTTTAGACTCAGAGAGGTGTCTCTACATATTCTAGATCTGTGCCGAATCTACTGGGGCTGTGGGATTGACATCTAGCCAGAGTTGGCAGCGTGAACCTTACCTTATGTAGACATTTTAGGGCATTACTATCAATATTCACAATTAAATAATTTAAAAAAAAATTATTAAAAAAAAATTCTATTTTTTTTTTTTTTGCAAAGTTATTAATTATGTCACCATGATCAAAATTATGATTGGCATATGTAAGAAATTAATGATATCTCAGCAGTGCCTCCATTTAATATGTTGTGCGTTTTGGTATAAAATTTGACTATTTTTAATTTATTACTAAAAGGCGATGTCTGAACTATCAATAGAATTATGACGCAGTGCCTCCAGCCGATTACGGCAAATAATTTAATAACTAAAAACAAAACCCAATCAATTTTGTTCAGACACTCATAGTATACCACGCAATTTTCCCAAGTTCTTTTTTTTATATCAGTTAATTTCTTTTTAAAAGCATATACCAATCTTAGTGAAACAGTCTACAGTAGGGAATATATATATATAAGAATATTTATTCGCAAGACATAATTTCACCATAAATGATCATACTTGAGTGACACAAAGAGATAACCTTACATAAAATACCAACTTAAAACGATAAATGCAATGTGATATTTAGCTAAACGATGAAAGTAAAATAAAGCAAGATTATGTTTTTCCCAGGTGTAGTATGAACCATAAATTAATATTCTATATAATCAGACCACAATAGTCTGCGAATCACATGGCCGAAAGTCATTCCACTGCAGATGAAGTGAGAATAAGCCATGCAAAACGGAAGACGTAAAATCGCAAATAATGCGCTTAATCTGATATTAAAAATGTTATAAAAACAAAAATCATCTCTTTAGAGAAAAATCTACATATGGTTTATACGGCTGGGATTGTACTTTCGTTACCCTTTAAATACGAAAAGTAAAACATTTAAGGAAGTACATAAACAATATTGAATAATAATCAAATAACAGCAAGGCATAATTACCATATTTAAAATGGCCGCTTAGCTTAGAATAGTAGTTACCAGGTTCCTTAAGATGGCTGCATTTCCAAGATGGTGGCCAATTAGGGAGGAGTTTCGCTTGGCGTCCCTCAAAGGTTCAGATACATGGCAGATTGAAATGGAGTCGTCTGTGTAGATGAGTCTGTGCATGGCTGTTAGTAGTGTGTATGTTGTAAGTGTGATGTATATTGGGCAAGATATGATGTGTGTTGTGTTGTGTGTCCTATTACATCTCTGATTTCTTTTTATTTTGTGTTGAACAAAAGGGCAGTAAAAATTATCATAAGCCAAACCCAGTGGGAGGAACATTATTCCTATTGGTTGGAACATCTTATTCATTAACTGGTGATGTCATAGGGTGACACCTCTTGGTTAACCAGTATATTAAAATTAATTAAAGATTTCTCCATTTAAGACTATTATAAAAAAAAACATAAAATGTAATCATGCTCTCATCTATGACGTCCATTTAATCCACCAGGTATCTAAATAAAGATTAATCTTGGTAACACTATTCTAATATTTAATATATCTTACGTAATATATATATATATATTGGATTTTACTTTTTAACCCAAGACTTTAATTAGTAGCAGTAAGAATTATATAGATACATACAGTTATATATATTGATACACAACAGCTTGTATGTGTAACTTTTTCTACACATGGTTTGTTTCCAATTGGAGTATTATCCATTTAAGGGATTATTATGTTAACAACAGTACATTTATGATTTGGACTGGATGATAAAATATGGGTGAAATTTCTGACCATTTGACACTACTATATGATAGAATATAATGTACTTCTCAGTAGGAGGTTGTCATAACATCATAGTTCCATAACACCTTTTGTATATGATGGGGCAGAGATATCAATTTATGATTTTCTGAAATTCATTTTGAGATTTGCAGTTCTCATCAATCTAAGTGACAATGTTTATTTGACTCCATGTAGATTCCAACAACCCTACCCCCCTGTTGGTTTATAGGTAAATAAATGACAGATTCTAGTCTTTGTCCAAACAGTTTTGTTTGTCCTCTCATGATTTAGACAATGGCTTATTTGCTGGTAGGTGATTGAACACAGGTGTTATCCCGAAATTGAGTTTCGCCCATTGTGTGATAAATGTCTCATGGCCGAACAAAGTTTTATGATCTTTCTGGTTTCTCTTATTCAAAGTTTAACCAACACAATTTCCTTTCGGGGGTAGATGACACAGCTTCTCATCTCAAAGTTCAGGCAAACAAAACCATGTCAAACAATGGACGCAATGTGTGTTTCAAACTGAAAGAGTTTTGACTCAATATGTAGCAAGGTCAATGGAGGCCTCAAAGTTCACAATTCTTGACCTGTAATAATAAAAATGTATTTCTATTTCGCACTGAAAGTTTAACAGTATGCTGCACTTTATTACGTTATTTCAGTAGTCCAGGGTGCATAAAAATTGATGATTTAAAAAAAATAAATAAAAAAAGCACTCTATGTATGCTGCACTTTATTAAGTTATTTCAGTAGTCCAGGGTGCATAAAAATAGATGATTTAAAAAAATAAATAAAAAAGCACTCTATGTATGCTGCACATTATTAAGTTATTTCAGTAGTCCAGGGAGAATAAAAATCGATGATTTAAAAAAACAACTAAAAAAATAAAAATAAAAAAAAGATCACTCTATGTATGCTGCACTTTATTAAGTTAGTTCAGTAGTCCATTGTGCATAAAAATCGATGATTTAAAAAAAATAAATAAAAAAGATCACTCCGTGTATGCTGCACATTATTAAGTTATTTCAGTAGTCCAGGATGCATAAAAATCAATGATTTAAAAAAAAAAAAAAAAAAAAAAAAGATCACTTTATGTATGCTGCACTTTATTAAAGTAGAGTTCCGGCCACATACACATTTTTTACCTGAAAATACCCCCCCTAATCCTAAACTATCCCAATTACCCTAACACCAACCCCACATTACAGTTTATTACAGTTATAGAATAAAGATAAATACTTACCTTTAAAATTGATTGCAGAGCGCGGCCATCTCCGGTGTGGGCATTTGAAGTCGTGTGTCCCCCACTGTGTCCTTCTTCCGGGTTCCTGGCTACCCAGAACGCCAATCGCAATCTTGCGCATGCGCTGTAGATTGCGATCGGCAATCAGAGGCCGGGGCCATTCCCATTGCATCCTGGGATTGATGACGCTCATCTCCCAGTACGCAATACAAAAGAAGAAGTGACGTCGGCGGCCGTGTCTGCGCAAGGAGGAAGAGGAAGGAAGGTACGTTTATTTTCATTCAAAAGGTAAGTGAAAAAAAAAAATATTAACTATCCAATTCTTTTTGAGGTTTCCTTTTATGCTAACTGATGCTGCAAAATTTATTTTTAGGGTGGAACTCCGCTTTAAGTTACTTTAGTAGTTCAGGGTTCATAAAAATTGGTGATTTAGAAAATAAAAAAAATAAAAAAGATCACTCTATGTGTGCTGCACTGTATTATGTTACTTCAGTAGTCCAGGGTGAATAAAAATCGATGATTTAAAAAAAAAAAAAAAAAAAGATCACTCTATGTTCTGCACTTTATTACGTTATTTCAGTAGTCCAGGGAGCAGAAAAAATGATGAGACTGCGGCAAAATTTGTGCATCATCTAATTATACAAATGAACCAGTGCGCTGCAATATTAACCATTTTAAGATCTGGCCTTCATTTGACACTTGGTGTTTACAAGCTAAAATCCATTTTTTTTTTTGCTAGAAAACTACTTAGAACCCCCAAACATTTTATATATCTTTTTAGCAGAGACCCTAGAGAATAAAATGGAGATCGTTGCTATTTTGTTTATTACACCGTATTTGCGCATTCACTTTTTTTAATTAAAAAATGAGAAAACAGTAAAGTTAGCCCATTTTGTTTCCATAATGTGAAAGATAATGTTACGTTGAGTAAATAGATACCCAGCATGTCATGCTTCAAAATTGCACACGCTCACGGAATGGCGACAAACTTTGGTACTTAAAAATCCCATAGGTGACACTTTAAAAATTTCTACACGTTACCAGCTTAGAGTTACAGAGGATGTCTAGGACTCAAATGATTGCTCTTACTCTAACAATCGCGGCAATACCTCACATGGGTGGTTTGAACACAGTTTACATATGTGGGCAGGACTTCCGTATGCTTTCGCTTCTGCGCGCAAGCTAACGGGGACAGGGCGCTTTAATTATTTTTTTTTCCTATTTATTTTATTTATTATTTTTTATTTTTACACCGTTTTTAAAAAAATAAATACATTTGATCATTTTTATTCCTATTACAAGGAATGTAAACATCCCTTATAATAGAAATAGGCATGACAGGTCCTCTTTATTGTGAGATCTGGGGTCAAAAGACCTCAGACCTCACAAATACACTTAAAAAGGAAAAAAAAAAGTGTTGAAAAAAGATCGGCCCTTTAAACCGTTTGCTAGGCAACGACGTTTGACGTCGCTCCAGTCCTCCAAGACCATAGAGTCGAGTGAGTGCCATCTTGCCCTCACTCGACTTCTTGTCTCAGAGGATCCGGGATCAGATCGTTTTCCCTGCTGCCAGGGGGTCCAGTAAGCGGGGAAAACGACCGGGACGCAGCGGGGGGGGGGGGGCACCTTTTCCGCTGCACTGTAAGGGTGATCCTGCTGCGAATCCGCTGTTGGGACCACCCTTATCTGAAAGCCGACCGCCCGCTGTTTAAAAAAATACCAGGGTTATGGCAGCTATCTGCATATACAGTATATATATATATATATATATATATATATATATATATGTATGTGTGTGTGTGTGTGTGACATGTGACCAATATATATATACACATATACAATGACACTTTGCTACAATGTAAAGTAGTGAGTGTACAGCTTGTATAACAGTGTAAATTTGCTGTCCCCTCAACATAACTCAACACACAGCCATTAATGTCTACACTGCTGGCAACAAAAGTGTTAATATTTTGTGTGGCCACCAGTATTTTCCAGCACTGCCTTAACCCTCTTGGGAATGGAGTTCACCAGAGCTTCACAGATTGCCACTGGAGTCCTCTTCCACTCCTCCATGATGACATCAAGGAGCTGGTGGATGTTAGAGACCTTGCGCTCCTCCACCTTCCATTTGAGGATGCCCCACAGATGCTCAATAGGGTTTAGGTCTGGAGACATGCTTGGCCAGTCCATCACTTTTACCCTCAGCTTCTTTAGCAAGGCAGTGGTCGTCTTGGAGGTCGTTATCATGTTGGAATACTGCCCTGCGGCCCAGTCTCCGAAGAGAATGGATCATGCTCTGCTTCAGTATGTCACAGTACATGTTACCATTCATGGTTCCCTCAATGAACTGTAGCTTCCCAGTCCCGGCAGCACTCATGCAGCCCCAGACCATGACATTCACACCACCATGCTTGACTATAAGCAAGACACACTTGTCTTTTTACTCCTCACCTGATTGCTGCCACACCATCTGAACCAAATAAGTTTATCTTGGTCTCATCAGACCACAGGACATGGTTCCAGTAATCCATGTCCTTAGTCTGCTTGTCTTCAGCAAACTGTTTGCGAGCTTTCTTGTGCATCATCCTTAGAAGAGGCTTCCTTCTGGGATGACAGTCATGCAGACCAATTTGATGCAGTGTGTGGCGTATAGTCTGATAGTCTGAGCACTGACAGGCTGACCCCTGCCCCTTCAACCCCTTCAACGTCTGAAGCAATGCAGGCAGCACTCATACGTCTATTTCTCAAAGACAACCTCTGGATATGACGCGGAGCACGTGCACTCAACGTCTTCTGTCAACCATAGCGAGGTCTGTTTTGAGTGGAACCTGTCCTGTTAAACCGCTGTATGGTCTTGGCCACCGTGCTGCAGCTCAGTTTCAGGCTCTGGGCAATCTTCTTATAGGCTAGGCCATCTTTATATAGAGCAACACCAAATTTAACACACCTGTTCCCCATTCACATCTGAGACCTTGTAACACTAATGAGTCACATGACACCGTGGAGGAAAAATGGCTAATTGGGCCCACTTTGGACATTCTCACTTAAGGGAGTACTCACCTTTGTTGCCAGCAGTTTAGACATTAATGGCTGTGTGTTGAGTTATTTTGAGGTGACAGAAAATTTACACTGTTATACAAGCGGTACACTCCCTACTTTACATTGTAGTAAAGTGTCATTTCTTCAGTGTTGTCACATGAAAAGATAAAATAAAATATTTACAAAAATGTGAGGGGTGTACTCACTTATGTGACATACAGTATATATATATATATATTCAATCCTATTTTCAATCTACACGTCCTCTCTAGGTCAGCTGATAGCCTCCCACGGCTTCCAATACCATCTCTACACTGACTATACTCAAATCTATTTATCCACCCCTCAGCTTTCTCCCTCAGTCTCCTCACTTATCACTAATTTACTATCAGATATATCGGTCTGGATGTCACACCACTTCCTCAAACTCAATCCGTCTAAAACCGAGCTTATAATCTTTCCTTCACCACGTGCCCCTTCCCCTGATCTCTCTGTCAATATCGATGGCATTACTATCAGCCCATCCCCGCATGCCAAGGTCCTAGGTGTTGTTCTGGACTCTGAACTCTCCTTCAAGCCCCACATCCAATCACTGTCCAAATCTTACCGCCTCAACCTCCGCAACATCTCCAAAATACGCCCCTTTCTAACCAAAGACACAACAAAGCTCTTAGTTCACTCCCTGGTCATCTTGCGCCTCGACTACTGCAATTCCCTTCTCATTGGCTTACCTCTACTCAGGCTATCCCCCCTTCAATCCATCATGAATGCTGCCACCAGACTCATACACCTTACCAATCGCTCAGTGTCCGCTGCTCCTCTCTGCCAAGCCCTCCACTGGCTTCCACTCACCCAACAAATTAAATTCAAAATACTTACAACACCTTACAAAGCCATCCACAGCTTAGCCCCCAACTACATCACTAGCCTAGTTTCAAAATACCAACCTAATCGCTTTCTTCATTCCTCTCAAAACCTCCTGCTCTCTAGCTCCCTTGTCACCTCCTCCCATGCTCGCCTTCAGGACTTTTCCAGAGCCTCTCCAATCCTATGGAACTCCTTACCCTTATCTGTCCGATTATCTCCTACTCTATTAGCTTTTAGGTGATCTCTGAAAACCCTCCTCTTCAGAGAAGCCTATCCTACCCACACCTGACAACTGTACCTCCCTTTTTATCCATCAGCTCATCCCTCACAGCTATTGCCTTTTGTTTCACTTGACCCCCCTTCTAGATTGTAAGCTCTAACGAGCAGGGCCCTCTGATTCGACCTGTATTGAATTGTATTGTAACTGTATTGTCTTGCCTCATATTGTAAAGCGCTGCGCAAACTGTCGGCGCTATATAAATCCTGTATAATAATAATAATATAAATATATATATATATATATATATATATATATATATATATATATATATGAATGTGCAGGGGCTGCTGCTAATATTAGCGTATTCCCACCTTACTTTAATATTACAAAATGCAAAACAATGTAGCGCTGCCTCTAATATACCACTCATATAAAATGCATGCACTACATTAAAAAACACACAGCAACCAGATTGCATGGTACTTCTGTACCATGCGATGATCCAGTGCAGGCAAATGCACCCACTACAGATCACAAATGCAGTATGTTTTAAACGTGGTGTGGGAGACGTGCATGGAACGCGTTGGAGTGTGAACTGGACTTAAAGCGGAGTTCCGGGCACAAAAACAATATTTTTTTTTTGTGCCCCTCCGCTAGGTAGACCTGACCTGAAAAGGAATTGGATAGTTATTTTTTTTGTTCACTCACCTTTTAATTGAAGATCGAAGATACTCACCTCAGAGTACCTTCTCCCTCGGAGCCGCGGCTCACCCCGTCACTTCCTGTCTCGCTATGATTCCTGGGAGCTGAACGTCATAGCTCCCAGGAATCAATGCGACGGCACCGGCCCCGCTCGTCATTTCCGGGCGACGCCGCATTCCCCTGCTAAACAGCTTCTGGGCATGCCCAGAAGCTGTGGAGGAATGCGGCGCCGCACCGGAAGTGACGAGAGGGGCCGGTGCAGGCGCATTCTGGGACAAGAAGACGCGGAAGAGGACCGTGCCGGCTTCAGTTGCCCACAAGAGAGATGGAAACGCTGTGGAAGAAATTTTATAAGTGAGTATTTCTTCTAAAAGGTAAGTGCGAACCGGGACAGATCAGAGGCTAGCCATTGTGGAATGTGCTAGCCCTGACTGTCCCGGGGGTATGCTTATTGAAAATTGACTTCTGTGCCCGGAACTCCGCTTTAAACCTCAAGAAAATTGGAGTATTTACTGTACATCAAATGATGCTTCTATGACTTTATTGCTCTAATCTACAGCCAGCTATTTCATACATATTACCATAAAAGAGCAATTTAATGTCACAGATATTATAATTCAATTTAAAATGTACAAATAAAAAGTAGTTTTCATTAGTTATTAAAAACGGGGCCACATTTTCAAAACCTGGGACAGCCATGAGACCTTAGATTCTTGTTCAAATATTTACAATCTAATTAGCATTGTATAGTTTTCACTAAATGTTATATCATAATATGAAAGGAGCTTGTAAGAATCATACAAATAAATGAATGTTGTCTAATTTGTATGGATGAGTTTGAATAGGAATGTTTCTTATCTTTGATACATTCTTTAAATGATATAAATAGATGTAGAGGAGAGGAGGCAGCCGTCTTAGGTGCAGTTGTGTTCCCTGCACACAGAGGTGCATTAAAGTGCATCCAAATGTCACACTCCCTATTGTAGTAGGGACTTCAGTAAGGAGGTAAGGACTTCTTATAGAGACAAGATTCTTTCCTTATATAACAGATACAATTGTTTATTTATTGTAGCTGTGCACAAATGTTTGTGTCTATAAGATATACAACTATGCATACAGCAGCAGGCAGAGTGTCTGCACAGTAGTAGAAGCTGAATTGATGGGAGACAGGAGCAGATCCCTACCTGCACCGATAACCGCTGGGAGCCGAGGATATGTATATGTGTGGACTAACTTTTCCAGATGTTAGGAACTGCAGTAAGTAATCATGTTAGGAAGACGGGGATTTGTAGCTGTGCAACACAGAAAGACACAATCTGCCAACATAATTCTGCTTATCCTTCCACTTCTATCAACCCACATTTCTATCTATCTATCTATCTATCTATCTATCTATCTATCTATCTATCTATCTATCTATCTATCTATCTATCTGTCTGTCTGTCTGTCTGTCTGTCTGTCTGTCTGTCTGTCTGTCTGTCTGTCTGTCTGTCTGTCTGTCTGTCTGTCTGTCTATCTATCTAACCGTCTGTCTGTCTGTCTGTCTGTCTGTCTGTCTATCTATCTATCTATCTATCTATCTATCTATCTGTCTGTCTGTCTGTCTGTCTGTCTGTCTGTCTGTCTGTCTGTCTGTCTGTCTGTCTGTCTGTCTATCTATCTATCTATCTATCTATCTATCTATCTATCTATCTGTCTGTCTGTCTATCTATCTAACCGTCTGTCTGTCTGTCTGTCTGTCTATCTATCTATCTATCTATCTATCTATCTATCTATCTATCTATCTGTCTGTCTGTCTGTCTGTCTGTCTGTCTGTCTGTCTGTCTGTCTGTCTGTCTGTCTATCTATCTATCTATCTATCTACACTCATCGGTCACTTTATTACGTACACCTTGCTAGTACGGGGTTGGACCCCCTTTTTCTTTCAGAACTGCCTTCATTCTTGGCGGCATAGATTCAACAATGTGTTGGAAACATTCCTCAGAGATTGTGTTCCATATTGAGATGATAGCATCATGCAGTTGCTGCAGATTTGTCGACTGCACATCCATGATGCAAAACTTGTAGCCCATCTGCTTCAAGGTTGGATATTTTGTGCATTCAGAGATGGTATTCTGCATACCTTGGTTGTAACAACTGTTTTTTTGAGTTACTGTTGGCTTTTTATCATCTGCCATCTTCTGCCATCTCCTCTGACCTCTGACATCAACAAGGCATTTTGGTCCACACAACTGCCGCTCACTGGATATTTTCTCTTTTTTCTGACCATTCTCTGTAAACCTGAGAGATGGTTGTATGTAAAAATTTCAGTAGATCAGCAGTTTTTAAAATACTCAGACCAGCCTGTCTGGTGCCAACAACCATGCCATGTTCAAAGTCATTTAAATCCCCTTTCTTTCCCATTCTGATGCTTGGTTTGAACTTCAGTAAGTCATCTTCACCACATCTAGATGTCTACATGCATTGAGTTGCTGCCACGTGATTGGCTGATTAGCAATTTGTGTTACATTGCAAATTAACAGGCCTAATAAAGTGCCCGGTGAATGTATATATATATATATATATATATATATATATATATATATATATATATATATATATACACACACACATATTGTACCGAGGTAGAAAGAATACTCTGTCCTCTGTCACATAGCCAGTATTTCTTTTCTCATGGGATAATGAACAGCAAGATATTATTTTGATGGATAATCTGCAGTACAAATGTCTTGGCTATTTTTTAATAAGTAGCTCTGCACTATATTATTAATAATGTTTTAATCAATAAGCCCTTAATAAAATTCAGAATAATGGTTTTAGCGAATGCTGGACAACAGATATATATATATATATATATTGGTTGCCAGATATGCAAAATTACAAGTGCACTTTGGTATAGATAAGCCACCAGTATGAAATGTCTAATGTCTAGGACAATAACTATTTACAAGTATAATGACAGGTATTTTCTTGTAAGACTGACAGCAGCACTATACGCATTTAGAACAAAAAAAGAAACAATCAAATCTTCCCTGCTGTGTAGAAGGCCCCTCTTGAGCTTTCCTCCTGTAAAATGCAATGCAATATGGAAACCTGGAGGCATTCTGTACACAGACGGTGTACAGAATGCCAAACCCCGCCCCACCCAGAAATGTATTTTCCTGCTTGCCTAATTGGCTTACAGATTTTCCCAGAAGTCTGCACTAAGATACAAGTGAGATTTTGGGCATCCCCTGCAACAAACTTGTCATTTTTGGTGATAAACTCCTAAAAGGAATTCACATATAAAGGGATGCAGATCTTGCCACTTTCCTCATTAGAACCCTGCAAATGCAGAAGCTAATTGATAATTATAAAGTCACTCCCATTCACATCTAAAGTTAGGTAAAGTCCTTGCAATGCATCACCCAAAGGGGAATGCTTTTTTCTCTGCAAAAGCGGAACAACTGTATAAATGCTCTTAGCTTGGGAGTTATGAGGAAACATGTACATCCAGTTGTGTAACTCACCATAGCAGTTCAGTAGACTCATGAGGCCAATTCAGTAAGGCATTTTTAGTGTGAAGCCTTGCATCAAATTCATTAAACTTGTACATTTTCATTGTTGGTACTGATGCATGCCACAAAATTCATGCCGTTCTTATTTGTGACACTTTTACTGTCTGTTATTGTTGTGAGAAATTCATAAAGAAATATTACCATATTGGTGAACACAAAGTTGAGATAAATTGGACCTTTTTCTATGCTGGAGTAAATTGTATAGGATTATGTGTAATTGTAAGTATTGTGTCACAGACAAAACATTTTCTGAGACATTTCTGTGACATATGTGTATACACCCTACCCAAATGTACATGAATCTGTCAAAAGTTTCCCCCTTTATCTCACTACATGAGAAAGATTTCTAATAGGTACCTTTGACACTCTTTATAAATTTTACATAGGGTGTTAGTGGTTTAGTTGCAAAAGAATTATGGGGGTAGTTACAAAAATAATTGCACAGCAAATAACCCATTAAAAGTGCATGTGCTGTAGTGATTTAATGTTTTTCATTAATCTAAAATGGAAAAATATCACATTTGGCCACTAAAAGTGGTTCAGTATCATAGGAAATTCCATTGATACTGAACACCATCTAGTGGCCAAATGTGGTATTTCCAGTTAAAAAATAAAAGTTTTACCCATTGCAGCAAATAGCCTAAAAACATTCATTTTGTTTGCCCCATTTGTTCAGAGTGAATAAACTGCATTTATACGGGGTAAACAGCTATGCAGATTTTTTTTTCATAAATACACCACTAAGTGTCTGCAGTGAAAGGGTTGCCTAAAACAAGTAAGCTCCAGTGGATATGGGGGCAGTTCTGAACACCCAATCTAAACTTTTATAGTAGACCCTGAAATGTCTACTTACATAAAATTATTAAATTAAAAAGAAATAGGTGTTTCCTGTGCAATTATATTGACTTTTGTAACTTTGTAATTTTCAATAAACATGCCATAGTATTTTTTTTTCTGTTTTTTTTTTTTTTATTATGTTTTTATGTTATGTTATAATGTTTAGTACTAAATGAATACTTTCCACATTACAGAGTATACTTAATCTTTCTTTTTAGCATGTAGCTCTGTCTGCATGTATAACATGTAAAGTTTTGATTAAACACAGAATAATTGCACTATTGAGGATTATCAAAAGACACTTAATAAAACCTGGTAGCCTTTTTGTTTTAATCTGTACTTTCTGATGTTAAATTTTACAGCTGTTTGAGATGTCTCTGCCAGATGTTAGATGGGGGTGCCAGCAAACCTTCCCATTTACCAGCTGCTGGCAAGTAGGGGGGGATTAAGTTGAAATAAATGATAGCATTATTTACGTTGCCTTGATTATGTTCAATGCATGTGATAATGGCGATATTAGGATGTTATAAAATGTAGCCAACAATATTGTGATTTTTATCAGATGCTAGATGTCCACTGAAATGTTATGCTATATTATCAAATCATAACAAATTTGAATTGCAGTAGCTTATAAGTAGTTACTATAAGTAGTATTATACTTTAGTCTAGAAAACTCTTTATTTACAATTCATTGACTGCCTGTACACCCCCCCCCCCCTCTTTCCCCAAATGGTTACATCTCAACACACACCACATGGGATATAATGCAAAGCTGGGCCATACTCTTCTTGAATTTTGGAGAATTCCTGCTAGCTCGGCCAAAATTCAAGCAGTGTACAGTCCTGCCGACACCTCTCTGAGGGATAAAAAGTTGTTTGTTCAATCAGATTTTGTCAATAGAGCTTTCCAGAAAACTGTCAGTCGAAAAGCACCTGCAGCCAATAATATACAGGCAGCATCTGTGTACTCAGATAGCCGACGGCTGAACATAAAAAGTCTATAAGTGTATAGCCAGCTTTAGTCGTTAACCACGTGCCGACCGCAAAGTGTCGCTTTTGCATGAAACGACATACCTTTACGTTGTTTTGTTTAATAGCCACTAGATGGGGCCATCGCGTCGCCAGAGGCAGGATTGTGCCATGATTGGCTAGCAGGGATGTCATGGACCCGATGTCCTCGGGAGAGGCAAAATGGTGATCTGGCTATGTAAAACAAGGCAGATTGCTGTTCTGCAAGGGGACAAGATGGAGTCAGCGGTGTCATCCGCTGACATCCGCAATCCCCATAGACTAACATTATGTCCATATATCATACGCAAACGGATGGGATGATATGCGGACACACGGAGCGGATGACACAAGTGTCATCCGTGTCCGTGAAAAAAAAAAAAAAGTGCCGCAGCGGAGATAAAAAACTGAGCGGCCGTGTGAAAGAGCCCTAACTCCACTTTTTTTGAGAAGAAAGCTTTCCCCTCTGGGGGATCTTTGTACATTACAAGGATTTTAACAAACTTTGTTGCAGATTCCTACCTTTTGTTTTTCTGACAAAATCACTGTTTGTTCCTCTGTGCCTCTGTGCTAAGTGGGTCAAATGGGAGTGGTTTCATAATTATCTATCAGCTGTGGCAGCTGCAGAGCACTAATGAGGAAATCACTGGGCCTGCATCTCTTTAGATATGTTCCTACTGGGAGTATCTCACCAAAAATGACATTTTTGTTGCAGGGGATGCCAGAAATCTGACTTGTATCTTAGGCAGACTTCTGGGAAAATTGGTGAGCCAATCACACAAGCAGGAAATTATGTTTCTGGGGTGTGGTCAGTACACATTCTTTGTACAGAACAGCTCCAGGTAGCCATATTGCATTGCAATTTTATAAAAACAGCTGCAGATTGAAAAGGAAGGGTCATTTTTACTAACATTCAATTACAATATGATTTGTGTCGCAATTGTATACGCTATATTGTTTTTTCTTTATTTGCTTTTTTTTTTTTTTTTTTATTATTTGCTTTTTTTTTTTTGTCTCCACTAAAGTTACCCTTTAACTTCATTGGTTAGTTTACAAAAGGTATAAATGCTAAGAAAACGTAGGAATACGTTGCAAGAATACATTCTAAGAGGCATTACCAAATATCAAAATTTGCAAAGCAGAGTTTTTCCGGTTCAGCTTTTCAGTTTTCTTTGTATCTTGAAATAACTGTCTTTTTTTTCATATCATCTGAATAAACCGTATACTGTTTCCAAAGAGTCCGTTAGCATAGTACAATGTGACAGCTATTGAAAGCGTATGACTAGTGTTCCCCTGCACAGAATGGTATCAGTTTGCAGATACAGTACGTGGTATTTGTTCACAGTTTTATTGTTATGAAAATACATTTCCTTTTTCATCTACATGAGAAAATGCTATTCTAAATCAGCTTAAGGGTTGCTTACACATTCATTCCGATTCCAATAGAAGATCACACTGTATATATGATAATGTGTAAGCTCTGATAGAGGACACTTCATCCTTTATTAGCTTATGAATACATCTCTCGGATACCTTTTCTTTTTAACCATTTTGCTATATTATGATTCAAATACAAATGTTCTAAGGCTGTTGGTTAGGAAATCTGATTTACCATACAGATTACAATACAGCTACAATTGATAATGGACTAATAATTGTTTGTTAACAGCAGGCCCTATTAAAAATCAAAGATCACAAATTTGTTGTAACCCATGGTACTCACCCATTTGTATTGTAACCACTTCAATACCGGACACTTTTAATGCTTAGGCCAATTTTCAGCTTTCAGCGCTGTCACATTTTGAATGACAATTGCGTGGTCATGCAACGCTGTACCCATATGACATTTTTTATCATTTTATTCACACAAATCGAGCTTTCTTTTTGTGGTTTTATATCACTAGTTTTTTTTTTCTTCAAAATAAATGAAAAACAAAACGCACACATAAAAATCTATCTACCTATATCTATCTATCTATCTATCTATCTATCTATCTATCTATCTATCTATCTATCTATCTATCCATCCATCCATCCATCCATCCATCCATCCATCCATCCATCCATCCATCTATCTATCTATCTATCTATCTATCTATCTATCTATCTATCTATCTATCTATCTATCTATCTATCTATCTATCTATCTATCTATCTATCTATCTATCTATCTATATCTATTGAAATATATATATATATATATATATACATATAAATATATATATAGATATATTTCTATATATATATATATATGTGTGTGTGTGTGTGTGTGTTTTTCTTCATTTCTGTTATAAATGTTGCAAATAAATGATTTTTATTTATCTATCTATATATGGTATATATATCTGAAAATCAAATAATCTTGATGTACTGGTGGCCTATCTAATTTCTTAAAGCCTGAAAATGCCAGAAAAGTATAAATGACCCCTTTTTTGGAAAGCAGACAGTCCAAAGTATTTAGTAAGAATTGCATGGCAAGTTTTTTGAAGTTGTAATTTTTTTTGTCACAATTTTTTGGAAAATGAAATAGAAAAAAATAAAACATTTTTTTTTTTTACATACTGTCACCAGTGCAGTACAGTACAGCGTCATCACATGACTGGTGTGGTAGTAATCAGGGACAGTATGTAAAATAAAAACAAATAAGATAGATAACACTTTTTTTTTTTTTTTACATTTTTTATTACTTTTTTTTCTTTTTTTTATTATTATTATTATTATTTGAATACAGTGAGCAAGAGTTACATCATTACAGAGTTAGTCAGGTTGAGAAAACCAATAAATAAGAGTAATACTGTACTACTCTGCGGAGGTGATAAGGATTTTATTTTACTACGATTGCTTATAGCATGCATTTTACAGTAATAAGCAACCATTTTTAATGAATGAAAACTACACATTCAGCGTTTACTGTTGTGATTAGCTGTGATTGGTCATCTTGTACAACTGTCATGTGATCTGCTGTGATTGGCCATTGCAGTCACATGGTACCAGCAGCGTGGCAGTACAGTGATCTGTCATCGGCCATGTCCGAAGGACATGTTGAGTGACAGATCGTGCCAGAATGCTGCCCGATTCTGGAAGGACCTCTTTTGACATCCTCCCAGAACAGTGCTCCCCCCCCGACATCATTTTACAATAGGCCGGGCAGGAATGAGTCAATACACTTACTGGAAATTACACAATGAGGCCCCTTTCACACTTGTGCGTTTTGTCCTGAGACTTGGGATGACAAAGTTGAATGACAAGTCATACTCCATGTACAATTCATATCTGTGCGACTTCAAGTCACAACGACTTCAAAGTAGTCTCTGCACTACTTTGGTCCTGACTTTGATGTGTATTGAGGTCCATAGACATTGGCCTTGCGTCAAGTCCAGTCAAAATTGTGGCAAAATTGCGGCTAAAAATCCCGACTTTTAGGTCGCACAAGTGTGAAAGGGGCCTAAAGACAATCATCGTTATCAGGCAGTTCATCGTAATCAGCCCAGTGATATCATATTTTTAATTGATTTGCGTCAGTTACTACATATGCATATGCAGGATGTTATTAATGTTTCAATAAATTGTTTGTGAAATGTATTTTTAGTAGAATACATTTTGTAATGCTTTTTGGATACATTATAATCTAACTTCCTACATTTCTAGGAAACAGAAAATTCCTTTTTTTTTTTTTTTTTTTTGCATGTATTTAGTTTTAGAATTGAAAGTTGAAGTTACCTACCTGTTTTATGTTTCAGCTACCACCATAGCTATCAATAACTCTTTGTAAAAAAAAAAGGGCATTTAATCCTGACAAATCTCCCCAGGGGCCCTCTCCAAACCTAACTTATTTCTCCAAAATGATATCAATTATGCTAAGCCCCTTCCCATTCGATGTGTGAAAACTGGGACTATCATTGTGAAACAGCGTTATTTGCCACATTATGAATTAGGAGAATTAGCGCATGGTGCGTGCTTTTCCTTAATTTAATATTAAAAATATTTGTCCAAATAAAACCCTCTTTTTAATTAAGCAGTTAGACCTTTAAAATGACCTCCATATCCAGGCCTGACACTAATCTGGTTATTCTCCATTTCATTTTCATTCAAGCCTTATTTTAACTGTGGAGTCTGGCTTGTGACCTTATTGTCCAGTCACAATGTAGCACAGAAAACCCTTTATCTCTGGCAAAGATTTTCTTTGGTGTTAGGGATTTTCTGCACTTTTGTATTGCCAGTGAGCTAAGTATCTCAGATTATTCTGTCAGTGCTGTCCACACCTTGTATAGATTCACAATAAGTTCTGACTACGATTATTTTTTACTTTTTGGCATGAACCAAACATACTAGTTGCTTGACTAGTTTGCAACTCCATGTATACATGTGAAAGTCTCAATTTAACAATACAAATTATTTTAGGTTAATAAAGTTAAGAAAAAAAAAAAAAGAATGTAACATAACGTTAAACAACTCAGATACCACATTGAAAAAATGCTCAGTATTCAGTAAATAAGATTTATTTTACCCATGGAAAAGTCAAGGTCTGAAAATGTTTCGGTTTAAAGGGGATATTAAGTCCCTAAATCATTTTTAGATATACAATATATATTCTATATATTTTGTTTTTGTGATCAGTGGGATTTACCACCCTATAAGGTTTACGTTTATAGTATAAGGTCTAACATTTTATATTTACACGGGAGTAGCCATCTTTCTCATTACATATTCAGTATATGTTCCCTTTCTTTTATAGGCAGTGGCTATTTTTTACCACTGCATTTAGCTTAACACGCATCTGAGTATGTCTCATTTAAAAACACTACTTAGGTGACCTTGAGCTCATTTAACCACTTCTAGTCCGGAAGATTTTCCCCCTTAATGACCAGGCCATTTTTTGCGATTTGGCACTACGTTAATTTAACGGACAATTGCGTGGTCATGCGATGATGTACCCAAATAAAATTGATGTCCTTTTTTTCCCCACAAAAAGAGCTTTCTTTTGGGGGTATTTGATCACCTCTGCGATTTTTTTTTTTTGCGCTAAACAAAAAAAAAACAAAAAAAAAAGAGTGAAAATTTGGGAAAAAAAACTATATTTTTTTACTTTCTGCTATAAAGAAACATCTAATAAAAAATTAAAAAAATCTAAATTCTTTATCAGTATAGGCCAATTTGTATTCTGCTACATTTTTGGTAAAATCCCAAAAAGCGTATATATTTTTCACTTTCTGTTATGTTTTTTCATCATTTAAGCCAATTTGTATTCTGCTACATATGTTTAGTTAAAAAAAAATCCCAATAAGCGTATTTTGATTGATTTGCGCAAAAGTTATCACGTCTACAAACTAAGGGAAAGATTTATGTCATTTTTATTTATTTATTTATTTATTTTTAATAGTAATGGCGGCAATCAATGATTTTTAGCGGGATTGCAACATTGCGGCGGACCGATCGGACCCCTAACTGACATTTTTGACACTTTTGGGGGGACCAGTGACATTATTACAGTAATCAGTGCAAAAAATATGCACTGTTACTGTAATAATGACACTGGCAGGGAAGGGGTTAACCCAGGAGCGATCAAAGGGTTAAATGTGTGCTTAGGGTTTTTTCTAACTGTGAGGGGGTTGGGCTTATATTATCAACACAGACCTGTGTTCCTAAATAGGAGGAACACAGAGGCTCTGTATTGATAGCAGAGAGAATAACGGTCTGCTTTGTTTACAACAGCAGACAGTTGTTCTCTCTTCACGGGGAGCGATCGTGGGTGCCTAGGGGCAATCACGGCCGCCGCCCCGTGGATCGGCTTTTCTGCTGGCGAGTGGGCACCCGCCTCCCAGGATATATACCTATATACGCTAAATACCTTTTTTTATCAGCAGAATATAGCAGTCTTGCGACTTCTATCAGTGTCCGGGTAAAGCTTGTAGAAGGAGTTTTCATTCTACTCTGACTGTCCTAAAAGGCTGTATGACCCCTGATCCTCTGTCTGGACAGTGCTGATTGGCCCTGTGCTGATCACATGCACCTTCCCAAGAAAAAGAAAAAAACAACTCTCTAGCAATACACACCAAGCTGAGCATGTGCAGAGTGACCCCAAGGCTCTGTTCTATCAGCAGGTGGGTTGGGGACAGTAAAAGAAGGGGAGGATCAGAGAAGACAGGATCAAACAGCCTTTTTATATAATGCAGAAGATTAACCCCTTAGGTTCCACAGAGAGTTTAACAAGTATGCTTTACTGCATCTACAGACAAATTTTACTGTTGTGGGTTTAGCAACACTTTAACATAAATTTATGCACAAAATCTTCTACCATTACTGTAGTTCAAGCATGACCCATCATCCACTGATGTAGTCAGACGCAACCAGGTTGATTTACTTAACCTCCCTGGCGGTTTGATTATGTCAGGAATTACATACCAAAAGCGGTACAATTGTTTTCATGGAAATTTGGCGTTATGTATTATAGGCCTACAATTCTTAGTAATTACTGACTGAAACCTGACCAAAACAAGAGTCTAGTAGACATCCCAGATGTGATAAATTTGAAACACAAACGCGTGAATTATAATCGAATCAATAATATTATTTTATTATTTAATATATAATATATATAATAAAATTATAATATTGATTAGATTATAATTCATGCATTATATATTATATATAGATATATGTGTGTGTGTGTATATATATATATATATATATATATATATATATATATATATAGATATATATATCTATATATATATATATATACACACACACATATATATATATATATATAATATATATCGCATGAATTATAATTGAATCAATAATATAATTTTATATATATATATATGTGTGTGTGTGTGCATATATATATACACATATATATATATATATATATGCATATATATATATATATATATACACATATATATATATATATGCATATATATATATATATATATATATATATATATATATACCGGTGTATATATATATATATATATATATATATATATATATATATATATATATATATGCGCATATAATATAAAATAAAATGTGTTTTGTGTTTTGTGCAACGTTTTTTTTTTTTTTTTTTTTTGAATTTCCCTCCCTAGTTCTGCTCCCATGCAGCATTGCTGCTGCAGGGAACGGAACTAGGAAGTGATCACACCGACGGAGGACGGAGGAGCGGCGGGACTCTCGGCTGGCGATCTCAGCAATGAGAGATCATCGCTGGATCGCCAGGAGAAGGTAAGAGACACCGCTGCGCTCTCTGCACATCCACCCCGAGCGTGACTCGGGGTTACCGATCCTGCAATGAAAAATCCACCCCGAGTCACGCTCGGGATTACCGCCAAGGTGGTTAAGGAATAAAAGTATTTTACCAACAAAAGTGTACATTTTGAAACTTATTTTTATTTTTCAAAGTGTATGATAGTAGATAAAGTAAACCTGGCCTAACTGTGAATACCCACACAGGGGGGAAAAACAAGATATTAGCTAGTACATCATTGGTTGTTAACCACTTAAGGACCGCCCCACGTACATTTACTGTGGCAGGGTGACCCTTAAGCACAAAATCACGAACCTGTATGTGATTATGTAGATGGCCTCTAGGGGGCGTGAATGTGATTGCACACAGCGGGAGCAAATCAGCAGGTCTGGCGGCCTCATTGGCCGCTGGCCACCCATGATTATATCAGGGAATGACAGAAAGGCAGTCTGCCTGTGTAAATAAGGCAGACCGCCGTTCTGTCAGACAGGAAGCGAGAGATTCCTATTAATCAGGAACACCGATCTCAGTCAGTCTATTCCCCACACACTTAGAAAGCACTCCCTAGGAGCACACTTATCCCCTTGACTGCTCCTGATGTTAACCACTTCCCTGCCAGTGTCATTTATACAGTAACAGTGCATATTTTTAGCACTGATCACTGTACTGGTGTCACTGGTCTTCAAAAAGTGTTGCAATGTTGCAGTCCCACTAAAAATCGCTGATCGCCGCCATTACTAATAAAAACAATAAAAAAAATAAAAAGTCCATAAATCTATCCCATAGTTTGTAGACTCTATACCTTTTGTGCAAACCAATCAATATATGCTTTTTGGGACTTTTTTTTACCAAAAATGTAGCAGAATACAAATTGGCCTATACTGATAAAGAATTTAGATTTTTTTATTAGATGTGTTTTATAGCAGAAAGTAAAAAATATTGTTTTTTTTTGAGAATTGTCACTCTTTTTTTGTATAATAAAAACTGCAGAGGTGATCAAATACCACCAAAAGAAAGCTCTATTTGTGGGGAAAAAAAGGACATCAATTTTATTTGGGTACAGCGTCACACCACCGCACAATTGTCAGTTAAACCAATGCAGTGCCAAATCGCAAAAAATGGCCTGGTCATTAAGGGGGGAAATCTTTGGACCAGAAGTGGTTAAGGTTGAGAGAGCAAAGCCTTGACATGTGTCAATTATTCCAGCCACAGAAAAAGTGTCTTTAAGAGTCTTGTCATTAAGGGGGGGTAAAACCTTCCGGAACTGAAGTGGTTAAAGTGAATACAGCTCATTTTATTAAGTAAGCTAAGTGAACATTCTTTCTGATAAGTGAACTGTTCATTTCTTCTAGTAAACCAACCCTAGTGTTCCGCAAGTCTGTTTTTACTGTTTTTACAGAAAAATAGAATCTTTTTTCTCCTAAACACTAGTCATCTCGCTGCTGGATTTTTAGCAATTACTCTACACATTCACATAATGCTATTTTACGGAGTAGTCGTGTTTTTCTTATACTAAGCTATTTTAATGCTCTTTCTTATTACACTACTTTCTAAAAAACAAACAGTGCAGTGGTCAGTGCCAGATTTCTGACATTTATTTGATCCAGAAGATTTAACAGTTTAAAAATAGCTTGATCAGCTGGAGCTTTCTTCTTGATACGTGAACCATTTAACAAAAGTAAATCTTTATGATATGCATAGTACTTTGGATCATTAATATGTTGATAAAGTAACGCTATTTTAAGAGACTGACCCTTTTTAATTGTAGATTAAATGTGTATGATTCAAAAGAGAAAATGCATTAATTATGCAACTCAAAAGACCCTTGAGTGGAACTTTGATAACTTTTGTTGCATTTTGAGGAATTATTGTTTCACTAATGTTAATAACTCATTATATATGCTTCGCTGATCACTGAAGACATTTAAGACATTCAAGTGTAAAATAATTAGAAGTGAATTGATTTGTTGGATTAACTCCCTATGCAGAATGGGATAGCTAAATACATAAATATCAGTTATTACCTTTTCTGTCTTAACCCTTTCATTACATAATCTTTTTCCAGTAAGGATAGGTAAAACATTTTTTTTAGAGAGAAACGGGGCTTCAATTGTTCACCACTAGTGTTGAGCGAACACGGACTGTATTATTCGTGTTCGTACCGAATAATTGGATTTTTTTTACCCGAACACGGACACGGACACTTTACTGTATGTTCGGGTAAAAATCCGTGTTCGGTCGTTTTATTTCCGGGTTTTGCATGCTTTGGCGCTCTTTTCATGGCGGGCAGCCAATCAACAATCGTTTAACTGGTGTGCCTTAAGCCATCCCAGCCATGCCTGCAAATGTCTTAGTAGCTGTGATTGGCCGTCTGAAGCATGTGACCAAGTCTTTATAAGTTCGAGGCAGCCGCCGCAGTAGCGTCATTCTGCTGCTTAGCTAAGGGACAGAGCACACATCAATGTGCTGGCTGCTGATTAGGGAAAGATAGGCAGGAAAAAAACATTTGTGTCCGGATAGAATTGAGGGACAGGTCGGAGTGTTTAGGCAGGGCGAGTTGTAGGCATTTTAGGGATAGAGTCTGCTGAATTATAGGGTCAGTGTCTTCTACAAACTACAATCGATATTGCTGTGTGGGGGGTGGGGTGAATCTGCACTCAATCCTGATCTACGATCTCTTCTCAATCCTGTTAGGGACAGAGTCTGCTGAATTTTAAGCCCCGTACACACGTACCGATGGTCGGCTTACAAATGTTCCTCTTTTCTCCCCGGGATGTCGGTGTCTGCTGAAAAGTGCAAAGACAGCACAAGGACAGCACAAGAATTTTGTCCGCCGACTGCAGAAGTGATGTCATGTAATGGTTAACTTTCCCTGTGTTTTCTATTTTCTGAGCATGCCCAGTCTTGCAAATCTGCGGTCTGTCGGCCGAATTGTGTACTGACAGGCGAACAATCGTCCGTTCTGGTGTCGGCATACAAATATTTTCATGTTTGCACGAAAGACTTTTGTCCGCGGATTGTGCGCAGACATCTGTCGGAGGCACCATACTAACACGCGTACAATCGGCAGATCCTTCGTCCACCGACGTTTGTATGCCGACGATCGGTACGTGTGTACGGGCCTTTAGGGAAACTGTGTTCTACAAACTACAATCGATATTGCTGTGTGTTGTGGGATTGGAGATAGGCAGGTGTCAGTGATCCACATCCATTTTTCTGTGTGTGAGCTGCAGTGAACACAATCTTTTTGGGCTGCAGTGAACACAATCTTTTTGGGCTGCAGTGAACACAATCTTTTTGGGCTGCAGTGAACACAATCTTTTTGGGGTGCAGTGAACAAAATCTTTTTGGGGTGCAGTGAACACAATCCTTTTTGGTGTGCAGTGAACACAATCTTTGTGGGGTGCAGTGAACAAAATCCTTTGTGGGGTGCAGTGAACACAATCTTTTTGGGGTGCAGTGAACAAAATCCTTTTTGGGGTGCAGTGAACAACATCCTTTTTGGGGTGCAGTGAACACAATCTTTTTGGGGTGCAGTGAACAAAATCCTTTGTGGGGTGCAGTGAACACAATCTTTTTGGGGTGCAGTGAACACAATCTTTTTGGGGTGTAGTGAACAACATCCTTTTTGGGGTGCAGTGAACAAAATCCTTTTTGGGGTGCAGTGAACAAAATCATTTTTGGGGTGCAGTGAACACAATCTTTTTGGGGTGCAGTGAACACAATCTTTGTGGGGTGCAGTGAACACAATCTTTTTGGGGTGGAGTGAACAACATCCTTTTTGGGGTGCAGTGAACAACATCCTTTTTGGGGTGCAGTGAACACAATCTTTTTGGGGTGCAGTGAACACAATCTTTGTGGGGTACAGTGAACAGAATCTTTGTGGGGTGCAGTGAACACAATCTTTGGGGGGTACAGTGAACACAATCTTTTTGGGGTGCAGTGAACACAATCTTTGTGGGGTGCAGTGAACACAATCTTTTTGGGGTGGAGTGAACAAAATCATTTTTGGGGTGCAGTGAACAACATCCTTTTTGGGGTGCAGTGATCAAAATCCTTTTTGGGGTGCAGTGAACACAATCTTTTTGGGGTGCAGTGAACAAAATCCTTTGTGGGGTGCAGTGAACAGAATCTTTGTGGGGTGCAGTGAACACAATCTTTGGGGGGGTACAGTGAACACAATCTTTTTGGGGTGCAGTGAACACAATCTTTGTGGGGTACAGTGAACAGAATCTTTGTGGGGTGCAGTGAACACAATCTTTGGGGGGTACAGTGAACACAATCTTTTTGGGGTGCAGTGAACACAATCTTTGGGGGGTACAGTGAACACAATCTTTTTGGGGTGCAGTGAACACAATCTTTGTGGGGTGCAGTGAACACAATCTTTGGGGGGGTACAGTGAACACAATCTTTTTGGGGTGCAGTGAACAACATCCTTTTAGGGTGCAGTGAACACAATCTTTGTGGGGTGCAGTGAACAACATCCTTTTAGGGTGCAGTGAACACAATCTTTGTGGGGTACAGTGAACAGAATCTTTGTGGGGTGCAGTGAACACAATCTTTGGGGGGTACAGTGAACACAATCTTTGTGAGGTGCAGTGAACACAATCTTTGTGGGGTGCAGTGAACACAATCATTGTGGGGTGCAGTGAACTCAATCTTTGTGGGGTACAGTGAACACAATCTCATACTTCTGAAGATTTGAGGGTGCTGCCTGTTCCATACTCCCCCTACTCCTCATCTAGCCTTTTAGGGGTACAAACAATAGTAATTGGGGCCTAGTGTGGTTGTGTACGTGTGATATACATACACTTTTTTTGGATCATATTTTCTATTCCGCTATTTAATCAAAAACCTTTGGGGATCAGTTAAATTGGGGGATAGTCTGTGTTGGTACGTGTGAGAGAGATCCACCTTTCCAAGTTGTTGGGGTTCATCTCATACTTCTGAAGGTTTGAGGGTGCTGCCTGTTCCATACCCCCCCTACTCCTCATCTAGCCTTTTAGGGGTACAAACAATAGTAATTGGGGCCTAGTGTGGTTGTGTACGTGTGATATACATACACTTTTTTTGGATCATATTTTCTATTCCGCTATTTAATCAAAAACCTTTGGGGATCAGTTAAATTGGGGGATAGTCTGTGTTGGTACGTGTGAGAGAGATCCACCTTTCCAAGTTGTTGGGGTTCATCTCATACTTCTGAAGGTTTGAGGGTGCTGCCTGTTCCATACCCCCCCTACTCCTCATCTAGCCTTTTAGGGGTACAAACAATAGTAATTGGGGCCTAGTGTGGTTGTGTACGTGTGATATACATACACTTTTTTTGGATCATATTTTCTATTCCGCTATTTAATCAAAAACCTTTGGGGATCAGTTAAATTGGGGGATAGTCTGTGTTGGTACGTGTGAGAGAGATCCACCTTTCCAAGTTTTTGGGGTTCATCTCATACTTCTGAAGATTTGAGGGTGCTGCCTGTTCCATACCCCCCCTACTCCTCATCTAGCCTTTTAGGGGTACAAACAATAGTAATTGGGGCCTAGTGTGGTTGTGTACGTGTGATATACATACACTTTTTTTGGATCATATTTTCTATTCCGCTATTTAATCAAAAACCTTTGGGGATCAGTTAAATTGGGGGATAGTCTGTGTTGGTACGTGTGAGAGAGATCCACCTTTCCAAGTTGTTGGGGTTCATCTCATACTTCTGAAGGTTTGAGGGTGCTGCCTGTTCCATACTCCCCCTACTCCTAGCCTTTTAGGGGTACAAACAATAGTAATTGGGGCCTAGTGTGGTTGTGTACGTGTGATATACATACACTTTTTTTGGATCATATTTTCTATTCCGCTATTTAATCAAAAACCTTTGGGGATCAGTTAAATTGGGGGATAGTCTGTGTTGGTACGTGTGAGAGAGATCCACCTTTCCAAGTTGTTGGGGTTCATCTCATACTTCTGAAGGTTTGAGGGTGCTGCCTGTTCCATACCCCCCCTACTCCTCATCTAGCCTTTTAGGGGTACAAACAATAGTAATTGGGGCCTAGTGTGGTTGTGTACGTGTGATATACATACACTTTTTTTGGATCATATTTTCTATTCCGCTATTTAATCAAAAACCTTTGGGGATCAGTTAAATTGGGGGATAGTCTGTGTTGGTACGTGTGAGAGAGATCCACCTTTCCAAGTTGTTGGGGTTCATCTCATACTTCTGAAGGTTTGAGGGTGCTGCCTGTTCCATACTCCCCCTACTCCTCATCTAGCCTTTTAGGGGTACAAACAATAGTAATTGGGGCCCAGTGTGGTTGTGTACGTGTGATATACATACACTTTTTTTGGATCATATTTTCTATTCCGCTATTTAATCAAAAACCTTTGGGGATCAGTTAAATTGGGGGATAGTCTGTGTTGGTACGTGTGAGAGAGATCCACCTTTCCAAGTTGTTGGGGTTCATCTCATACTTCTGAAGGTTTGAGGGTGCTGCCTGTTCCATACTCCCCCTACTCCTCATCTAGCCTTTTAGGGGTACAAACAATAGTAATTGGGGCCCAGTGTGGTTGTGTACGTGTGATATACATACACTTTTTTTGGATCATATTTTCTATTCCGCTATTTAATCAAAAACCTTTGGGGATCAGTTAAATTGGGGGATAGTCTGTGTTGGTACGTGTGAGAGAGATCCACCTTTCCAAGTTTTTGGGGTTCATCTCATACTTCTGAAGATTTGAGGGTGCTGCCTGTTCCATACCCCCCCTACTCCTCATCTAGCCTTTTAGGGGTACAAACAATAGTAATTGGGGCCTAGTGTGGTTGTGTACGTGTGATATACATACACTTTTTTTGGATCATATTTTCTATTCCGCTATTTAATCAAAAACCTTTGGGGATCAGTTAAATTGGGGGATAGTCTGTGTTGGTACGTGTGAGAGAGATCCACCTTTCCAAGTTGTTGGGGTTCATCTCATACTTCTGAAGGTTTGAGGGTGCTGCCTGTTCCATACTCCCCCTACTCCTCATCTAGCCTTTTAGGGGTACAAACAATAGTAATTGGGGCCCAGTGTGGTTGTGTACGTGTGATATACATACACTTTTTTTGGATCATATTTTCTATTCCGCTATTTAATCAAAAACCTTTGGGGATCAGTTAAATTGGGGGATAGTCTGTGTTGGTACGTGTGAGAGAGATCCACCTTTCCAAGTTGTTGGGGTTCATCTCATACTTCTGAAGGTTTGAGGGTGCTGCCTGTTCCATACCCCCCCTACTCCTCATCTAGCCTTTTAGGGGTACAAACAATAGTAATTGGGGCCTAGTGTGGTTGTGTACGTGTGATATACATACACTTTTTTTGGATCATATTTTCTATTCCGCTATTTAATCAAAAACCTTTGGGGATCAGTTAAATTGGGGGATAGTCTGTGTTGGTACGTGTGAGAGAGATCCACCTTTCCAAGTTGTTGGGGTTCATCTCATACTTCTGAAGGTTTGAGGGTGCTGCCTGTTCCATACCCCCCCTACTCCTCATCTAGCCTTTTAGGGGTACAAACAATAGTAATTGGGGCCTAGTGTGGTTGTGTACGTGTGATATACATACACTTTTTTTGGATCATATTTTCTATTCCGCTATTTAATCAAAAACCTTTGGGGATCAGTTAAATTGGGGGATAGTCTGTGTTGGTACGTGTGAGAGAGATCCACCTTTCCAAGTTTTTGGGGTTCATCTCATACTTCTGAAGATTTGAGGGTGCTGCCTGTTCCATACCCCCCCTACTCCTCATCTAGCCTTTTAGGGGTACAAACAATAGTAATTGGGGCCTAGTGTGGTTGTGTACGTGTGATATACATACACTTTTTTTGGATCATATTTTCTATTCCGCTATTTAATCAAAAACCTTTGGGGATCAGTTAAATTGGGGGATAGTCTGTGTTGGTACGTGTGAGAGAGATCCACCTTTCCAAGTTGTTGGGGTTCATCTCATACTTCTGAAGGTTTGAGGGTGCTGCCTGTTCCATACTCCCCCTACTCCTCATCTAGCCTTTTAGGGGTACAAACAATAGTAATTGGGGCCCAGTGTGGTTGTGTACGTGTGATATACATACACTTTTTTTGGATCATATTTTCTATTCCGCTATTTAATCAAAAACCTTTGGGGATCAGTTAAATTGGGGGATAGTCTGTGTTGGTACGTGTGAGAGAGATCCACCTTTCCAAGTTGTTGGGGTTCATCTCATACTTCTGAAGGTTTGAGGGTGCTGCCTGTTCCATACCCCCCCTACTCCTCATCTAGCCTTTTAGGGGTACAAACAATAGTAATTGGGGCCTAGTGTGGTTGTGTACGTGTGATATACATACACTTTTTTTGGATCATATTTTCTATTCCGCTATTTAATCAAAAACCTTTGGGGATCAGTTAAATTGGGGGATAGTCTGTGTTGGTACGTGTGAGAGAGATCCACCTTTCCAAGTTGTTGGGGTTCATCTCATACTTCTGAAGGTTTGAGGGTGCTGCCTGTTCCATACTCCCCCTACTCCTAGCCTTTTAGGGGTACAAACAATAGTAATTGGGGCCTAGTGTGGTTGTGTACGTGTGATATACATACACTTTTTTTGGATCATATTTTCTATTCCGCTATTTAATCAAAAACCTTTGGGGATCAGTTAAATTGGGGGATAGTCTGTGTTGGTACGTGTGAGAGAGATCCACCTTTCCAAGTTGTTGGGGTTCATCTCATACTTCTGAAGGTTTGAGTGTGCTGCCTGTTCCATACCCCCCCTACTCCTCATCTAGCCTTTTAGGGGTACAAACAATAGTAATTGGGGCCTAGTGTGGTTGTGTACGTGTGATATACATACACTTTTTTGGGATCATATTTTCTATTCCGCTATTTAATCAAAAACCTTTGGGGATCAGTTAAATTGGGGGATAGTCTGTGTTGGTACGTGTGAGAGAGATCCACCTTTCCAAGTTGTTGGGGTTCATCTCATACTTCTGAAGGTTTGAGGGTGCTGCCTGTTCCATACTCCCCCTACTCCTCATCTAGCCTTTTAGGGGTACAAACAATAGTAATTGGGGCCCAGTGTGGTTGTGTACGTGTGATATACATACACTTTTTTTGGATCATATTTTCTATTCCGCTATTTAATCAAAAACCTTTGGGGATCAGTTAAATTGGGGGATAGTCTGTGTTGGTACGTGTGAGAGAGATCCACCTTTCCAAGTTGTTGGGGTTCATCTCATACTTCTGAAGGTTTGAGGGTGCTGCCTGTTCCATACTCCCCCTACTCCTCATCTAGCCTTTTAGGGGTACAAACAATAGTAATTGGGGCCTAGTGTGGTTGTGTACGTGTGATATACATACACTTTTTTTGGATCATATTTTCTATTCCGCTATTTAATCAAAAACCTTTGGGGATCAGTTAAATTGGGGGATAGTCTGTGTTGGTACGTGTGAGAGAGATCCACCTTTCCAAGTTTTTGGGGTTCATCTCATACTTCTGAAGATTTGAGGGTGCTGCCTGTTCCATACCCCCCCTACTCCTCATCTAGCCTTTTAGGGGTACAAACAATAGTAATTGGGGCCTAGTGTGGTTGTGTACGTGTGATATACATACACTTTTTTTGGATCATATTTTCTATTCCGCTATTTAATCAAAAACCTTTGGGGATCAGTTAAATTGGGGGATAGTCTGTGTTGGTACGTGTGAGAGAGATCCACCTTTCCAAGTTGTTGGGGTTCATCTCATACTTCTGAAGGTTTGAGGGTGCTGCCTGTTCCATACTCCCCCTACTCCTCATCTAGCCTTTTAGGGGTACAAACAATAGTAATTGGGGCCCAGTGTGGTTGTGTACGTGTGATATACATACACTTTTTTTGGATCATATTTTCTATTCCGCTATTTAATCAAAAACCTTTGGGGATCAGTTAAATTGGGGGATAGTCTGTGTTGGTACGTGTGAGAGAGATCCACCTTTCCAAGTTGTTGGGGTTCATCTCATACTTCTGAAGGTTTGAGGGTGCTGCCTGTTCCATACCCCCCCTACTCCTCATCTAGCCTTTTAGGGGTACAAACAATAGTAATTGGGGCCTAGTGTGGTTGTGTACGTGTGATATACATACACTTTTTTTGGATCATATTTTCTATTCCGCTATTTAATCAAAAACCTTTGGGGATCAGTTAAATTGGGGGATAGTCTGTGTTGGTACGTGTGAGAGAGATCCACCTTTCCAAGTTGTTGGGGTTCATCTCATACTTCTGAAGGTTTGAGGGTGCTGCCTGTTCCATACCCCCCCTACTCCTCATCTAGCCTTTTAGGGGTACAAACAATAGTAATTGGGGCCTAGTGTGGTTGTGTACGTGTGATATACATACACTTTTTTTGGATCATATTTTCTATTCCGCTATTTAATCAAAAACCTTTGGGGATCAGTTAAATTGGGGGATAGTCTGTGTTGGTACGTGTGAGAGAGATCCACCTTTCCAAGTTTTTGGGGTTCATCTCATACTTCTGAAGATTTGAGGGTGCTGCCTGTTCCATACTCCTCCTCCTACTGCTCAACCATCCTTTTAGGGGTACAAACAATAGTAGTTGGGGCCTAGTGTGGTGGTGTACGTGCGAGATACATACACTTTCTTTTTGATCATATTTTCTATTCCGCTATTCAATTAAAACCTTTGGGGATCAATTCAATTGCGAGATAGTCTGTGTCGGTACGTGTGAGATCCACCTTTCCAAGTTGTTGGGGTTCATCTCATACTTCTGAAGATTTGAGGGTGCTGCCTGTTCCATACTCCTGCTCCTACTGCTCAACCATCCTTTTAGGGGTACAAACAATAGTAATTGGGGCCTAGTGTGGTTGTGTACGTGCGAGATACATACACTTTTTTTGATCATATTTCCTATTCCGCTATTCAATAAAAACCTTTGAGGATCAATTGAATTGCGGGATAGTCTGTGTCGGTACGTGTGAGATCCACCTTTCCAAGTTTTTGGGGTTCATCTCATACTTCTGAAGATTTGAGGGTGCTGCCTGTTCCATACTCCTCCTCCTACTCCTCATCCATCCTTTTAGGGGTACAAACAATAGTAATTGGGGCCTAGTGTGGTTGTGTACGTGCGAGATACATACACTTTTTTTGATCATATTTCCTATTCCGCTATTCAATAAAAACCTTTGAGGATCAATTGAATTGCGGGATAGTCTGTGTCGGTACGTGTGAGATCCACCTTTCCAAGTTTTTGGGGTTCATCTCATACTTCTGAAGATTTGAGGGTGCTGTCTGTTCCATACTCCTCCTACTCCTCATCCATCCTTTTAGGGGTAGAAACAATAGTAATTGGGGCCTAGTGTGGTTTTGTACGTGCGAGATACATACACTTTTTTGGATCATATTTCCTATTCCGCTATTCAATAAAAACCTTTCTAGGGCAAGATCTTAAATTACAGAAATATGAGGAGACCGTCAAATAAGGGCCGTGGCCTGGGTCGTGGTGCTGCTGGTAGAGCTCCTGTTGCAAGGAGAGGACGTGGTCGATCTGTGCCAGCTACACGCACAAGTGAAACACCTTCCTCAAGTGTGAGTAGGCGACAGAACCTGCATCAGTATTTGGTAGGGCATCAAACGCCCCTAGAAGTGATGAGGCCAGAACAAGTTGAGGCGATAGTAGATTGGTTTGCTGCTGACAGTGCCTCCAGTTCCTTCACATTGTCTCCCACCCAGTCTACTGCAGAAAGGTCAGAGTTGGCACCTGCAGCCAATGTCCAACCGTCTTTCACCTCACCCCCTTGCAAATCAGGCCAGCAGTCTGAGCCCCAAGCCATACAGCAGTCTCTTATTCTTTTTGAGGACTCTGTCAGCAGGGTTTCCCAGGGCCATCCACCTAGCCCTGCCCCAGAAGTGGAAGAGATTGAGTGCAGCGATGCCCAACCACTTATTTCTCAAGATGAGTACATGCAAGGATCATCGCAGCACGTCTCCGATGATGACGAAACGCAGGTGCCAACTGCTGCGGCGTTCAGCATTGTGGAGACCGACAAGGAGGGCAGGGGTGAAGACTGGGTGGAAGATGATGTGGAGGACGATGAGGTCCTCGACCCCACATGGAATGAACGTCATGCAGGTGACCTGAGTAGTTTGGAGGAAGAGGCGGTGGTCGCACAGAGCCACCAGCACAGCAGAAGAGGGAGCAGGGTGCAGAAGCGGAGCGGCCGTGCCCTAGACACTACGCCCGCTACTGCCCAACGCAGCAAGGGAACGAGCGCACCAAAGTCAGCTCAAAGGAGTTCTCTAGCGTGGAAGTTCTTTAGAAAATGTGCTGATGACAGGACACGAGTGGTTTGCACCCTGTGCAATCAGAGCTTGAAGCGAGGCATAAACCTTCTCAACCTGAGCACAACCTGCATGATCAGGCATCTAAGTGCAAAGCACGAGCTGCAGTGGAGTACACACCTTCAAAACCAAGAAACGTCTCTGGCTCATCCTGCTTCCTCTTCTGCTGCAGTCTCGGCCGCTCCAGCCACATCTGTAGTGATACCGGCACCTGCCACCCCGCAAACAGACGATCTGTCAGCAACACCACCACCTGGGTCACCAACAACCATCTCTACAATGTCCCGTGGAAGCGTTCAGCTTTCCATCTCCCAAACACTTGAGAGGAAGAGGAAGTACCCCCCTACCCACCCGCGATCCCTGGCCCTGAATGCCAGCATTTCAAAATGATTGGCCTTTGAAATGCTGTCATTCCGTCTGGTGGAGACGCACAGTTTTAAAAACCTTATGTCGGTGGCTGTCCCACAGTACGTCGTGCCCAGCCGCCACTACTTTTCCAGGCAAGCCATCCCTTCCCTGCACAACCAAGTGGGGGAAAATATCAGGTGTGCACTGCGCAACGCCATCTGTGCCAAGGTCCACCTAACTACGGATACGTGGACCAGTAAGCACGGTCAGGGGCGTTATATCTCCCTAACGGCACACTGGGTAAATGCAGTGGCGGATGGGCCTGAGGCGGATAGCAATTTGGCGCATGTCCTTCCACCACCGAGGATTGCAGGGCGCTTCAGTTTGCCTCCTGTTCCTAACTCCTCCTACTCCGCTTCCTCATCCTCTACCGCCTCCTCATCCGGACAGCGTAACACCTTCACCACCAACTTCAGCACGGCCAGGGGTAAACGACAGCAGGCAGTTTTACAACTTGCCTGTTTGGGGGACAAACCACACACCGCGCAGGAGTTGTGGAGGAGCATGGAACAGCAGACAAATGAGTGGTTGCTGCCAGCGAGCCTCAAGCCCGGCCTGGTGGTGTGCGATAACGGGCGAAATCTCATAGCAGCTCTGGGCCTAGCCGGTTTGACGCACATCCCTTGCCTGGCGCATGTGCTGAATTTGGTGGTGCAGAGGTTCCTTAAAAACTACCCCGATATGTCAGAGCTGCTGCAGAAAGTGCGGGCCGTTTGTGCGCACTTTCGGCGTTCTCACCCTGCTGCTGCTCGCCTGGCAGCGCTGCAGCGTAACTTCGGCCTTCCCGCTCACCGCCTCATATGTGACGTGCCCACAAGGTGGAACTCCACCTTGCACATGCTGGAAAGACTGTGCGAGCAGCAGCAGGCCATAGTGGAGTTTCAGCTGCAGCACGCACGCGTGAGTCGCTCTGCGGAATAGCACCACTTCACCACCAATAACTGGGCCTCCATGCGAGACCTGTGTGCCTTGTTGCGCTGTTTTGAGTACTCCACCAACATGGCCAGTGGCAATGACGCCGTTCTCAGCTTAACTATCCCACTTCTATGCCTCCTTGAAAAAACAATTCGGGCGATGATGGAAGAGGATGTGGCACAGGATGAGGAGGAGGAGGAGGATGAAGAGGTAACATTTCCAAGGCTTTCAGGGCAGTCATTCGCAAGGGGCTCCGAGGGTGGGTTCCTGCACACGCAAACGCCAGGGACGCAATTGTCCAGCAGGGGCACAGTTCTGGAGGATGAGGAGGATGAGGAGGAGGAGGAGCTGGAGGAGGAGATGGAACCATGTTCACAGCAGGGTGGCACCCAGGCCAGCTCATGGCCATCACTGGTGCGTGGCTGGGGGGATACAGAGGACACGGACGATACACCTCCCACAGAGGACAGCCTTTCGTTGCCTCTGGGCAGCCTGGCACACATGAGCGATTACATGCTGCAGTGTCTCCACAACGACCGCCGAGTTGCCCACATTCTAACTTGTGCTGATTACTGGGTGGCCACGCTGCTGGATCCCCGTTACAAGGACAACGTACCGTCCTTAATTCACTCACTGGAGCGCGATCGCAAGATGCGCGAGTACAAGCGCACGCTGGTAGACGCCATGCTGCTGGCATTCCCATCTGACAGCGGGGCCACAGTGGAAGCACAAGGCAGAGGAGGAGGAGGAGGAGGTCGCCAACGCAACTAGGGCACCGCCAGCACCTCAGAAGGCAGGGTTAGCATGGCCGAAATGTGGAAAAGCTTTGTCAGCACGCCACAACAAACAGCAGCACCAGCAGCTCAGATGGAACGTCTTAGCAGGAGGCAGCATTTTACCAACATGGTGGAGCAGTATGTGTGCACACGCCTACATGTAGTGAATGACGGGTCTGCCCCCTTCAACTTCTGGGTCTCCAAATTGGGCACATGGCCTGAGCTTGCCCTTTACGCCTTGGAGGTGCTGGCGTGCCCTGCAGCCAGTGTATTATCTGAACGGGTATTTAGCACGGCTGGGGGCGTTATAACAGACAAGCGCAGCCGCCTGTCCAGAGACAATGTGGACAAGCTCACGTTCATTAAAATGAACCAGGCATGGATCCCACGGGACTTTTCCGTACCTTATGCAGAATAGCAATGGATACCGACCTTACCCACCCATTGTTCCATTTTTGCTCTTTCTCACTCTTTTGGGGTGTACCCTCATTTAAAATTTTTGAAAAGAAGCAGTGTTGGCTACCTCGTCCTCCTCCTCAGGGCCAGATTAATGTAGGGGCTATTGGAGCTGCAGCTCCAGGCCCCTACCTTTTATATAGGCCCCGGGTTGGCCATATTCACTGTTACCGCTCTTCTGTCACTTGTAAACACAGAAGTCTGGCTTCTATGCTCGCTTCCCCAGGCAGCACCCTCAGAACCTCCCCACACAGCGTGAAGGCCGGACAAGGAGGGACAGTTGGCGATGCATGGATGTGTTTATGGGCTTCAGAGACAGCATCCCATGTTGAATTAGGCATGCATGGCTGCACCCTTCCTCCTCTGGGTGCATGGCAAGGCACGGCCCTTAAGGCCCTTCAAAATCCTCAGCACCAAGCCCATGATGCTGTTAATCCGGCCCTGGTCCTCCTCCACCGCCGCTTCCACCTACACCGCCCATAGGTGTGCGCAGCCTATTGCATTAAGGTGTGCACCCCAAAGTTGAAATACACATGCATGTGTTTGCCAGCAGGGAGAGTAATGTATCGGGGCCATGTACCTGTAGGCAAGGAGAAATAGAGCAGAGCAGGTCCCAGGGAGATCTTTCCCATCTCCTCACTGGCAATGCTATGTGCCCTAGGTGATTAGGGTGTGCCCAGGCACACCCAGCACACCCTGTGCGCACGCCTATGTCACCGCCACATCCACCACCACCTCAACCTCCCTCCTACTCCATATGGGCCTCGTCCTTCAGAGATGAAGAAGAACATTGTTTTATTTTTCTGTTTTTTTTTTGTTGTTTTAAGTTATTTCCCTATCCACATTTGTTTGCAGAGCACTTGCCATGCTCTTAATTACGTTTTGCTGCCATTTGCAGCACTCTAGCCCTTTCCTTTGGTGTTTTAGAGCCATTTTAGTGCCTTAAAGTTCGGGTCCCCATTGACTTCAATGGGGTTCGGTGTCCGGGAAAAGTTCGGTAAAAGTCCGGGACACGGACCCGGACTTTTTTTTAAAGTTCGGCCGAACCCGTCGAACACGGACATCTAGGTGTCCGCTCAACCCTATTCACCACCTTTTGATGATGCAAGTCGTCTGGCTATTACACTGATGCACTACAAACTGGGAAAGTTGGTGTAAAGTCTGAAGTCCTTATATGCATACTGGTGACCCAAACCTGAACAACTGCTGCCTGCAACAGAAGACTCTCCATCATGCTGTAAAGAACGATAAGAAATTCGGCCGGGAAATTTCGCCCGACGACCGATCTGCCGATTTTCGGCTTGTTAGAATGGTGCTTTCGACAGCCGACTCCGACTTTTCGGCTGACAAAATCCTGATGTGCAGGCTATAAAATTTTTGTCCTCCGTCAACACACGTCCGATTTTCGTCTCATTAGTACAGATTTCGACGGGGAAAAATCTTATGAGCAAGACTAGGCATGCTCAGAGATGAAAGAACACATAGAAAACAATCCAACACATGACATCACTTCTAAAATAGAATTCTGTCATACGGGAAAATTTGTGTGCAGTCTAGAGCACATTCCAACCAACAGACATCACTCTGGACAAAAGACGGATGACCAGCGGCGGAAATTCATTGCGTGTGTACTAGGCTTAAGTCATTAAGCTCTAAACTATCTGGCAAAATATTAAGCATTCAACACTTTCAGATGTGTCAAATGCCTGAATCCTCTTCTTCATGCTGTGGTTCCTTCTGCATCCTGAGTCTCTACATCATTACTAGACAAATTTCATGTAGGAGCCAGCAGGTGGAACAATTTAGTCCAGCTGGAAACACAAGCTTTTAGCACTCCTGGAGGTCTGGTTCACACTTGTGTTGCGCTCTGACTTTGAGAGCAAGTCACATGACGGGTCTCGCCCCATTAAGTGCAATTAACTGCACCCTGTATGTAGCACACTACTGAACCCAGACCCAGAAGACCTGGAACCCAATAGGAGCGACTTGAGTTGCTTCAACTTAGAACAAGATTCCTTCACTACTTTTGGTGCAACTTCAGCACAACTTGCATTGACTTCTGTTAGAGAAATCGTATGCAAGTCAAGCCGAAGTCGCGCTGGGATGTCGGCCTCAAATGCACGCGACTTTGAAGTCGCCGCAGTGTGAACCGGGGCAGAATGTCGAATGCAAAAGTCTTGGCTGGATGCTTTAGTAGCTGAAGACAGCAGAGTTCAGACAAGCTGCCCACAGAGGTAGAGATTCACATTATTCTGTTGCGGTGAAAAATTCTTCAGATTTTTTTTTTTTGTGAAGCAACAAAGTTGTCGTAAAGTCAGAAATATTCAATTCTCAAGATTTCTTCGCAGGCAAAATTGTTATTGACAACTTCTACTGATAAAGCTGTTCTGGGCAATTTCTCTTCTCATTGTCACAGAACATAGAGTAAAAGATGAAAATAACCCAGCACCACGGCAGATAACATCCAATATTTACACCCTTCCCCACTGTTTTTTTCCTGAGAACATCACTGGTAATTTACATTGCCATAAATCAAATGCAATCCATTATTTTCAATAGAGGGACATTGAAGAAGGAACTTTTCTCATGGTGACCTAATTATTTTAATTTTGATGTTGCCATTTTTGACTTCACTATTCTATCCATGTATTTTTTCCACATTTTCACATATTCATTGCAGCTTTTTATTATTTATTTGGGACATAAGTGTTTGGTGCAGTGAAACTAAAACCTATTATTTAGACAATCTTTATGTATAGTCCTAATCAAATTGCAAGGTTATATCAAGACTTACCATCAGTATTATTGCATTAAACAGGTATTTACACCCAAAATGTTGGTTCAGTGTTTAGTTCCTAGTGGATTAAGTCACCTGTTTTTCATATCTCTCAAGAGTTTAAATGACAGGGCCTAAAACTTCCTACTTTGGGTATGGCCAATCCAAGTAAGAGTATCCCATCAACTACACAATTCATAATCCAAAATAACACAATAAAATACTAGCTTAGCTTTTAATATGGCCAGTTGAAACAAATGTAAGTGTAAGGAAGTTAAGGAAATTAATTGGTCTATACAATAAACCTTAGATTGAGAGTAACTTGGTTTGAAAGCGTTTTGCAAGACAAGCAACATTTTTTTTATAAATGATGACTTGATAAACGAGTGATGTCTTGATATACAAGTAGTGTCACGTCACGACTGAGTATAAAAGACAAGAGAGGTGCTGCTAAGTGTAGCAATATGGTTACATTTCATGAAGGTACAACATTTGGCAACTCACATGGTTGATGATTAAAAGAGGCACATCCAAGTATGCAGGCATCCGGGGTAAAGCTGTCCACATAGACCATCCTCCGCACCACCATTGGCGTCAGCCCTTCCATGCTGCGCTCCACGAGCGCTTCAAGCCTCGCTTTCAGATCGTTCCACTGCAAGGTAGTCTTTCCGGTCACAACTGCAGACTGACAGTGGTGAGAGTCGGTGGTCCGGAGGATGGTCTATGTGGACAGCTTTACCCCTGATGCCTGCATACTTAGATGTGTCTGTTTTAATAATCAACCTTGTGAGTTGCTAAATGTTGAACCTTCATTAAATTTTACCATATTGCTACACTTAGATGCGCCTCTCTTCTCTTTTATACTATGTAGCTCCTGCTGGATTTTGCTTCTTATCCCCTTGTGGAGGCTGCCATTTGTGGATGGACATTTTATGGCTAGACAACCTATCACATTCCTAGAATCTTTTTATATGGACTATAAACTGAAGGACTTATGAATGAATGGATGTGGAACAAATCATCTGAGTTCCCATTATTTCTGGGGAAATTTGCTTTGATATAAGAGTGCTTTGGATTACAAGCATGTTTCCAAATTATGCTCGCAATCCAAGGTTTTACTGTATATGATATTTTTAATTTATAATGTTATTCCTGTTTATTAAAGGAGGAGTATAGTCAAAGATTTTTTGGCTGTACTTCTCCTATGGATAACAGGAGTGCAGTTCTTTCTGCACTCCTATGCCCCGTTTTCATCTGAAATCTGAAAAGATTGAGACAGTATGGTCAGTATTGACCCAGATGCCTGGAGCGGCATTTGGCTCAGCCTCCCAGCTAGCTGCTACAAGCTTAAGTCAGCCGCTTCTGCCTCCTACATGTCCAGTGCTCCAGCGAGTGCTGGAGGGGCAGGGCAGAGAGCCAGTGGCTGACAGTGGAGAGCTGAGCAATCAGTGATGTTTGATCACACAGTCCTCGGTCTGGAGCCAGTGGGGGACTGATGCAGCATCAGACCCATACTGCATCCATCTAGGCGAGTATAATTTTTTTTAAAAAGAATCCCATACATCTCTTTTAATCACCATACTATTTACAATTAGAGTTTACAGCAAACAGCAAGATTCACTTAGTAAATATGGTAAAACTGTTTATTTACGGTGTCACAAAAACCAAAATAGAAAAAAAAAATATTCACTACGTTCATTTTTACACATCTGTGCCCCTTGTAATGGCGGTGTTGCAGTGCACAACTGGAAAATTACATTTGATTTTCCCTCTGCTCCAGCTTCCTTAACAAGGGTGGTGATCTTCCCTCAAATGGTCACTCTCAATGGGGACTACAGTAAATATGTATATCCAGTCCTTGCACATAGCAGCACCTCCCGGGCTTCAGAACAGAGTGATATAATGAGTGCAGAAACATTGAGACGCAGTGGGGATGCATGCACAGTTGCACAGTACAATTGGCTGCCACTTCGTACTCAGAGAATTGTGGTTTGGGGAAAGAAGTGCAAATGACCATAATATATTAACTAGTAGTTAAGGGAAAAAAGAACTCTATTGGGGGCACACAAAGACAACTTTTGAAGTAAAAAAAAGGTGTTTGTTAGTAATTTTAATGTTTAATAACTGTGGTAGTGTAACAATGTATGCTGGATTAGGATGGTATTTTACCTATAGCATTTAGTGACACTTTAAATCAGGGGTCTTCAAACTATGGCCCTCCAGTTGTTCAGGAACTACAATTCCCATCATGCCTAGCCATGTCTGTGAATGTCAGAGTTTTACAATGCCTTATAGTACTTGTAGTTCTGCAACAGCTGGAGGGTCGTATTTTGAAGACCCCTGCTTCTTTAAATCAACTAATCAAATGCAAGAAAAAATCTACACATTTACAACAGAACAATGGGCAAAAATATTAAATATATATGTGATGCAAGCCGCTTACATCAATAGGACCAGGCTCTCTTTTTTTTAGCAAAACCCTTTGAAATATTTTGTAAACACCTAATGATGTGGCCAATAAAACCCTTGAATAGGTTCTTCCTTTGATAGGGTGACAGTGCTCTTCCTTCTCTAGCGAAATCACTTTAGTGTTGTCAACTGTAGCTGCTTAGATGATGGCACCAATGATAGACCTAATAGGGAATATCCACAACTAGCTCTGCCCAGCACCCTTTAGATTGACAGCACATTGCTGTATCTACAGGAGCCTAAAGGAATGATGTAAAAGCTTTCTCTGTTTCTCCGACCCTCTCAAGAACTGTCCATCAGGGTGCAAAAGGCCCCTTTCACACGGGCTTTTCGATCAGGTCCGCCTGTCAGTTTTTCAGGCGGATCTGATCGGATGCTTCATGCACCCCTATGGGGCAGTGGATGTCAGTGGTGACATGTCCACAGACACCCACTTCTATCCAATCCAATGTGGTTCATGAAATCCAGGTGGATAGTAACCCTATTTTCCATCCGTCTGGAGGATTGGATGGGATTGGATGAAAATTGACAGGCGGTCCAATTTCATCCAATCTCCCATAGAGGAGACAGGTCCCTCTCCACACAGCGAGCGGAACGGACCTGTCATCCGTCTGCTCAGCGGGGATCGGTGATCGATCTCCCGCTGAGCAAAGTGGAGTCTGCTGGTTGGAAAGCCCGTGTGAAAGGACCCTAAGCAATTCATCTTAACAGTTGCATTTACTATTGAAAAAGGGGTAAATTGCAATTCTGCATCAAAAATGTCTATTTATTACACTTAGAGGAAAAATAAAACTAGAGTTCGGATAAACTTATTCCCTTAAACATGATTGGGTATTGTGAATACAGCATATGCAGTAAGCTAAATGGACATTCTCTCCATGTATTAATATAATGTACGTTATCACGTCTGTTTATATTGCTTCCTTTTATTGTGCCTGAGAAATATTTTATTAAAATGTATTCTTACCTTGTTTTAAGACCATAAGAACAAACTATAGTTACTTTATAATGTCCTTTCAGGAATTAGCCACATGATGCAGTTGCAGAGAGAAAAAATCGACAATATTAGAGAATTAAAATACTTTAATCAGACAGAAAAAAAGTCGTTGGCCACTTGATTAGGGCTGATTTCCACCATCTGCTCATACTTACTAAGGATCTAGCCCTGACTGAACACTAATTTGTGCACTTCCTAGAAACTGAAATCTCTCAGCAAGCAAATTAACAAGAGAAGGGATTCAGCAATAATGGAACTCCTCAGCTTTTGTTTCTCTCTGACAGATGGACAGGGTGCGCTCAAATTGAATTCAGCTTAATTGCATTGTGCCATTTAAAATTTTATCTGCTCCACAGATTTTGTTTACAGGTTTCAAGATTCCAAACCTTTGGAAGTTTTTTTTTTTTTTTTAACTTGAACTATTGCTGGAAGAGAGATGAATTCAACAGAAAAAGACATTTCTGAACTATCAAAAAAAAAAAAAAAAAATAGGCTTACTTTCCTTTGGGAAAAGAAGACATTCTCAATATTTCTTCGACTCTCTCTCTCTCTTTATATATGTATATATATATATTTAAATATATAAAAAAAGGAAACATATGAGATGTGTATATATAGATAGATAGATAGATAGATAGATAGATAGATAGATAGATAGATAGATAGATAGATAGATAGATAGATAGATAGATAGATAGATAGATAGATAGATAGATAGATAGATAGATAGATGTATCTCAAATGTATATTATATTATTATATAAATTAAATATATCAAACACTAATACTGTAAATTCTTCTTCTGGACACAATGAATCAGGTTAAAGTGAACCTGTATTTTCCCAGGCAGGGCAAAGCACTTAAGTTCCACTCTTTCCACTCTTTCTGTTTGGTTGCCAGTAGTGAATAGAAATACTTGGTACTTCAATGCATGAGGAGCATATTAATCCTTTTCCGCCCATGTAAGCACCAGCTCTGGTGCTTAGTAAATGGATGCCAAAGCTGTCACCTTCCTCTCTTTACTCCTAAAGGCCAAACAGTACAGTAAAGAAGATGTATGTATTGCTGGTAAGGATGGCATTTAAGAAAACCCGTTGCTTTGCCTCTGCCCTTATATATACCTATATATAAAACACATCATAAAATCCAATCCATTTCCTTTGCAAATTGTGCATTACTTGCTTTTGAAAAAAATGACTATTTATATTAGTTAACATGACCAGACAATTATAATAATAAGTCTTTTTAGTGAAATAGCTAACTTACATACAAGGCATACAGCTCTTCACAGTCCCTGGTGTCTGCATGGGGTGTAAACTAAGACCTGGTAACCTCCACATAGTTACACTGTCCTTGGGAAAGCCAAAAACTTTCCCATGCAAAGGTGCAGATTATAATAACTTTAATTGTGAATAAGCAATGCATAAAAAGTGTTACTTCTGTGCATTCCTAACACCCACTGAGCAATCCCTAGATGTTGAGCTGAAAGGGTATATTGAGCCAAATGGTTCATTACACACAAGCAATAGGCTTGGATGAAAGGTGCTTTCAGTTCTACCAGACATTCCAGTTATGGCACCCATTCCTATAATTGACTCTCACAAGTATCCTCCTGCTCAGGAGTGTGATGACATCTCACCTGCTGTGGGAATGTTAAAATACTAATGTCATGTGCAATGTGTACCCAGCAGTTGTGTATTTGACCCTTCAAAAAACTTTCTTTTTTTTTTTTTGCTTGTCTACCAAATAAATATTAGTTTATAATTCTCAAAGGGATTACAAAGATTTACTCAGAAGCCTCTGTGAATGTTAGCAAAGTCTACCTGAATTATCAATCCTTATTTGATTCATACCTCCACGGATAGATTTCCCAGCTGTCTGAACTGGTCTATAACAGTAAAATCAGAAAAGTGCAATATGACTACTTTTTTTTTTTTTGTTCTTTTATTTTATTTACAAAATTCATATTTTAAAAGTTTGCCTAAACTACAAGTTATGTTTACGCTTAAATGCAAGATGGTAGTTCTCTGAAGAAGTCCAAAGCTTATTTGGTCCAAAGTAGCCTTGAGCGCAGACATTTAAGAACGTGTGTATTTACCCCAGATGTGAAGCATGAACATAGAAGCAATAAAAAGTAGAATCATCACCAGTACTGGAACAGGCCCTACTTTAAGACCTGGAGAGTCCTCTGTATATCTGTGCCAGCAGATGTGGTCTGTCCAGAACTTCTTGCGCTACTGCTTGTAGTTTTCTTTGTCTCACAGTAGATCCTGCTGCTCTTGGAGAAACTGCTTTACTTGGTGATCAACTAGTGGCACCAACATTGGTGGAACTTGCTGCAGGACCAGGCAAGTTGCTGAGAGTTGAATGAGCCCACTACACACATAGCTACTCCGCTCGGCTTCGGCACAAATCATTATGACTACTTAAATTGCAGAGACTTCCTGGTTGGCCAGTTGCAGACGAATTATTAATCATCTAAAATGTCTAAAAGGTGGTGGTGAGATGTTCCTGACTGCCATGTCATATCTTTGGCTTCTTTGTACAACAGTCTTTGTATTGTACAAATAATTGCAAGAGACAACATTGGGTTAGCAATGTTAGGTAAAAGACTGAAACAAGGGTTTAGACATTTACAGTTGGTTCCTCATTCTTTCATGTTGTGGGTGTATAGGTAGGACAGCGCTGTGGCATATACACATATACACACTGAAAACTAGATATGCTTTTTTTACATATGAATAATCCAAACCTCAAATGTATAGGATGCCTTAAGCTTGATACACACTATACAATTATTTTTAGATTTGTTCCTTACAATTCACCAAAACCATAAAATATGAGGTCAAACCTAAACACTTTCAATTTGTATGCAATCAGGCCGGCCCTTGCACTACATAGTTGATGGTAAATCTAAAGAAAATCAAACAACAAAAGTTGTATAGTGTGTATCCAGCCTTATGTGTGATATCTGCTGCAGGACACCGTAACCTTTCATGAGAGTCATAAATATGGTATGTCTAAATAGCAAATAAAATAAAAAAATTAAAACGCGGTGCTCTACAGTGCGCCAGACTAATTATTTACTTTGCATTTATGATGGTCTCTAATGTGTACAAACGTAAAAAAAAAAAAAAAAAATGAACACTGTAGGGCCCTTATCATTTATCTTCCCTACAACATGATACTGATAGAGCTGAGTCTTCAACTTTTAAATTAAAACTGATAACCTTGGGCAATCAGGGGCTTTTATAAAAGGGATAAACTTTAGCTTGCCTCAGAACAGGTTGTGTCTCTGTAATGCTTCTGGGACTAAAGAGATCAATTAAGTGTGTATAAACAAACAGTTGGAAAAAAGCTACTAAAACAACAGTGGAGAAGCCTCTCTATTGGGCTCCAGGGGCCTGGGGGAGAGAAGTTTCATTAACTGGATCTGAAGTCCTATGGCCTTCTATAAACAGGCATTAATTAAAGAATGTAAAAAATAAAGTTTCAGACCTTGCAATATGTTAATGATCATATGATTCAGGGCCTGGGAAGGAGAGGTGCAGCAGAGGTCATAAAATAAGCATGAAGCATTTAATATGAGTGCTTGGCAGGGATTTCTGCAAATTAGTTGGTTATTTGCTGGTCCAAAGCAAATTAAGGTGATTTTGCTTCACTTGCTAATTTTTTATATGCATGCTTGGCAAAATGTTTTTCACAAATGGATGAAGGTTATTGTTAATGGCTTAATGAGAAATATTAACATATTTAAATATAACAGCAATCCCTGACACACAAAATAACATAGCCAATTTAGAAACTTGTCTGACAGGTAACTAATGCACAGGTAATCCCGCTGTTTGTTTTATATATGGGTGACAGCTTTTTTTATTTTTAAAATATATATTTAAAAAAAATAGCTGCCATTAGGGTAGTGGTATAATAACCGGTATTGTAAAACAGAAACGTTAGCTCGCAGGACTGTAACAGCTTCCATCAAGGAAGTACATTTGTCAATACAGAACTATAATCAGCAGTTCTTAAAATGCTCGTTCTGTGGGATTTAAAAATAGTGGATTAGGTTGCTTCGAACCTAACTTCATAGTTCACCTTTAAATTTAAGTAAGAGCAGATCTTGTAGCTGATCAGTAGCTGAGCATCAGTGATCAGATATTAAATGAGTAATGGAAAATCCAATCAGACAATACACTACATTTTTCTATAACTACCCATAGGCTTGGTTTTCCTGCATGTACAATGCAGTTGCCTTTACACTGGTACGACTTGTCAGGCAACTTGGTCAGCCTGAAAGTCACGCACTGTCGCGTCCCATAGTGTAGTACAGGAACGGTTCTAATAGGAGCCACACAAGTCGCTCCGACTTAGAAAAAGGGTCCTGTAATACTTCGGGGTGACCTGGAGCGACTTGCATAGACATTCATTTTATGAAGTCCGTGCAAGTCGTGCCGAAGTCGCGGTGCACACGACTTCACAGGTCGCCCCCTAAGTCGGAGCGCCGTAGTGTGAACCGAGCCTTAGGGGAAGATTTCATAACACGCCCCACCCCATAAAGTTTCATTAATGGAATGGACTTCCCATAGATGACCATATCAATTGACTGTCAGCTTAGGTCTGTGGGTACCTTCATTGAACATAGTCACTATACAACAGATGACCTTTATATAATTACTTCTACTATCTCCTGCACAAAACAAAAAGTGCTTTTGTTTGGGGCCCACCATTAAATGTAAGGTGTATGTATAGCCTTTTTTTTATTTATTTTTTAAAATTTTGAATAAAGTAGTGGAGGGTAACCCCATGTCAATTTAATATTTGTTGTTTGTATATAATTAGGGAATGCAACATATGACCTTTATATGATTACTTCTACTATCTCCTGCACAATCAAAGCAAAAGGTGCTTTTGTTTGGGGATCACCAACAAACCTAAAGTGCATGTATAGCCAATTTTTTTTTAATTTTGGATAGAGTAACTGCGGGTTAAAACCATGTCAGTTTAATGTTTGCATATACCCCTCCCCCCATGTTGGAATGTACTCCCCAGGACGTGAGTCCACCCCAAGACCCATACTCATTATACTTGATATATACTCCCCTTCACCCTCTGGACTGTTCCTGACCCATACCCCCAATCTCAATCTAGGGGCCACCTTAAGCAATGTGTTTGCCTGACCCCACCCCCCCCCCCCGGTCCGGTTGGGCGAACTGGAATAGTACTATGTAAAAGTAATGATCTGTCATGTTTCTTTTTGTTTTTTGGAAGATTTTCACTGACAGTATGAAACAATTTTACTTATCTGTATGTTTTGGAGTGGCTTGTTGCCAAATGTAAGACGTGTACATTCATTGTTTTCATGCATTTCTGAATTGCAAACTTCTTTTCAATAAAAACTGTTTAAATAATGTTTGCATATAATGAGGGAATTTTCTTTTCATATCCTGTACTAAAGATCACAACAAGATGTTAGAGGAAATCTCCCAAGTGCGGTGAATTCCCCTCTTTGGCAGTTGTCAAAGCAATTTTCCCCAATGAAAGATTTTCCTTTAACTCGTGTTTTGGATATGAAATCAATAGGTAAATCTGCCTAGTAGTGACACACGCAGAAATATAATCTTGACAGTGTGCTCAACCCACTCTATTAAAAAAAAAAAAAGTTTTGCATATCTGCCTAAAGATATAATTCAATGACAAATTGATAGTAGAATGAATCAGTTTGTTTCGTAACATGAAAAAGATGGGAGTACTTATTTATTATTTATTTCAGGTACTTATATAGCGCCGGCAGTTTACGCAAAGCTTTACATATACATTGTACATTCACATCAGTCTCTACTCTCAAGGAGCTTACAATCTAAGGTCCCTAACTCACATACATACACATACTAGGGCCAATTTAGACAGGAGCCAATTAATCTACCAGCATGTCTTTGGAGTGTGGGAAGAAACCGGAGTACCCAGAGGAAACCCATGCAGGCACAGGGAGAACATGCAGACTCCAAGCAGGTAGTGTCATGGTTGGGATTCAAACCAGTGACCCTTTTTGCTGTTAGGCGAAAGTGCTATACTTCCCTCTCAACGTGGCCCCTGCTACTCCAGGTACCTTAGATAATCTTCAATGTGCACCACAATCTCCAAAACCCAGGGAGCAATAAGTAAACAAAGATGCTGTTTGCTCTTGTAGCCTACCATTCTCAACCCCTTCCTTTTGGCTAGTCAGGCAACTTGTAACATTTTATGGTAAATAGGAAGATGCAAAGGGTAGGAGGAAGATGGCCAAGATGGAAGATTAAAAAGCTATAGAGGCTATTTGTGTCCAAGGTTTTAGGGACCTGCCCTCCTTGCTTTTATGTTGGCCATTAGCTTGCCTCACTGGCCAATAGTTAAGTACAGAGGCGAATGGTGTTGAGCCTGAATCATGACCAAGAAGCTGTGAAGCATTTGTTTCTCAGGTATTTTGAATCCCAGGGTACAGTGAAGATGATTTAAGGCAGGGGTCCTCAAACTATGGCCCTCCAGTTGTTCAGGAACTACAATTCCCATTATGCCTAGTCCTGTCTGTGAATGTCAGAGTTTTACAATGCCTCATGGGATGTATAGTTCCACAACAGCTGGAGGGCCGTAGTTTGAGGATCCCTGATTTAGGCTCCTTTCACACACTCCGTCCATTGGATGGAGTCCGTTTTTCTCAGCCGGGGATCGAGCCGCCGATCCCCCGCTGAGCAGCAGGAGGACAGCTGTGTCTCCGTGCTGTGTGCGGAGACACAGTTGTCAGTTCCCCATGCATCTCTATGGGGGAAATCGGATGGGAACGGACCGTCGGTCTGTTCTCATCTGATGCCATCCGATCCGCTGGACGGATGGAAAATAGGGTTTCCATCTGTCCAGATTTGACGGATCGGATCTGGTCGGATGTCAGCGGACATGTCTCCGCTGACATCCGATGCCCCATAGGAATGCATGGGGGGACCGTTCAGATCCGCCAAAAAAACGGACAGGCGGATCTGAACGCTCCGCCTGTGTGAAAGGGGCCTTAAGGTGTTAGGTGCCTTCTATGCCCATCAGGATTTGCCTTCATAGATAAGAACTTCCAATGCAGGTTGCCTTTAAGGGAGTGAAGAATATAGAGTAGAATATGTAATATTTTAATTGCATCTTAATTGTAAAAATTAAGATTAATATTAATATTATTAATATATTAAGATTAATATTAAGATGAATATTATTGTAAAAATACTTTAGATCCTGTAAAAGTAAAAAAAGAAAATCAAAACAATCTATATAATCGTTATGTCTGGCTGTAAATAATCATAAAAACTAAAAAAAAATAAAAATAATATTTTCACTCAAAGTGATCTTCTTTCTTCTCTTGTCAGAAGACAAAATCCTTGCCAAGGATGAGTTGTATCGCACTAGGATGAAGAAAGCAAGCTTGTATGACAATGCTCTGTAACAGCAATTTTAGATGGACAAATTACAGTTGAGAAAATTTCATGACTCGGTAAAATGAGCAATGATGACATCTGTGGATGCAGGTCTGTTCATATCTTTGTACAGCCTTTAGGGAAATAAATATATCTGAACATTCGGTGAAGTGAAGCTCATTCAATAAATCAACCTGACACAATAACACTTCTGGCACATGATCCTTACTTCTTTCTCAGCACCACCTTCCCCTCTGTGTGCCTGTTCCACCAAATGGTCTATCCCCACAGGCCTGTATATCAAATCAGCACACAAATACCCACTGGAAATTTATTGGGATTTGCTTTTACTCTGCAAAAGACATGACACAATCTGATCTTATCTGGTGCTACAGGTGGAACACAAAAAACTAACAAGTGACTTTAAGATCTGTAATTTATTGTGTAATCGCTTCCTTGCTTTCATACTGCAAACAAAAAAGGAAACTGTGCTGAAGCTTAATTTCCGCCTTTAAAGGGTACCTCTCATCACAGAGTAATTTATTGTGCTGTAAGTGTAATTGAATTTGCCATTTACCTTTACTAGCTAATGGAAAAAAAAATACTGACTTTTTCTATAATAATACAAAGAACAATGATGATTTTTTAGTATGCAGTAGCACATAGCAACAAAGCCACAGCCTTAATCTGCTTACAAGCAGTTTTACTATAGAGTATTCTTTGTTGCTTTTTTGCCTTAATCCACATAAGGCCAATTGATATAATATATAGCATAGGTGACCATGTTGAACTGATTATCATTATCCATTTGAAGATGGGATCTTTTTAACACTCCTGTAAGCATTTACGGCTTTAGACAAAACATTTCTATATATATAGCTTTCAAAAAGCCCCCAAAGTCTAAACAGTACAGCTGCATTGTCTGTTTCTATATATGCTACATGCTTTGCTGTCAGCTGCTCAGCCATCCACTGGAAACATCCCTTCGTTCTAGTCTTTGTTGTGACAAGCTGCAGGAAATGAATGTTGATATGATGCGGTTCATGGGAAACGTATAGGTTTGATATTGTACACATCTTTCTTGGTATCCACCAATTCTGAAGGCTTGTGAAGGTAGTTAAAGAGGAGATCCAGCCCCCCCACCCCAAAAAAAATGTCCCTGCTATATACATGCTATTACCATAATTAACTCTGCCTTTTCTGTGCTGGCAGATCATCATTATCAGTTGTAAGTCATGGGAAACATATAGGTTTGATATTGTACACATCTTCCTTGGTATCCACCAATTCTGAAGGCTTGTGAAGGTAGTTAAAGAGGAGATCCAGCCCCCCCACCCCCCACTAATTTTTTTTCCCTGCTATATAATGTGAAGAAGGGGGCTGAGGAGAAATGTTTAGCATAATTAACACTGCCTGTTCTGTGCTGGCAGATCATCATTATCAGTTGTAAGCAAAATGTGCACCCTTTCTGTCATAGTGAAGGGTTGAATATCTCAATCCTTGGGTGGTACATTTATGCTAATACATATTTTAACCCCTTCATGCTGACCTATGCAAATATGTGGCCTCGGCTTGAAGGGGTTGTACTTGGGTGATCCCTTTAGCTTCATGCATCACCCCGCCACTGATTTTTAGAGCCAGCGGTTGGCTTTCTTGGGATAACAACCAATTGCAGCTAAAAAAGCCTCTAAGCTGTTATCCCAAGCTGTGGGAGGGGATGCCCGGGCTCTTCTGTCCCACCAGGAGGGCCAAGTGACCAGCTGCCACATCCGCCGGCTGGTCGGAGACCCGAAAGAAGCCAGAATCAGCCTTGATCAGGTCTCGGATCTAGTAAACCACTAGTAAAATATCACTTCCGGTTTACAGAAGACTTCAAGGCGCCAAATTTAAAAAAATAACAGCATTAAAAACAGCCAAACCTGGTATTTTGAATGCTTTTAAGTGCAAAATAGGGATTTGGAGTCTTTTGGACCCCCAGATCCCTCCATAAAGAGTACTTGTCACTGCCTATTACTGTCTGACAGCAATAAAAGTGATCAGATTTTTTTTTTTCTCAAAGGGACAGTGTAAAAGTATAAAAATAAAATAAAATAAATAAGAGAAAAAAAAATAAAAAAATGTAAAGCGCCCCATCCCTCAGTGCTCGCATGCAGAAGCGAATGCAAATGTAAGTTGCGACCAATTGTAAACAGTGTTCAAACCACACATGTGAGGTTTCCCTGCAATTGTTAGACTGAGAGCAATAATTTCTAGCACAAGATCTCCTCTGTAACTCTAAACTGGTAACCTGTAAGAGTCACCTATGGAGATTTTTAGGTACTGTAATTGGTCGCCATTCCACAAGTGTGCAAAATTTTAAAGCGTGACATGTTAGGAATCTATTTACTTGCCATGACATCATGTTTCACATTATACAAAAAAATTGGGCTAACTTTACTTTTTTTTTTTTTTTTTTAATTTATGAAAGTGTATTTTTTTCCAACAAAATTGCGTTTGAAATACCGCTGTGCAAATACTGTGTGACATAAAATATTGCAATGATCGCCATTTTATTCTTTAGGGTCTCTGCTAAAATATATATATATATATATATATATATATATATATATATATTTATATGTATATAATGTTTGGGGGTTCTAAGTAATTTTCTAGCAAAAAATACTGATTTTAACTTGTAGGCAACGAATTTCAGAAAAAGGCTTAGGCAGGAAGGGGCTAAGCAATCTGTCCCTAGTTATCTGTTTCCAAGTTATTCTGAAAAATGAAAGCTGCCTATAGAGCCCTATGTACAACGAAACAACTAAAAGGGTAAGGATGGCCATACATGTTTAATTTTCTTGTACAATTTTCTTTTAGATTTATGTAGCGCAAGAGCCTGCCTAATTGGATACAATTGAAAGTTGTTTTGTTTTCTTGACCTCCTATTATATGTTTTTTTGGTAAATCTAAAGGAAAATTGTACAAGGGAATTGAACATGTATGGCCAGCCTAAGACTTGTTTAAAAACTTTTTTTTTAATACGTTTGCATGGAAACACATAACAAATATATTGTGGGGGGTTTTCAAATTTGGCTGCAAAGATAAGTGAGGATTTTAGCTGTATTAGTGGATTTGCAACGAAAACAACAGAGTGTTGTACGTGATAATTTTTGTTTGCACTAAAATTGAAACTTTCAGGACAAGCTTTTGGGGTGCACCCTATTCATCCAAGCAGTATTCCGTGAACAGTCGAACAAGGGGTCCACACGAAAAGCTTGTACTGAAAATGTTAACAGTAGTGTAAATAAAAAAAGGATCACGGACAGTACTCAATTGTTTTGCGTCAAAGGTGGAAATAGACTTTAAGCAAGATATGACAGGTCAGAAAATTTTGTTGAAAGATGACATCTGATAGCCTTTTCATTGTGTTCAGTCACCTTTTTACCAGTCTCTGTACTGTGTGTGACTTTTATCAGAGTTATTTTCATTATCTGGCAAGTCACACTTTTCAGGACTCTAGTGGAATGCTAGGGGGATTAGAACAGCATGGTGGAAACAAACACATTTATCCAGGCAGGGCACTGTCTGCCCATGTTATTCCTTACAGATCAAAAGTGAAAGGTTATAAAAGATGTTTAACCACTCCTGGACCAGAAGGATTTACCTCCTTAATGACCAGGCCATTTTTTGCAATTCGGCACTGCGTTACTTTAACTGACAATTGTGCGATGCTGTAACCTAATAAAATTGATGTCCTTTTTTTACCCCACACATTTTAGTGGTATTTGATCACCTGTGCAGTTTTTATTTTTTGTGCTATAAACAAAATAAGAGCGACCATTCTGAAAAAAATATATATATATTTTTTTACTTTCTGCTATAAAACAGATAAAATAAATAAAAAAATTAAAAATCAAATTTTTTCATCATTTTAGGCCAATTTGTATTCTGCTACATATTTTTGGTAAAAAAAAATCCCAATAAGTGTATATTGATTGGTTTGCGCAAAAGTTATCACGTCTACAAACTAGGGTGAAGATTTTTGTCATTTTTATTATTTTTTATTTTTTTTACTAGTAATGGCAGCGATCAGCGATTTTTAGCGGGACTGCGACATTGTGGCGGACAGATCGGACCCCTAACTGACATTTTTGACACTTTTGGGGGGACCAGTGACATTACTACAGTAATCAGTGCTAAAAATATGCACTGTTACTGTATTAATGACACTGGCAGGGAAGGGGTTAACACCTTTTAATCAAAGGATTAAATGTGTGCCTAGGGGGGCTTACTGCTTGAACACAGAGTTCCTAAATAGGAGGAACACAGGATCCCTGTTTTCATAACTGACAGAACAGCGGTCTACCGTGTTTACATTGGCAGACCGCTGTTCTGTCTCCACGGAAAGCGATCGCGGGTACCCAGCGGCAATCGCGGCCCCTGGACCCGCTGGTTAGCTTCCCCTGTGGCGATGTTTGCTAGGTTCAGTTTAGTTACCTTTAAAAGAGAAGTAAAGGATTCTTTTTTATCACCCATTTATACTTACCTAGGTGGATGCAACATCAGTCCGATGCTTCATCTGTCCCCCAGCGCCTCTACACTGACAACCGAGCAATCGAAAACCGAGCGATCAAACACTGCAGATCGCTCGGTTCTGACAGCTCCCAAAGCAGAAAGCTGCTGACTTTTAGTCACCGGCTCTCTACTCTGCCTCCTCCTCGCTCAGTGGAGCGCTGGGCTGTGGAGGGGACAGAGTGGCCAGCTCAGCCTCTCACGGGCTCGCTGAGAGGCTGAGCCGGGTGTGGGTCCAGGCAGCTGGCAGATCCTGATTTCCATCGTCACGATGACGTGGTGCCTGGACCGACATCTGTGATGTTAGCAGAGAGTGGACTTCAGCCCGCTCTCTGCTTAAAACGGGTCACAGGAGTGCAGAACGGACTGCACTCCTGTGATCCATAGGAGATGTACAGCCAAACCAGCTTTGGCTGTACCTCTCCTTCAATATACTAAATAAAGAGGGCAGCTGGGGATGCCAAAGATCTTATTTGTTTTATTTCAATTTTATTTTCCAGTTTAGCTGCTGTGAGTTTCCCTGTTTGTACAGTAATGATAGTAGGGTGCTCATTCTTCACCTTATCCATTCAGAACACGTTTATATACTTTTCACAGAATACAAGGAGTTCTGTGAATGGACAAGGGAAGGGGCTAATGAAGGTCACAATCTCCCCATGTCCAATCACAGAATGCCTTGTTTTCAAAGCCGTGAAACCTAAAAATCAGATTGAAAGGGTAACTCCACTTTTGTGGGGAAAAAAAAATAGCAAATGAAGAAAAAACAATATAGCGTATACAATTGCGACACAAGTCATATTTTGATTGAATGTTATTAAAAATGACCTTTCCTTTTTAGTCTGCAGCTCTGTAATTTTCTCTAAAGTGCAATGCAATATGGCTGGCTACTTGGAGCTGTTCTGCACATAAAATGTCCCGCAGAAACATAATTTCCTGCTTGTGTGATTAGCTCACCGATTTCCCCAGAAGTCTGCCTAAGATACAAGTCAGATTTCTGGCATCCCCTGCAACAAAAATTAAATTTTTGGTGAGCTACTCCCAGTAGGAAAATGTCTAAAGGGATGCAGGCCCAGCAGAGTTCCTCATTAGTGCTCTGAAGCCGCACTACTGATTGATAGTTATGAAACAACTCCCATTAGACCCACTCAGCACAGGGGCACAGAGGAACAAACAGGGATTTCTTCAGAATAAAATAGGTAGGAATCTGCAACAAAAGGTTGTTATAATCCATGCAATGTACATAGATAATCCAGAGGGGAATGTTTTCAAAAGTGGAGATACACTTTAACGCATGGGTGTCCAACCTTTTGGCTTCTCGGTGCCACATTGAGTGTAGAGAAATTTTCTCGGGCCGCATATAAAATATATACTATAGTTAAGGTATATAAATAATAAAATGCCACCGCACCCTTCCCGCACAGCCGAACCCCCCCCCCCCGCACTAATTTAACACAACTAGAGGATGATCAAATGAAATGGAATCAGTATACAGATGATTACTTCTTCTGAGAGATATTAAAGGAACACTCCAACCACCATGACCACTTCAGTAATTTGAAGTGGTCATGGTGGTCGGAGTCCTTCACTTCGATGTTATAAGTTGTGTCTGTCTTGTGTCATGTGTCTGTCTTCATTTAAGGCTCCAAAGCATAAAATAATAGAGGAAAACAGTTCTTGGCACTTTAAGAAGCAGCCAATATACTGTATGCACTTTTAAAGTTGACCTGATGTGAAATTTCAGCTCAAGGGCCGTGGGAGTCAGGAATTAATTCCTAATTATGGATGAATAGTCATCCCTTATGTACACCTGGGGTCCATTGAGGTCTGCCGGTTCCATGGTCCTACCCGGATGTTTTGTGGCTTTTCGGAGAGGAATTTGGACGTTTTCTTGTCTCTGGTGACTGACTTCGCACGCCTGTTTGACCTTCCGTAACAGGGGGTCCAACTGTCCGGTAAGGGTACACCCTTTATTGATTGTGTGATATCTGCCAGAAACTCCATTTCAAGATTATTGTTGGATTTGTGGCCACTTTTTCAGCATTTGAATCTTTCCTCTACATGGACTTATGGACTTTGGTTCACCTCTTTTTTCTTCAGTTAGTTAGTTGTTCCATTTAGTGGCGCTGTACCATCTTCACATAATTTTTTGGTTTGATATACTTTGTATAAGCAGCCTTTTTAGCATACTGTTCTTTGTGCGCAGCTTTCTTCCTATTACTGCACATGATCACATCCCTGACTTCCTTCCTCCCCAGCAAAAAAAAAATTGTCAGGGGGCAGTGGGCCTCATTGCCTGGGGTTCTGGGCCGCATGTGGCCCCCGGGCCGCAGGTTGGACATGCCTGCTTTAACGTGATGTTAAAGGCTATGTTTTTTTTTTTAAAACAAACATGTTATACTTACCTGCTCTGTGCAGTGGTTTTGCACAGAGCAGCCTTGATCCTCCTCTTCTGGCACACCTAAGCCCTCCCTTCTGCGAGTGCCCCACAAGCAAGCAGCTTGCAATTCGTGCACCAAGCAGGCTCGCACCATTCAGGCACAGAGCTGTGACTTGACCCTGCCCCCTATCTCTCCTCATTGGCCCACCGATTTTGATTGACATCAGGAGGAGCCAATGGCGCCCACTGCCATCTCAGCCAGTAAGGAGTGAGAGTCTCCAGACAGCTGGCGCTCTCGTGCACATCACTGGATCGAGACAGGCCTCTGGTTTTGGGAAGGGGGGGGGGGGCATAGAATGCATTAAGCTAAAAAAAAAAAAAACTTCTGCCTTTAGAGCCACTTTGACAGTAAATCCAGCATGATTACAACTAAGATTTTTAGCATTCCCAGCTGCCCTTTCAACATAGAATTCCAGTTATTAGAGGTTTCCAAAGTGAACTCAGCAAGTGCCAAAAAAATATTTTTTCCTGGTGTTCCACTTTAAAATGTGTACACAGTTTAGACCAAAAAACCAAACCATTGAGGGGGGGGGGATAAACTTCTGTGTATTTAGGGTGGCCTAGAAGTGATTAGCTCAGCAAATGAAGTTTGTGCACAGACCTTAATAAGCTAAGGTATTGTGATCAGGCATGCACAGATGCACATACAGTAATAACACTTAATGTCGTTGTTTTGGGCTAACAACCGAAATGCTTCATGTGTCCTTTTTAATATATAACGTGACCTTTTCTCAGGCTGAATAGTCAAAATGTCACTAAGTGAATTTTGCTTCAAACGAATAGACATGAAAATAGAATTTATTATTTATTTTCAAAACGAGTGTTTTATTACTCAGCTCTCATTTAGAAGCTTAAGATTTTTTACCATGATCATCTAATTACAAAATCAGGTTAATGAGATTGAAATTGTTCTAGTGCTGAAAATATGTCCCTAATCTAAGGCATACGCAAGGATAGGAAAAGAAGTTGAACTGTATTGAAGCTATGATTTAGAAGTGAACAAATTGTCTACCTTCCAACTGATCTGAACAGACTGGAGAATATTCTTAGACTGAAAGCTATGCACAATCGTTTAAGGACCATAAAGAATGATGCCATGTTTGTTCATATACCTTTTTGCTTTTCTTTGTCATTTAAGTTGGATGATTTAGGGTCCATTCACACCTATGTGCATCCCTCTCGTAATGTGTCGTAACATTGTGCATAGGTGTGAATGGACCCTTAGGCTGGATTCAAATTTTTCCATACACATTTTCATGCATATTTACGCATGGTTTCTTAATGCGCCTTGAGGCATGTTCTTATGCACTGTCTTTGTTTTCAAAAGGCTCTTTAATGGGTATTGAATCATCAAAAACAAGTGGTCAAACTATTTACATGCATTAACATGCAATAATACGGATGGCTGTGAACACCTATGTATACCAGCCACATAGGGCAGCATATTTCATGCAGGAAAATTCACATGGTTTATATTGTAGAGAATGTTTTGAATAGGTCTAAATGTCCTGGTTCTTTTAGTATAGCAATGTGCTTCCAGTAGATATTTTTTTTTTCAAATATTTTATTTATTCAAGAAAAACTGACATTTCAAATCAAATAATTACATCGCTACATAATCATCAACAATCAGTCTTACCAGTAGATATTTTTACCATAATTGTAATTAATACATTTTTTTTTTTAATTTAAACAAATTCAGCACCATATATCATTTATTATATACACTATATTGTCAAAAGTATTGGCACGCCCCCCTCTACACACATATGACGTTTATTGGCATCCCAGTCTTAGTCTGTAGGGTTCAATATTGAGTTGGCCCACCCTTTCCAGCTATAACAGCTTCTACTCTTCTGGGAAGGCTGTCCACAAGGTTTAGGAGTGTGTCTATGGGAATGTTTTACCATTCTTCCAGAAGTGCATTTGTGAGGTAGGGCACTGATATTGGAAGAGAAGGCCTGGCTCTCAGTCTCTGCTCTAATTCATGACATAGACACACTCCTGAACCTTGTGGACAGCCTTCCCAGAAGAGTTAAAGCTGGTATAGCTGGAAAGGGTGGGTCAACTCAATATTGAACCCTACAAACTAAGACTGGGATGCCATCAAAGTTCATGTGTGTACAAAGGCAGGTGTCCCAATACTTTTGGTAATATTGTGTGTGTGTATGTATATATATATATATATATATATATATATATATATAATTGTAGAGACTTCCTCTGCTGTTTATCTGCATTTTACTCCAATCACCCATCTCCCTGATTAATAACTACTGCGATAGGGGTAGGGCGTACAAACAGGCTGGATTAGCAATCGCACAAGTTATTTAAGGATATTTCTGTTCGCTATATCCCAATGCTGTGGGAAGTATATAAAAAACACAGACCAGCAAAGTGCGCTACAAGGTTCAGCCTGACAAATGGTAGTCTATGTTGTCAGCATGGTGTGGACAAAGATTCATTCCAATTCAGAAGGATCGTGCAGCTTGCCAGGTGAAGATCCGGGAAGATCCAGGGAGCTCATACAACAAAGAAATGGCAGTGCCAGATTCTCATAAGAATAGGAAAAGTGATTTATTAAAAAAAAACAAATACACTTACATGTTATAATCTGTGTAATCAGCATAGATGGAAGATGAAAACACCACAGAGTTGTCTGCAGTCAAGGTTTTGACAAAGAAAGTGTGAACCTCTGAAACGCGTTACTGCCCCCAGCACTTCCCCCCACTTCTCACAGACACGAAGGGGTTGCCACGAGCAGTGTTCCCTTTAAGGTGCGCGCGTGCGCGGACGCGCAGTGGAAATTACGTCCCGCGCAAGCACCTAGTTAGACGGCGCAGACGGAGCGGCCAGGGAGCAGAGCGTGCACCCCGAGAGCACGCCCATCGTGTGACAATAGCGAATGAAAATTCGCTATTGTCATACGGGTCCTCCTCCTGGCCAATCAGGGAGCGGGTCCTCCCGCTTCCTGATTGGCCGAAAGGCCAACTTCATGCCATTGGCCGAGGAGGAGGCGCCGGGACTCGGGAGGATGGAGACGCGGGAAGCTGGAAGCCGGGGACTGAAGACAGAGTGCCGTGACCGTCCGTGAGGTAAGTGCACGGGGTCGCGGGGGGGCATTGCTGTGGCACTCTGCAATTTATTGGGGGCATTGCTGTGGCACTCTGCAATGTATTGGTGGCATTGCTGTGGCACTCTGCAATTTATTGGGGGCATTGCTGTGGCACTCTGCAATGTATTGGGGGCATTGCTGTGACACTCTGCAGTTTATTGGGGGCATTGCTGTGACACTCTGCAGTTTATTGGGGGCATTGCTGTGGCACTCTGCAGTTTATTGGGGGCAATGCTGTGGCACTCTGCAGTTTATTGGGGGCATTGCTGTGGCACTCTGCATTTTATTGGGGGCAATGCTGTGGCACTCTGCAATTTATTGGGGGCAATGCTGTGGCACTCTGCAGTTTATTGGTGGCATTGCTGTGGCACTCTGCAATTTATTGGGGGCATTGCTGTGGCACTCTGCAATGTATTGGGGGCATTGCTGTGGCACTCTGCAATGTATTGGGGGCATTGCTGTGACACTCTGCAATGTATTGGGGGCATTGCTGTGACACTCTGCAGTTTATTGGGGGCATTGCTGTGGCACTCTGCAATGTATTGGGGGCATTGCTGTGGCACTCTGCAGTTTATTGGGGGCAATGCTGTGGCATTCTGCAATGTATTGGGGGCATTGCTGTGGCACTCTGCAGTGTATTGGGGGCATTGCTGTGGCACTCTGCAGTTTATTGGGGGCATTGCTGTGGCACTCTGCAATGTATTGGGGGCATTGCTGTGGCACTCTGCAGTTTATTGGGGGCATTGCTGTGACACTCTGCAATTTATTGGGGGCAATGCTGTGGCACTCTGCAGTTTATTGGGGGCATTGCTGTGGCACTCTGCAATTTATTGGGGGCATTGCTGTGGCACTCTGCAGTTTATTGGGGGCATTGCTGTGGCACTCTGCAGTTTATTGGGGGCATTGCTGTGGCACTCTGCAATGTATTGGGGGCATTGCTGTGGCACTCTGCAATGTATTGGGGGCATTGCTGTGGCACTCTGCAATGTATTGGGGGCATTGCTGTGACACTCTGCAGTTTATTGGGGGCATTGCTGTGACACTCTGCAGTTTATTGGGGGCATTGCTGTGGCACTCTGCAGTTTATTGGGGGCAATGCTGTGGCACTCTGCAGTTTATTGGGGGCATTGCTGTGGCACTCTGCAATTTATTGGGGGCAATGCTGTGGCACTCTGCAGTTTATTGGGGGCAATGCTGTGGCACTCTGCATTTTATTGGGGGCAATGCTGTGGCACTCTGCAATTTATTGGGGGCAATGCTGTGGCACTCTGCAGTTTATTGGTGGCATTGCTGTGGCACTCTGCAATTTATTGGGGGCATTGCTGTGGCACTCTGCAATGTATTGGGGGCATTGCTGTGGCACTCTGCAATGTATTGGGGGCATTGCTGTGGCACTCTGCAATGTATTGGGGGCATTGCTGTGACACTCTGCAGTTTATTGGGGGCATTGCTGTGACACTGCAGTTTATTGGGGGCATTGCTGTGGCACTCTGCAGTTTATTGGGGGCAATGCTGTGGCACTCTGCAGTTTATTGGGGGCATTGCTGTGGCACTCTGCAATTTATTGGGGGCAATGCTGTGGCACTCTGCAGTTTATTGGGGGCAATGCTGTGGCACTCTGCATTTTATTGGGGGCAATGCTGTGGCACTCTGCAATTTATTGGGGGCAATGCTGTGGCACTCTGCAGTTTATTGGTGGCATTGCTGTGGCACTCTGCAATTTTTTGGGGGCATTGCTGTGGCACTCTGCAATGTATTGGGGGCATTGCTGTGGCACTCTGCAATGTATTGGGGGCATTGCTGTGGCACTCTGCAATGTATTGGGGGCATTGCTGTGACACTCTGCAGTTTATTGGGGGCATTGCTGTGACACTCTGCAGTTTATTGGGGGCATTGCTGTGGCACTCTGCAGTTTATTGGGGGCAATGCTGTGGCACTCTGCAGTTTATTGGGGGCATTGCTGTGGCACTCTGCAATTTATTGGGGGCAATGCTGTGGCACTCTGCAGTTTATTGGGGGCAATGCTGTGGCACTCTGCATTTTATTGGGGGCAATGCTGTGGCACTCTGCAATTTATTGGGGGCAATGCTGTGGCACTCTGCAGTTTATTGGGGGCAATGCTGTGGCACTCTGCATTTTATTGGGGGCAATGCTGTGGCACTCTGCAATTTATTGGGGGCATTGCTGTGGCACTCTGCAGTTTATTGGGGGCAATGCTGTGGCACTCTGCAGTTTATTGGGGGCATTGATGTGGCACTCTGCAGTTTATTGGGGGCATTGCTGTGGCACTCTGCAGTTTATTGGGGGCAATGCTGTGGCACTCTGCAATGTATTGGGGGCATTGCTGTGGCACTCTGCAGTGTATTGGGGGCATTGCTGTGGCACTCTGCAGTTTATTGGGGGCATTGCTGTGGCACTCTGCAATGTATTGGGGGCATTGCTGTGGCACTCTGCAGTTTATTGGGGGCAATGCTGTGGCATTCTGCAATGTATTGGGGGCATTGCTGTGGCACTCTGCAGTGTATTGGGGGCATTGCTGTGGCACTCTGCAGTTTATTGGGGGCATTGCTGTGGCACTCTGCAATGTATTGGGGGCATTGCTGTGGCACTCTGCAGTTTATTGGGGGCATTGCTGTGACACTCTGCAATTTATTGGGGGCAATGCTGTGGCACTCTGCAGTTTATTGGGGGCATTGCTGTGGCACTCTGCAATTTATTGGGGGCATTGCTGTGGCACTCTGCAGTTTATTGGGGGCATTGCTGTGGCACTCTGCAGTTTATTGGGGGCATTGCTGTGGCACTCTGCAATGTATTGGGGGCATTGCTGTGGCACTCTGCATTTTATTGGGGGCATTGCTGTGGCACTCTGCAGTTTATTGGGGGCATTGATGTGGCACTCTGCAGTTTATTGGGGGCATTGCTGTGGCACTCTGCAGTTTATTGGGGGCAATGCTGTGGCACTCTGCAATGTATTGGGGGCATTGCTGTGGCACTCTGCAGTGTATTGGGGGCATTGCTGTGGCACTCTGCAGTTTATTGGGGGCATTGCTGTGGCACTCTGCAATGTATTGGGGGCATTGCTGTGGCACTCTGCAGTTTATTGGGGGCAATGCTGTGGCATTCTGCAATGTATTGGGGGCATTGCTGTGGCACTCTGCAGTGTATTGGGGGCATTGCTGTGGCACTCTGCAGTTTATTGGGGGCATTGCTGTGGCACTCTGCAATGTATTGGGGGCATTGCTGTGGCACTCTGCAGTTTATTGGGGGCATTGCTGTGACACTCTGCAATTTATTGGGGGCAATGCTGTGGCACTCTGCAGTTTATTGGGGGCATTGCTGTGGCACTCTGCAATTTATTGGGGGCATTGCTGTGGCACTCTGCAGTTTATTGGGGGCATTGCTGTGGCACTCTGCAGTTTATTGGGGGCATTGCTGTGGCACTCTGCAATGTATTGGGGGCATTGCTGTGGCACTCTGCATTTTATTGGGGGCATTGCTGTGGCACTCTGCATTTTATTGGGGGCATTGCTGTGGCACTCTGCAGTTTATTGGGGGCATTGCTGTGGCACTCTGCAGTTTATTGGGGGCATTGCTGTGGCACTCTGCAATTTATTGGGGGCATTGCTGTGGCACTCTGCAGTTTATTGGGGGCATTGCTGTGGCACTCTGCAATGTATTGGGGGCATTGCTGTGGCACTCTGCAGTTTATTGGGGGCAATGCTGTGGCACTCTGCAGTTTATTGGGGGCAATGCTGTGGCACTCTGCAATTTATTGGGGGCATTGCTGTGGCACTCTGCAGTTTATTGGGGGCAATGCTGTGGCACTCTGCAGTTTATTGGGGGCATTGCTGTGGCACTCTGCAGTTTATTGGGGGCAATGCTGTGGCACTCTGCATTTTATTGGGGGCAATGCTGTGGCACTCTGCAATTTATTGGGGGCAATGCTGTGGCACTCTGCAGTTTATTGGGGGCAATGCTGTGGCACTCTGCAGTTTATTGGGGGCATTGCTGTGACACTCTGCAATTTATTGGGGGCATTGCTGTGGCACTCTGCAGTTTATTGGGGGCAATGCTGTGGCACTCTGCAGTTTATTGGGGGCATTGATGTGGCACTCTGCAGTTTATTGGGGGCATTGCTGTGGCACTCTGCAGTTTATTGGGGGCAATGCTGTGGCACTCTGCAATGTATTGGGGGCATTGCTGTGGCACTCTGCAGTTTATTGGGGGCATTGCTGTGGCACTCTGCAATGTATTGGGGGCATTGCTGTGGCACTCTGCAGTTTATTGGGGGCAATGCTGTGGCACTCTGCAGTTTATTGGGGGCATTGCTGTGGCACTCTGCAGTTTATTGGGGGCAATGCTGTGGCACTCTGCATTTTATTGGGGGCAATGCTGTGGCACTCTGCAATTTATTGGGGGCAATGCTGTGGCACTCTGCAGTTTATTGGGGGCAATGCTGTGGCACTCTGCAGTTTATTGGGGGCATTGCTGTGACACTCTGCAATTTATTGGGGGCATTGCTGTGGCACTCTGCAGTTTATTGGGGGCAATGCTGTGGCACTCTGCAGTTTATTGGGGGCATTGATGTGGCACTCTGCAGTTTATTGGGGGCATTGCTGTGGCACTCTGCAGTTTATTGGGGGCAATGCTGTGGCACTCTGCAATGTATTGGGGGCATTGCTGTGGCACTCTGCAGTTTATTGGGGGCATTGCTGTGGCACTCTGCAATGTATTGGGGGCATTGCTGTGGCACTCTGCAGTTTATTGGGGGCATTGCTGTGACACTCTGCAATTTATTGGGGGCATTGCTGTGGCACTCTGCAGTTTATTGGGGGCATTGCTGTGGCACTCTGCAGTTTATTGGGGGCATTGCTGTGGCACTCTGCAGTTGATTGGGGCAAGCTGGTCACTCTGCATTGACGTCCCCCCCCCCCCCCATTGCTCAATCTAAAGGTTTGCGCTCAGAAATTTTTTTATTTGCTCAGCACAGTAAAAAATTAGAGGGAACATTGGCCACGAGGTAGGCTGTTGTTGTGCAGAACGCCGATGATTGGCGGGCTTTCTGTCAGCTGTCATGATATGATCTCTCTGTAGCCGTCTAGAGGGATAGGACATGTTCATACATTGACAGCCTTGCAATGTCTCCATCCATCATACTGCAGACAACCCTGTGATGTTTTCATCTTCCATCCATGCTGATTACCAAGATTTGAACATGTAAGTGTACTATTTGTTTGTATGAAATAAATTACTTTATCATTCTAATGAGAATAATTTGAGGGAAGGGTGTAGTGACATCATGACACTGGCATAAACTCGAATGCACTCTCCAACAGCATGCCCATTTGTGCCTTCTGGTGTGTCCTCCAGGCAAGCTCGTACTGTGATCACCTGTGACCAATCTGGTCATTCTGCACACACAGACAAATGCAAGACTTGGAATATCCATGCAGCTACACAGCACTATATTGTGGTAGAAAAGGGATTGTGGACTGATGGCAGAAGGCTGCATTTAGGCATATACCCGGCAATATAATTTTTACTGTAAGTGGGGCGCTATTGATGAGCAACTCAGTTGCTCAGTGTTGGCTTGGCTTTTTTCCCCCCACTGGCATAAATTGGACCATGCTTTTTTTTTTTGCCTTCCTCTGGACCAACTGTGGGCATAAGACAGTGTATAAGGAAGCTTTCTAGATGTCATTTTTAAATTGTTCAAACTAGATGGACTAGTGTCTTTTTCCAACCTGAGTAACTATGTAACTATTAAATCTCAAGAAAATAAATATCACCAACCACCAATCAGGATTAACCTTCCCTTTGGAAAATGAATGATTGGACACTGTGGACCGCAATTGCACTTTAGTTTCAATAGACTTTTCTCCACTTTTAATGAATCTGAATCTTTATGGTTGATTTACTAAAGGCAATTAAGCTCTTTGCAAGGGAATTTCCCCGTAATTCAGTGATCAAGGTGAAGCTCTGCTGACGTCCATCATCCAATCATGTGCAAGGGAAAATACACTTTTTTTTATTTTTCCTTGTATGTAATTGGGTATTCTTTGTAAAGTGAATTTTCACCACATTCACTAAGCTAAGAGAAAATTCCCTTGAAAATGGAATAGTGAAGTAGTAAACCTGTGAGACAGAATCTGAATATGTGTGGATCAGTTCCAGAGTTGTATAAAGTACTCGAAACCCATACTTGAGTAAAAGTACAAGTGCTCGATCAAAAAGTGACTTGAGTAGAAGTGGAAGTGCTCGATCAAAAAGTGACTTGAGTAGAAGTACTAAAGTATTCAACATTTTTTGTACTTAAGTATTGCAAGTAGTTTTTTAAAAAAATTTGCTACTCAAGTACTGAAAGTAAAAGTACCAGTAGTTTTGAAAAAAAAATTGCTACTCAAGTACTGAGAGTAAAAGTACAAGTACAGTGTTATGAAGTTATTAAAGAAAGAAGTCAAAAGTTTGAACATCATATTGTTTTTTATTATTTCAAATGCAGCTTTTATTTATACATACAGTAGCATTTATTTTCGTATGCGCTGATAATACACATGTTTTGAGCTTCATGAAACCTGCCATCTACTGTTCTGGCAGTGGTAATTTTTATAATTGTAACGAGTAACTATGCAGCACAAAAAAAAAAATATCGGAGTAGAAGTATTGAAATCATTGAAAAAATGTAGTGAAGTAAAAGTGGAAGTAGGAGAAAAAAATTCTACTCTAGGAAAGTACAGATACCGCCTTTCGGTACTTAAGTACAGTAGTGAAGTAGTTCTACTTAGTTACTATACATCTCTGATCAGTTCATATACTGTACTAAGCCGTATACGTTAAAATGCCTAATGACTTTTATTGCCCGCAGCAACCAGTTAGATTCTCTAAATATTCAATTCTACAGTGGAAGAAATGATAGCAGTGATCTGATTGGTTGTTCTAGGTAACACAGACAGTTTTTCGTCTAAACACTTGACACATTTGGCTCATTATTGTTTTGTCAGCAAACAAGTTAAGCATGTTTTCCAATTTCTGAATTTTAAACTGTACTTTTCACTTAATCTAATCTTGTTTTTAAACTGGTAGCATAAATAATAATAATAAAATATATGTTTGTGTAGCAAAAGACAACATGTGAAGTCTGTTTAATGTTTCACAATGAGAAATTTGGCAGTGTTCCCTGGATAATCTATTCCACTTTAGCTAAAAGGAAAACAGTGCCAGGGGGCAAATAGATTCAGAAACATTGCCACAATGAAAATGGTTATATAAAACACACATAAAAACAAGACATTAATGCTGATGGTTATCTATTGACTAATATTTATAGTTTTGGGTAGAAATACTTTATTTGACCATATTTTAGATGGTTGCAGATAGGTTTGGATAATGTTGTTTCTTGCAGATATTATCTGCTGAATACGTTTCAGACATGTAAACTCTGATTTATACAGAGCCATTTGGTTAAACTGCAGCAATTTTGTACTGTATTAAATGGGCACTAAGTCTAGAACACATATTTCATGCTGCCTTCATCATAATGTTTAATAGATTGAAATAATCCGACAGGGAGAATGGGACTTCCTTGACATTTTCAATTCTCTAGCTGGCCACACACATTGCAATATAATTGTTCAACCATTATACCCGTGGTCTCCAAACTGTGGCCCTTCGCTCGCCTTTATCTGGCCCTTGGGTTACTTTTCCTCCCACTGATACAAGACACTATTCCTTCCACTGAAACAAACAGTGGGGTATAATTCCTGGAGGTGACATCAACAACAGGGTGGTATGTCTCCCATTTACACCAATGATGGGTCACTATTCTTCAAACTGACACCAACGATGGGAATCTATTACAACGACTGATATCAACAATGAGACACTATTTCTCCCACTGACACCAACAATGGGGCACTATTCCTTCCATTGATACCAATGATGGGTCACTATTCTTCAAACTGACACCAACGATGGGGATCTATTCCGACGACTGATATCAACAACGAGACACTATTTCTCCCACTGACACCAACAATGGGGCACTATTCCTTCCATTGATACCAATGATGGGTCACTATTCCTCCCATTGACACCAATGACGGGACACTATTCCTCCCACTGGCACCAATGATGGGACACTATTCCTCCCACTGATATCAATGATGGGACACTATTCCTGCCACTAAATCCAAGGATCAGGCTAAATTCCTACCACTAACACTGATGACGGGGTGCTATTCCTCCCCCTAATATCAAAGATGTATTGTTTACTCCCTACAATTACCCCTGTGACCACGTTCATTGGGACAAAATTTGTTTTGTTTGACATTGTTTTATGGTTTCTTTTAATAAATGTACTACACTATGATTGCACCTTCTGGCTTTGGCTCAGCTGCTTCATTCCTAGTTGGATATACATGTGGTGAGGTCTCTTTTCCATCCGTTTACCAGAACGACCTTGGAGTATGCACGTTTAAGGCATTTCAGCTTCTGTAATGGTAACCATATTATCTGGTGAGTGCCCAATCTGTCTGGCGATGGGGGTGGTTCACGAATGATGTTTAATATTGCACCTTCAAATGATAGTCATCACATTTAAGATCTACGCTTTGGACACCCAATTGTTCGGATTTTTTTGTATTAACTTTTTGGACTTATATAGTGCACTACACTGTTCCTATTTTTTATAATTTTATATTGGTTGGGTACACCATTTTAGTGTTAGCTGCCTAATTTACCGCACAGCTCAGAAATGTTAATATTCTATATTGTTTACTCCCGCTGAAACCAGGACAATTTCTGCCCCCAATTTGCTACTACCCAGTCCGCCCCCCCCCTAAAATCTGAAGGACAGTATACTGGCCCTTTGTTTAGAAAGTTTGGAGACCCCTTCACTATACAACCTCCATGCCTAAACATACCATTCATCATTTTGCCATCTAGGTAGGTCTTCACGCAACGCACAGTAATCGTTAAAAAATCTAAGTGAGAGTGTACATTTAGATTGTAATTTTTGTGGCCAGCTTCAGACAGATACAAGTAAAAGTTGGATGAATAATTAGGTTATCATCAGTTCTGAGTGACCAAGCCTTTTTAAACATCTCCAGTTTTGTTTAGTCTTCAGACCTTTTATATTTTTTTCTTCTAGATGTTATGCATAGCTTTTTAACATATAGTCAACAGTTTATTAGAATTAATGTTCATATAAGATACAAAAGAGCAATTTATGTAATGAGAAATTATCCAAAGAGGCATAATTTGTTTCTGAACTACTTACCTAATGTAAGTTAGGTAGTGTAGAAGAGGCCACCACACATGCTTGTAGGGATATTGGCTTGGGCAATACAATAGGAAATTCCAAGATTGTTTTGTTATTGCTAATATTCCATCTGGGAGCAGCCCACCTTTCTCAAGACAAAGGGAAACTTGAGCAAAATGGGCTGTGCCCTGCTAAAATGTTGGCATTAATAAAAAAGTGTTGGAAATTCCTTTTGTTGCAAGTCCTGTTGAGAGCATCTGCTGCCTGCTTCATGTACTTAAGTATGTAGCATACGATTTATACTGTAGATAATTTTTGATTAATGTAATGTAATGTCACAAACCTGGGTAGTTCAGTCTAAATTTATTTGCAAATCACAACTTTTTACGTAACATCCTACTCCCCTATTGCTCAGTGAAAGCACCTATCACGTTAAAGGTCAAGTAAAAAGGCTTAGGCGGTAGAGAGGGTAGGATATTTGAAGGTTAATTGTCTTAATGGAGGTACACTTTTTAGGGTTTTTTTTTTCTTCCTCTGGATCAACTGTGGGTATAGGGGTTCTGCATATGGAAATGTTCTAACTTTTCTGTTGGTTGAAATTAGATGGACCTTTTTTCAACCTGATTAACTATGCAACTATGTGTTTTTGGTTATATATTTTTTCCTTATTTGCTGAAGCCTATTTGCACATATTCTGGCAGATTTATTTTCATATATAAAGAATATAAATAATGTATTGAATGTGTGCAGTAAGCATTGCCAGCATGGAATGCAGTGTAAAGTAACCTATGGCAACCAGTCAGAACTTACTTTGATTTGTGTGCATGCTGTACTTTACAGCTATAATTTCTAGGCAAGGTTTAAATAAAAAGGTCTGATGATGGAGTCCTGCTGTTGAGATTTGTATCATGACTTATGCCATTTACTCATTCTAATTCTGGAATATAGGGGTGGATTTACTAGGGGCAAATAGACTGAAAACTTTGTAATGTGCAGTTGGGCTCTGCAAGAACAGTTGGTCCAGAGCTAAGTAAATGAGCAGAGGTTTTGCTGACTTCCATTATTCAATCATATGCAAGCAAAAATTTGTTTTTTTTTACTTTTCCTTGTACATAATTGGGTATTCTTTGCAAAGTGAACTTTTACCTCATTTACTAAGCTCTGGAGCAACTGCACTTGCATAGTGCAACTGCACTTTGTGAAGTGCACAGTCCATTTGCCTTTAGTAAATAAACCCCATAATGTCTTTAGCAGAATTCTTTAGTCCCTATTCTCATTAGTAAGGGAAGTGATTTGAGAGTAAGGCCGATTGTAACTTAAGGCATCATATAGTGTAGAGATACCATGCTTGTGGTATGAAGGGTGAGTGTAGAATTGATGTAAATGTTCAGGGATAGTAGTCACTGAGGGGAGTTTAGAAGCTTTGAGGAAGTGGGTTCAGCAAGAATTCATAAGGATTTAATGTACAACATAGAACTCCAGACAAAACCTTTTTTTTTAGATTTCGGAGGAAAGATAAGGCCTTCTGTCTGGGTTCCTTGTTGTACTTTTACCTTTTCTGAGAATCTCCATACATTTCAATTTTGGTGGTCATTGCTGTTTCCTCCCTTCTCCCTGTATACCTTTTATGAATCAACTAAGGTCTGATTACAGTGTTTCCCAGTAATTTCTACATAAGAATATATACTGAGTGTCTCTCAGAGAGGGAAAACTGGAATGGGGCAAGAAGTGCAGGGCAAGTGGACACAAGGACCTACCAGAGAATGTGACTCTTTATTCCAAAACTTTTTTTTAAAGAGAATCAACTTTCACATGTGAAGAACTATCTACATTTGGATTATTTATGAATAAAGACATTATTCACAATGGTATCTTTTTTTCTGACCCCTATACAACAATCCAGAGATGGATCAAGGAAAAATAGGACCCTAAGAAAAGTAGCAGCTTTACACCACACACATCGTATTACCATTATTGACACTGATAAATTTAGCAGAAGACATAGGGAAGTCATCCCTTTTGCATGGTCTGTGCTAACATGGCCTGCCATATAAGACACCAACAGGCACTAAGAATGCACCCTTTGTGAAGTGACAAGCAGATACCCAACTTTTGTCTAATTGTGCTGAAGAATGAAGGATGACCTGGCTCTTCAACAACTGTACTGGGAACTGCAAGTGCAATTACATCATGATGACCAACATAAAATCATTGGCTTATTTAAAGTAGTAATAAACCCTCAGCATTTTCTTAACATAACATAGAGCGCAATAAAATAAATATTACCCAGTAAACTATTTGTTAAAATTCCTACCCCAGCACTTGTAGTTTACATCTTTCAATGCTGCTGGCTCCTTTCTTCTCAGTGCTGTTTCTCTAAACTGCCAGACTTCACAAAGAGTTAATCATGGACAGTGCAGTCCCCAGTCAGTCTGTTTGGAGATGGGAGGGGTGGGGGGGGGGAGCCATAGGGAGCAGGGGAGTGCCTTGCCATCCTAGGATAGGAACTTTGTGTTTCTACTGATGCACCCATTGTAGGGAGACACAGCTCTAGTATCTGCATGCAAGGGTGAATCCAGAGGACGATGCAAGAAAAAGGAGCTACCCTGAAACAGGAAAACTGGGCAGTGGTCTTGGCACTTGCATAAACAGGAACATGGGCATGGATCAATACATTTAAAAAAGCTGGAGGCTCAGTAAATAATAAGGTGTCTGAAAGGCCTCAAAACTGAGAAGTTATTATCCCTTTGCCATAATGTAGCCATCAGCAGTTTTATAGGTGTACATACCAAAAGCTGGGTATACATGTACCTAAAATCGTCCGGTTTTAGCGGCCAGCTTCTGTTGAATGGTCCTGCTGGAAAACCAGCATCTGTGTAACTCAATGGTTAAATGAAATATAAAACTCTGTGTGTATACCCTGCAAAAGTTTCATGACCCTTCTTAGGGCTCAGCCTAATCTGAATATTAACATAGGCTTAGCCCCTTTTTGTAAAGTGCCTTATTTGTGACTTATCCCTTGCTATTAACTAATCAAAAATGTAGACAAGCCTGGATGTATTTTGTATGCACACCCTGAACAGTGAGGTTGCCTCCTTATATTTAGCATTCATATTCTGGAGTTTGAAAATGTAATTTACTAGGGGGCAGGAACTTTGGTGTCTTATCTAATCATCACAGTTTGGTCTACATTTCATGTTTATGTCCAGCTAGTCTATTGACAACTGATATGACAACTAGTAATGACACTAATGATAGGATCTGGTTACACGTTTGGTTAATCAGTCTGCAACTGTTTGCTAGCAGGTCATTTACACTCCTTAGTAGAGGAAAAGCAATTTCATTGGGCACTCGCAAGATCCCTATGATTATAAAGTTACCATGTTACCTTTGATTGCAAATACATTTAAAGTCATATTAAGTTAAAGAAGCAGCAGCGACTGTATACAGAAATCAGTCATGGCATCAATACTAAATTGCGATTTAGCCTGCAAAAAGATCCATTGGAAATATTACTGAACAGGCTGGTCCATGACCTATCTAGGAAAAAGCATACACCTCTCATGTTCATCTACACAACAACCAAACAAATAATAGATACCATCATAGAAATCATGTCACCATGTCTTAGAAATCTCCACTATTAAAACAGATGTAAAACCTAACTAAATGACATTTACCAATGCTTATTATAAATCATTGACATTTTTTTTTTTTTCAAAAATTACGATTTTCACATTTTTATAATCTTTTTTGCATTTTAATGCTGCTGAACCGCTGTAGCCTTTTACAGCCTTTTTTAAGCCTACACTCACTTCCTGTAGAGTCAACCACACATCATTGCTCTGCACAATCACAACAGTAGACCATACCTGCACAATGTGTGTTGGCACAGCTGTTTGTAGTACAACAAAGAAGAAGCACACTTTGGGGACATTTTTCACCCCATAACAGGAAGAGCCTGAACAGGTATGTCATGAAAATGTTTCAGAATTAAAGCCCAACTCTGCAAATAAAAATGATCCCCTGTAGTGGGCCTGTGCCCACACTGCAAGTATTGATTACTATTTACGCTTAGGGCAGTGATGGTGAACCTTGGCACCCCAGATGCTTTGGAACTACATTTCCCATGATGCTCAACTACACTGCAGAGTACATGGGCATCACGGGAAATGTAGTTCCAAAACATCTGGGGTGCCAAAGTTCACCATCACTGGCCTAGGGGAACAGTAGAAGAATATTTACCTATTCGATCCCCTGCTCTTCCCTGCAGCTAAACCATTCCCTGCAGCTTCTGCACCCCCACACTCCACCAGTCAAGGGCCCTGACATCATCAACACCAGAGAAGGGTACATAGTGCTGTTCTGGATGTGAGGACGCAGAGGGACAATCCACTGCTGGATTGTGGGGGAGCATCGCCTGCTGGAGAAGCAGAGGATCAAGTAAGTAAAACCAATTCTCCTCTCCCCCAGACAAAAGCAGCCATTAAGCCTTGCAGTGTGGGTGCAGCCCCACTGCAGGGAACATTTTTGTCTGCCCGGAGATGGGCTTTAAATGGGTTGAAAACAAAATTCAGAAATACCTGTTTAAAGATTTTGCTAGATTTTAGTGATTGTGTTTAGTTGTACTTTAAAGAAGCAGTAAAGCCTATTTTGGCTGTACTTCTCCTGGCTGTACTTCTCCTATTGGATCACAGGAGTGCCATTCGTTATACACTCCTGTGACCCATTTTCAGTTTAGCCCAGTGTTGGCTGACGTCCCAGAGCTGGTCCAGGCTTTGAAAAGATCCTGACTATATTGTCATCTGGGTGGCCAGGATCCACCCAGATGCTTGGACCAACAGCTGACTCAGCCTCTCAGTGAGCCGCTGAGGGCCTGAGCCAGCCACTCCCGCCCCTCCACAGCTGGTGGGGGACCGATGCTGCATCAACGAAGGTGAAAATATATGTATATAATTTTTTTTTTACTTAAACCCTTACTTCTCTTTTTTCTAAAGAATACGTGTTCAATCTGTTTTATTAAGCATTTGCAGACAATACAGGTTTGCAATACAAATACAAATCATAACTGAACAAATGTATCTGAATTTGTACATCCACCATACAATGTAGAACATAAGTAAATGATATAGCTTTACACATTGGTAACAAGAAAATTATATTATAGATAGTGTACGGCCCAACAATGTTAATGTAATGGTAAACGGTAGATGCAAGAAAAGATAGAAGGGGTATGTACAATGAGGGATACTAAACAAAAACATTTGGTTCAGCTAGGAACACAATACCTGCATAGCAGGCAACACAATGATGCTAGTTTTCCCCATACTTCTCTTTTAAGTAAGAAGATGGACCTGATGAATCTCTCACAAAAATCACATAAAATAGTTTTAAAGGTAAATTTCCATGAAACTCACATCCCTATCCTATAACGTCCATCCTTCCCCACCTATAATTCTCTAATAGCCCCCTACTATTGTAATTTACTCTCTGCTGCACAAGATTGACCTTACTGTGCAAGATTGGCTTCAGTTTTTACCGTATCACCATTTTGTATATTACAGAAGATGTTATTTTGTAATGGTTATTGCCAGAAATCCAATGAAATTATTTTGAAAAGCAATCAATATTAGCCATATTTCAAGTGGCAATCACCATGAAAACTACAGCAGTTTAATGGTTTTAAAGTTGGCTTTGACATCTAAGATCTTTATTATGCAAGCTGTACTTTGAGTAAAAATAAACACATTTACTGTAAGTATTTCCCTTTATTATTTATGTCACTCATACACCTGTACTACAAAGAACGACATCAATTCCTGCTAAAATAACGGAGCAGTTGTTACTTAAAATGTTATTTCACATGTGTCTTTTTTTCCCAATAAGTCGACTTCAAGTACAATTCTCTCCTTATCACTATTTGTTCAGTTGTTTTTAATATCACATTCTGAAAGAATTTCAAAAGCCGCTTGCCATGAAGTCATTTGTTATCCTCTAACAGCCTTTGCTTGTTGAATTCTAAAACATCCCTCACTATTTGCATCGACCAGATGGAGCACATTATAAACCCTGCAAGACCTTCTTGGTTAGTCTAACAAATATCTTATTTGTCCTTACTGGGAAAAAGAAAAAGTGAAAGCAGAATGGCACTGAATGTGACACAATACAATGGAAGATTCTGCAAATATCTTCTTTACAACTCTTGCTTACACAATGAGCTCCATCGGACCAGACTAATATACTAATACAATATCCAAGTTAAAATAATGTCTCAAAGTGGTATTAATCCCAAAAACAACAAAACTATTCTCATGCAGCTTGCCAATTCATAGATGTGGTGACTGCATTCGTTTTTAGCTTTGTTTTCTGTGTTTTCACCTGGTGATCCGTCCAATAAATCTATTATTTTTGAACTTCCTTAAACAGATCAAGCTGTCCAGCAAAAGTGGCACAAACCATTTAACACTGACAGGTGCTTACAATGAACAGCTTTTATTAATTTATGTAGAGCTTTAACCCAATGGAAAAGAATGCTGTTGCTGTAACTGCTTAAAAGTGATTGCTGGAGTTTAGATTTCATTTGTTAGACAAGTCCATCCAAATCTGCTAGTGTAAATACATGGATTGATATTTGGCTGGTTCAGCAGGGACCAATGCGATGCATACTATCACATTATGCTTTTGCCTTGCAGGGTGTAAAAAGAAGTCTAGCGGTTTACAATCGCTTTAAAAGAGAATACTGTATTGAGTTAATAAAACAATTAGGGACACTTTATATATATATATATATATATATATATATATATATATATATATATATATATATATATATATTGTAGCAGCAACATCCAATCTGCAGTGCCATGTGCGTGCTCCATTTGTGTGTGTTACACCCATTCACGTGCACGTGTTTAATGCAAAGCTGGCATTGCAGCATGCAGCAACACATCACAATGTAATGCTGCGCATATAGTTGAATGAACTTAATTTAAAAAAAACTATATATAAATGAACAATATATCATATACTGCAGCAAAAATGCACACAAGTGCTGGGCAAACTGTAACATGCTTGCTGGTGTGAATGGGCCGTTATGTGTAGAAGCATTGGAAGCCCAGGAGCTTATTGTTAAATTTCTTAGCCCTAGTGTTTCACCCCGGCTTGTCAGAAACAGTTGGTAGCCTCACTGCTAGTGCAGAGGCCTACAAGAGCTGCTGAGTCAAGGAGCTGTTTTTTGAGGGCACTGGGTACCATTTTAAGACTGCGCCCAGGGCCCAAGTTTTAAAACAACACTAGAGAAAACATTTATTTGGAGATTTACTTGAACCCATTAACTAAGCCAGAATCCTTAACTCTCAACTGCTAAGCTAATACTACATGGATTCCTAAAACCTTTTACCTTAAAGAGGTTGTAAACCCTGGGGAAAAAAAAACCTGTAAGACAAAGGCATAATGAGCTGGTATTCTAGCATCACATACTAGCTCATTATGAACAAAGCCCCCCAGCAGCGCCTGCACACTGCTGAGATGGCTGACATCTTCCCTGGTGTTTCTACGGGGTTTGCGGGCTCCAGTGCTGTGAGTGGCTGATGACGTCACTCCCCCGTATTTAGTGAATATTTCCTAAATCAGGGATCCTCAAACTACGGCCCTCCAGCTGTTGCGGAACTACAGATCCCATGAGGCATTGTAAAACTCTGACATTCACAAATAGGACTAGGCATGATGGGAATTGTAGTTCTGAACAGCTGGAGGGCCAGTTTGAAGACCCTTGTCCTAAATGGTGCAAGTTTAGGAGATATTTATAGTACCTACAGGTAAGCATTATTATAGGCTTACCTATAGGTACAAACAAAGCAGGGAAGTTTACCTCCACTTTAATTCATAAAACAACTGGAATACTTTCATGGTTAGCACCAAAAAAGTCCCATCCATGGATCATTGCAATGACTAAGCCAAGATCTCGCAGTTCTAAAAGGAAATAACTTGGTCTGTAGTGATATACATCAAATACAAATATAACATTCCTCTCTAAGCAGTAGTATTAAATAGCCTTGTTGTGAGAATGGTTATATTTCAGTCTGAACAACTACATGTTTAATCTTCATATAGTGCTGTAATGGCCTTTTTAAGTACTTTGCTAATATATATTCAGAACTAAACAGGTCTGGTACACAAAAGTCAGCAAAACAATGTAATCACATAGCCATAGTACTGCAAAGTTGCACAAATTGTCTTCTTTTGCAATGGCACTTGCTTTTTTTTCTTTAATTTATGTAAAAGAGACATAATACAGAATATGTATACACTTTCACTTAGGCAATTAAAAAGGGTATCTGTGCCATTTGAATACAGGCTCAGAATTGATTCTGCTGAAAATGAATTTTACTGAGTGGTTTACTGTAAATAACTATGAGACGAACATGAAATATTTGAGACATAAATATTTTCAATCGATACCTGAGCTGTTTTCTGGAACATTGGTTTACACCAATTACACTTTAGCAAGGAAAATTTTATTCCAGAATAAATTATGCACAGCATAAACATTGTAGATCACTTTTCTTACCGCAATACGTTAATTAAATCAAAGCGAAGATCATTTAACGATTAACATATATTATAATGCAATAATTTATTTACTTTTATACCGTTATTACCAGTGGATACATAGAGAAAAAAAATTATACAAAACATGCACCTTGCATAACAAAATAAATATTGATGTAATGCTGAACTTTAAAAAAGGTGTGATTGTGATTATACGTGACTGTATAGGATAGTAGATGGTCCTGTAGGTTGCGTCTCTTGTCTATAGTTATTGAACTACACTATCTGCAATGGGCCTTGGTACCTCAAATGGACACTGGCTGAATCAAAACTGTTGTCGGGTAAAATGAAAGTGCTGGAGTTTCAGTTAGCTTTATAACACCTTTAGATTAATGGAATGCAGTATCACCTGAAAGGAGTAGCTACCTACCAACCCTGGGCAACTGAACAGTGAACAGTAGAGATTTTTATGTTCATGCTCACTACCTGGAAGGCACTACCTTGACTTACTAAAACTGGAGAGTGGAAAACCTGATGCATGGCAGCCAATCAGCTTCTAACTTGTCAGGGTGCCAGGAAACCAGACCACACAAAGATGCAAGTAAAATAAATCAGTTTATTAGAGCAACAACAATAAACTCACATCAAGAGTGAGGAGTGAAATCAGGAACAGCCAGGGTCAAGTCCAGAGCGGATAGTCATCCAAGCTGGGATTGAGTCTAGAAGCGGGTAGTCTGCCAAGCCGGGGTTGAGTCCAGAAGTGGGTAGTCTGCCGATGCCGAGTCGTCTGCCAATGCAGAATCAAGAACCAGGAAGGTCATCAGCCAAGCCAGGTCATGAACGGAGGAACACAGAGAACAGAAGACTGCTAGCAGTGATGCACCTTGGAATACAAACACAAGGGCAAAGGACTGCAAGCCAACAGGTGATATGTATAGTCAGGTGTGCAACATCATCACTGAGCGATGCCCAGGCAGCAGGGAAGTGATGATGCAAACAGAGTTTATAAAAGACAGCAGTCTGCACATGTCCAAGATGGCTGCCAAAGGAAGGCAAGGTAAGACCTTGACATAACTTCAGTTTGTTCAGTTAAGGTTTGACAAAAAACACTGGCAGCTGATTGGTTTCTATGCAGAGTTGCATCTGATTTTGCTATCTCCAGTTTTAGTAAACCAACTCCATAGACACTATAATGTGTGCAAAGGTTTTTATACTATTTCAAGCTCAATGCTGTACAAGTATTAAAAATATACAGTGTATACAGCGGGTAAAATAAGTATTGAACACTTCACCATTTTTCTAGGTAAATATAATTCTAAAGGCCATCAGTATGTTTTGCAACAATAGGGTTGTGAAAGTCTTAAGATAGCTGTTTTCTTTTACCCATCATGAGATGTTTCTTGTGTGACACCTTGGTAATGAGATACCTTTTTATAGGCAATCAGTTGAGACTGAACCAGTTGATATTAATTTGCACTGATAAGGGGAAGGATTGCTTTCTATTTACTGATAGATTTCAGTTGGTACCTTGGCTTTTCATGCCTTCCATGCCAAACAGGCTACATTGTTCTTTATGACCAGAGGGCTCTGGTGAGTGTGTCTGCATTATTATTAGATCACACGTGGTCGAGCATCGTTTGGGAGTGGATCAGCTCTTTTTTATATACAGCACAGTGGATGGGATTAATTGATTGATTGGAGTATTACAGGACTGCACAGAATGACTTGGAAAAAATATTTCATTTTTATTTGCATTTTTATATTTATGATTTTTAATATTTTCTACTTTTTATTGCCACAACTTATATATAGTGCATGTATATAGACTTTGTTGTATGGACATAAATATGATTTGCACATTTAGCACTAGTGTTGCAGGTGGAGATTATTGATGTTCTTTCGCTTTAGTATGGAGTTAATTTGAATTGAAGTTTGGGACAAATGTTGAAAAAAGCTTTAGAATTTATAACATATTTCTTTGGCCCTAATGAGATTTGTGCCTTACTTTATTGATTTCATTCTTTTAGTGTACTATTCACTTAAAGAGGCAGCTGTCTCACTATTCACTTAGGTCTCTAAGGTTGGCTCCATTTATATTTGAAATATAGTTCCTCCTATTTGTCTGTCTTCTCCTAATTCTTCTCAGCGGTGTTGGTTTTCACAGGTGCTTTAGTGTCAATGATGTTAATGGAAATATTTTGTCCATGCATCAAGATGATGTCAGATTGGTAGGCATATATTACTTTGTTTGTATGGAGAAGTTCCCTAGGGTGTTCTTGTTATCCTTCTGGGTCACACTGGCTGGTTGGTGGTCATACTAGTCATTTGCAGCTTTGATTTAATCAACTTACACTTAAGTGCCAGTGGATAATAGAAACTATTTTGTCATATAAGGGTTTCATGTTTACTTAGTTGTCCTCATTATTTAACCTCCCTGGCGGTATGATTCTTTTGGATTTTAGGTGCTGAAAGCGGTACCATTATTTTGCATGTAATTCTTGTGAATGAGCAGCCCAAACCAACTGTATACATTTATTATATATATTATATATATATATATATATATATATATATATATATATATATATATACATATATTATGTATACATATATATATATTATATATATATATATATAATGTATACAGTTGGTTTGGGCTGCTCATTCACAAGAACTACGTGTATATATATATATATATATATATATATATATATATATTTACATAAAAAGTACAGTAAAACTGCAGGAAAGGGCACTGGGGGGCAATGTAATGTGAATTTTTTTTATTTTGAATGGTATTAGTGTGTTTGGTGTGTTTAACATTTGAATTTGCCGCCGGTTCCACCCCCCTGTGAACGTCACGTCGCCGGAGACCCAAGCCGGGGCTCGCAGATGATCGGGAGGAAGCTCCGCCGCCGCATACCGCCCGCATTCTTCGCTGGATCCCGGAGAAAAGGTAAGTAAAACCTCTACCAGGATCCAGCGATCTTCCTAGCGGTACCCCGAGTGTGGCTCGGGGTTACCGCTTTTGGCTCTAAAATCTAACCCCGAGTCACGCTCGGGAATACCGCTAGGAAGGTTTAAAAGATTGTAAAGGCAGAAGGTTTTTTTTTATCCTCATTTCTCTTTACATTAAGATAAAAAAATCTTCTATGTGCAGCAGCCCCCCTAATACTTTTCTGAGCGCATCTTTATCCAGCGATGTTGTAGGAGTGTCTTAGTTGCCCGGAACTCCCCTCCTCATTGGATGAGACAGCAGTGTGGCGCCATTGTCTCCCACTGCTGTCAATCAAAGTCAGTCAGCCAATCAGGAAAGAACGGGGGTGGGGCCGGGTCATGGCTCTGTGTCTGAATGGACACACGGAGCTGTGACTCAGCTTGGGTGCCCCCATAGCAAGCTGCTTGATGTGGGGGCACTCAACAGGAGGGGGGGCAGGAGACCTGAAGAGGAACCCGAGAAGAGGAGGATCTGGGCCACTGTGTGCAAAACCAACTGCAAAGAGCAGGCAAGTATAACATGTTTGTTTTTAAAAAAAAAAATAAAAGCGAGACTTTGCAATCACTTTAAGTATGATTTTAAATACAATGATTTGTCATAGACTAAAAGTGAGGTTGTTTGTAAGATAAACGTTATTTTCAGAACCAAGGACAGAGGTGAACAGAATGATCAGTAGATTTTAAACATTTGTATTACAGCTTTTTTATTTATTTAATCTAGATGAAATTATGTATTGCTAGGCAACAATCAAAATTTGCTTTGTAACCCACCTCTAAACTGTAGAATCGGGGTAGGAGTATAATGCATAGGCACTTGTGTTGGTGTTTCTTTAAGGAATTATATTGCCAAAATAGAAATATGTTTTGAAACAATTTTACAGGGTAAGATTTTGACCAGAGATGAATCTTTTGTTCAATAATTCCTTTTTCAATACTTTTCACAAAGGTTTTTATTGGTCACTATCCTGTTACTATAGTTGACGCCAACAATTCAATGTTATAAAATCAATTTGAGGCAAATTGGAGGTTGTAGTCTACAGAGAGGCAAGTCACACCGGAGATAGCGATTTACATGTGACCTGTCCATGGATTTGATTTCATGCAATCTGTTTACTCTAAGAATTATCTCTTCAGACAAATGCCCAAAATATATTTTCTCTATATGAAAGTGCTCTTGTATACTCCCTGTTCATTTCTGGTGAAAAAATAAATAGTCACATGTTAAAATTGTGTATTCACTCTGTCACTCTGTCACAAACCTATTATGGAATCAAACCAAATGTATCAGATGGCCGTAGACCATAGTAATAATAACAGTAATAATAAAGTAATTGTAGACATCTGATATTGCTCATAATTGGCTGGAACAAATGAGTGTTATTTATTTTAAATTATGATGCACCAATATCAATTAGGTGCATCATAATTTAAAATAAATAACACTCATAAGAAAGTAGACATTCTTAGCACTTAACAAATATGTGAAAGTAGAGTGAAAGCATTGCGGTGAAAGCGGAACTAAACCCATTGATTTAACAGTTATAACAAACGGTTACATTCGCGGCAAGTGCCTGGAAAGTAAATATCACATTGATTGTGCTCTCAACCAAACTATCCAACCATCCAATGGCTGGTGTCATAACTGATCACATCCTCAGTTGAAGATCAAAAAGAGGCCAAGATGGCAGCTTCCATGGCTGAAAACAATAGAAGGGTTTAGTTCCACTTTAAATTAATGACATCCCCAAAGGACATCTAGACATCAAGTGTCACTGATTTAAACACGATTAACTACTGTAGTTAAAAACCCGTGTGCCTTGTACAGTGATTGGTTGCGTTGTCGTCAAAGATTAAACATGCTTAAATTACATTAAACAGATGCACGTTAACCATACGTCGTTGTTTATAGGATAATGTTTTATGTCGTTTTTTATCAACACCAGTCTCTTTAAAACTGGGAATTGTCATTTCCGTTTATTTTTTTGTGTTCAAATCATCTATTTTATCTTGAGTTTGTGCTTTAAATGGCGGAATCTTATTCTCTCCAGTCCAGGTTAAGTACAGGTTTTGCAGAACTGCCTGTGCGAGAAGCGTGCACAAAGATCTTTATTTTATGTTTCTCAAAGTATCATCTATTCCCTCAATCACTTGCTAAGTCCCTTGTAATCTCTTTTAATGTAAGCATGCTAGAGTTTTCCCTTTTGTTTCAGTGCCCTTGCATTATTTACTTTGATCTGCTGTGAGAAAATCTGAGAGAGTGTTGTCCTAACTGCTAGCATCACACCATTAGGATTTTAGACTCGCTACTTTACATTGGGAGGAAAATGACTCTTGTGTGAAGACCCTGGTTTTTGTTTAGGTTTCTCAGTCCCTGGAGGGAGCCTTAATTGCCTTTTTCGTTTCTCACTGAGAATGCTTGAAGAGTGCTTGCTTTCCCCGCTGATGCTGTATTTTCAAGTTCTATTACTGTATAACAGTCATTCGATCTGAAGCATACCTTAAAGTGTGCTAGTCTGCAGTCAGCTTACCAGTATGAGTAAATAGGACAGACCGCTATATTTGTACTACCATAGTGAGCTTTCACAAATTATAATTCTCTGATTTTAAAGCCCAGCTCCAAAATAAATATCCCCCCCATCTATCTAATAGCTAGTTTAACAAAAAAAACTATTTAAACCCATGTTCCCACTTACTGAAAAGCCATAGTTATGTGATCATTCAGCCCTGGGTCATTCTTCTCACTCTTTACCTCTCAAGGGGACCTTCTTCCAGGTGTGCATATCACTGCCTGCATCATGTGAAGTCCCTTTGGTTGGCCAGTGGAGAGGTCCTCTTAGGGTCCTAAAGAGAGATAATGTTGCACTAAAGGGTGTGAACAGCGAGGGTTAACAAGCGATGCTGGATTAGTGGTCCTCACAGGAGGAAACAGTGTCAGTGAGGGACCTGGATGGGGAGACACAGGTAAGCATAACTTGCTTCACAAGGTAAGGAACACTTTATGTTGGAGAGGGGTGGGAGGTAGGTAGGTACAGTCAAAAAAACTAATTTTTTTGGACTTGGGGGGGGGGGGGGGGTTACTAAAACTGGAGCAGCTCTGCATAAAAGCCAATCAGCTTCCAGGTTTTATTGTCAACACTTTATTGTCAAAGCTTGATTGAGCAAACTGAAGTTAGCTGATTGGCTACCATGCACAGCTGCACCGGATTCTGAGTGCTCTGGTTTTAGTAAATTAGCCCTAAAACCCCATACACACAGCCTGTCCGACAGAAGCCAGATGTTCAAAGGGGCGAAGAGGCATGGATGAAAAAAATCTGCTGATCATTACTTGATCAGCACTCTCCTGGTGGGGGGCAGTCCTCCTGTCAGAACACAATAGTGCAGCAGAGAGATCGCTTTACTAACAACTGAAAGTTAGTACAGCGAGGTCCTCAGTTTTTTTTTCGTTCAGCCTGTTGGGCTGTATAAAAAAAAAAAAAGATAGTGTGTACCTAGCTTAAAGCGGAGTTCTACCCAAAAGTGGAACTTCCGCTTTAGGGAGTCCTGACCCCCCGACATGCCACATTTGGCATGTCATTTTTTAGGGGGGGGAGCGGGTACCTAGTTTTGACAGGTACCCGCTCTCACTTCCGCTCGAAACGCCGCGGCGCCCTGAGCGGAAGTTCTCCTCTCCCCCTCCCTCCCTGGAATCTTCTGGGACACGTCAGAGGTCCCAGAAGATTGCCGGCCAATCACGGCGCGCAGCGCGACTCGCGCATGCGCAGTGGGTACCCGGCTGTGAAGCCGCAAACTGTAACAGCCGGGTGCCCACAGCAGTGATGCCGGCGCCGAGGGAGAGGATCGAGGCTTCCGGCGGCCGCATCGCTGGACCGTTGGACAGGTGAGTAAATGGCTGGAACTCCGCTTTAAGTGTCTCTTTTTTTAAAGTTTAAAATAGATTTACAGATTTCTGATGCAGACCAGTAGCACATTTCATTGGCCAGGGCTGACACTGTAAACAAACTAATCCTGGCTTCATTTTGCTCTAATATCAGCACACATATGTTGGGCTTGTCTATTGCAAATAATGCAACTGTTTTCTTGAATACATAATGCTGACTGCCTGTACAACTGACTTTATTCCCTAAATTGCCAATAAAGTTTGCTATACACACTTCCTTTCCAGAGATGTAATGTTCATAAGCTTTCTGCACGAACATCTTTGAATGGCCAGCCTGGGAGGATGTAAGTTTCACACATGCTCACAGAAGTTAATTCGTCCCACCACAAAGGCATGGCAAGAATGTGCACAGAGCTGTGCATGTGCAGCTTGGTGTGCATTCTACAAAAGTTTGTGAGCAGGGAGGTAAGAAACTTTATTGCAGAAGAGACGTGCAGTTCACAAGGTTAACACACAGAGTAAGGATGCTTATTTAAAAAAAAATGACAGTTATTTTTAGCAGAGTCCAATGAAATGTTTATAAATGACAGTTACATGGTTGAATGAGAGAGCCTTATGCTTGTGTTGAAGCATTAAAATGGTTCTAAAGGCAGAAGGTTTTTCTTATCCTAATGCATTCTATGCATTAATATAAAAAAAAACCTTCTGTGTGCAGCATGCCTCCCTGAGCTCCCCTAATATTTACCTGAGCCCCATCTCGATCCAGCAATGTTTCATAAGAGCATTGGCTGTCTGAGGACTCTCCCTCATTGGCTGAGACAACAGCTCCCGCTGTTGTCAATCAAAGTCAGTGAGCGAATAAGGAGAGAGAAGGGGGCAGGGCCTTTGTGTCTGAATGGACTCACAGAGCAGCGGCTCGGCTGCCCCATAGCAAGTTGCTTGCCGTGGGGGGCACTCGGCAGGAGGAGAGTTCACACTGGGGCGACCTGGTCACCTGACAGGTCGCCTGCCATAGAGAAGCCATGGACCCGTTCTAATGGGAGCGACACAAGTCGCTCCGACTTAGAAAAAGGGTCCGGAGCTTCTTTGGGGCGACCTGGAGCGACCTGCATTGACTTCAATGATATGAAGTCCGTGCCGGCCACTCCGAGGTCGCGGTGCGAGCTGCGCACCGCGACCTGTGAGGTCGCCCCGGCAAGTAGCGTCGCCCCAGTGTGAACGGGGTCTTACACAGAGCAGATAAGTATAACATGTTTGTTATTTAACAAAAAAAAAAAACGAGACCTTAACCACTTAAGCCCCGGAGGATTTGGCTGCTAAAGGACCAGACCCCTTTTTTCAACTTGGCACTTCGTGACTTTAACTGATAATTGCTCGGTCATGCAATGCTGTACCTAAACGAAATTTACGTCCTTTTTTTCCCACAAACAGAGCTTTCTTTTGGTGGCATTTGATCACCTCTGCGCTTTTTATTTTTTGCGATATTAATAAAAAAAGAGCGAAAATTTTGCAAAAAAATGACATTTTCAACTTTGTCTTTTAAAAAATATCCAATATACTCAATTTATGTCATTTTTTTTGGCCAAAATATATTTAGCTACATGTCTTTGACAAAAAAAAAATCAATGAGCGTATTTTTATTGGTTTGCGCAAAAGTTATAGCGTCTACAAACTATGGTGTAAATACTGAAATTTACGAAGCTTTAATTTCTGACTGCCTATCTCATTTCATGAAGTGCTAAAATGGCGGGGCAGTACAAAACCCCCCCAAACTACCACTTTTTGGAAAGTAGACATCCTAAGGAATGTTCTGAGAGGCATGTTGAGCTCATTGAATATTTTATTTTTTTGTCACAGGTGTTTGAAAAATGACTAAAAAATTTTTTTTTTTTTTTTTTTACACAAAGTTGTCATTGAAATGATATATTGCTCACACATGCCATGGGTATATGTGTAATTACACCCCAAAATATATTCTGCTGCTTCTCCTGAGTACAGGGATACCACATATGTGAGACTTTTTGGGAGCGTAGCTGTGTACGGGAGCCGGAAAACAAATCACCACCATCAGAATTTCAAAGGGCGTACATTTTTCATTGCATTTTCTCACTACCTATAACGGTTTAGGAGGCCCTGAAATGTCAAGATACCACAAAACCCCCCCAAATGACCCCATTTTGGAAAGTAGACACCCCAAGCTGTTTGCTGAGAGGCATGGTGAGTCCATGGAATATTTTATATTTTGCCACAAGTTTCGGGAAAATTACAATTTTTTTTTTTAATTTTTTTTTTTTACACAACGTTGTCACTAAAAGATAAATTTCTCACACATGACATGGGTATATGTGGAATGACACCCCAAAATACATTCTGCCGCTTCTCCTGAGTATGGGGATGCCCCATGTGTGAGACTTTTTGGGAGCCTAGCTGTGTACAGGACCGCGAAAACCAATCAACACTCTCAGGTTTTCTAATGGCGTAAATTGTTCATGTCACCTCTGCACTACCTGTCGCAGTTTCGGAGGCCCTAAAATTCCAAGATAGCACAAAACCCCCCCAAATGACCCCATTTTGGAAAGTAGACACCCCAAGCTATTTGCCGAGAGGCATGGTGAGTCCATGGAATATTTTATATTTTGCCACAAGTTCCGGGAAATATATATATATATATATTTTTTTTTTTTTTTTACACAAAGCTGTCAGTAAATGATATATTGCTCACACATGCCATGGGTATATGTGAAATGACACCCCAAAATACATTCTGCTGCTTCTCCTGAGTACAGGGATACCCCATGTGTGAGACTTTTTTGCAGTCTAGCCGAGTACAGGACCCCGAAAACCAACCTCCACTTTCAGGCTTTCCAAGGGCGTAAATTGTTGATTTCACTCCTGACTACCAATCACAGTTTCGGAGGCCCTAAAATTCCAAGATAGCACAAAACCCCCCCAAATGACCCCATTTTGGAAAGTAGACACCCCAAGCTGTTTGCTGAGAGGCATGGTGAGTCCATGGAATATTTTATATTTTGCCACAAGTTCCGGGAAATATATATATATATATATATTTTTTTTTTTTTTACACAAAGCTGTCAGTAAATGATATATTGCTCACACATGCCATGTGTATATGTGAAATGACACCCCAAAATACATTCTGCTGCTTCTCCTGAGTACAGGGATACCCCATGTGTGAGACTTTTTTGCAGTCTAGCCGAGTACAGGACCCCGAAAACCAACCTCCACTTTCAGGCTTTCCAAAGGCGTAAATTGTTGATTTCACTCCTGACTACCTATCACAGTTTCGGAGGCCCTAAAATTCCAAGATAGCACAAAAACCCCCCAAATGACCCCATTTTGGAAAGTAGACACCCCAAGCTGTTTGCTGAGAGGCATGGTGAGTCCATGGAATATTTTATATTTTGCCACAAGTTCCGGGAAATATATATATATATATATATTTATTTTTTTTTTACACAAAGCTGTCAGTAAATGATATATTGCTCACACATGCCATGGGTATATGTGAAATGACACCCCAAAATACATTCTGCTGCTTCTCCTGAGTACAGGGATACCCCATGTGTGAGACTTTTTTGCAGTCTAGCCGAGTACAGGACCCCGAAAACCAACCTCCACTTTCAGGCTTTCCAAGGGCGTAAATTGTTGATTTCACTCCTGACTACCTATCACAGTTTCGGAGGCCCTAAAATTCCAAGATAGCACAAAACCCCCCCAAATGACCCCATTTTGGAAAGTAGACACCCTGAGCTATTTGCAGAGAGGCATGTTGAGTGTTTTGCAGATCTCACTTTTTGTCACAAAGTTTTGGAAATTGAAAAAAGAGGAAAAAAAATGCATTTTCCTGTTTTTTCTTCATTTTCCAAAAAAAATGAGAGCTGCAAAATACTCACCATGCCTCTCAGCAAATAGATTGGAGTGTCTACTTTGCAAAATTGGGTCATTTGGGGGGGTTTTGTGCTATCTTGGAATTTTAGGGCCTCCGAAACTGTGATAGGTAGTCAGGAGTGAAATCAACAATTTACGCCCTTGGAAAGCCTGAAAGTGGAGGTTGGTTTTCGGGGTCCTGTACTCGGCTAGACTGCAAAAAAGTCTCACACATGGGGTATCCCTGTACTCAGGAGAAGCAGCAGAATGTATTTTGGGGTGTCATTTCACATATACCCATGGCATGCGTGAGCATTATATCATTTACTGACAACTTTGTGTTAAAAAAAAAAAAAAAATTATTTTCCCGAAACTTGTGGCAAAATATAAACTATTCCATGGACTCACCATGCTTCTCAGCCAATAGCTTGGAGTGTCTACTTTGCAAAATGGGGTCATTTGGGGGGGTTTTGTGCTATCTTGAAATTTCAGGGCCTCTGAAACTGTGACAGGTAGTCAGGGGTAAAATCAGCAATTTACGCCATTAGAAAACCTGAAGATGTGGATTGGTTTTCGGGGGCGCGTACACAGCTACGCTGCCAAAAAGTCTCACACATGGGGTATCCCTGTACTCAGGAGAAGCAGCAGAATGTATTTTGGGGTGTCATTTCACATATACACATGGCATGTGTGAGCAATATATCATTTAGTGACAACTTTCTGTAAAAAAACAACAAAAAAAAAAGAAATAATAATTTTCCCGACACTTGTAGCAAAATATAAAATATTCCATGGACTCACCATGCCTCTCAGCAAATAGCTTTGGGTGTCTACTTTTCAAAAAGGGGTCATTTGGGGGGTGTTTGAACTGTCCCGGCATTTTATGCTCAATCTTATCCACACATCACCCACTCTTCTAACCACTTGAAAACCAAGCCTTTTCTGTGCCTTTTTGTTTACATGAAAAAATATTTTTTTTTTACTAGAAAATTACTTTGAACCCCCAAACATTATATATTTCTTTAAAGCAGAGGCCCTATAGAATAAAATGGGGGATGTTGCAAATTTTTTTGTCACACGGTATTTGCGCACAGATTTTCCAAACGCAATTTTTGCGAAAAAAATACATTTTTTTTTAATTTATTGCACAAATACACTATATAATTCCAATTTTTTTGGTAAAATTTAAAAGATGATCTTATGCCGAGTTCATAGACACCTGACATGACATGCTTTAAAAATTGCGCACGCCTGCGCAGCGGCAACAACGTACGTACATTTTTAAAAACTTTAAAAGTCTCTACAGGTTACCACTTTAGACTTACAGAGGAGGTCTACTGCAAAAATTACTGCACTCGATCTGGCGATCGCGGCGATACCTCACATGCATGCTGAAATTGCGGTTTACATATGACACTAGACCAACGCTTGCGTGTGCCATTGCGTGCAAGCACGGGGGGAAAGGGGGGGGGCTCAATTTTTTTTTTTTTTTTTTTTTTTTTTTTTTTGCTTTTTTATGTTATTTTGACACCTTTCCTTTAATTTTTTTTTTTTAAATCATTTTTATTGTTATCACAGTGAATTTAGATATCCCCTATGATAGCAATCGGTAGTGACAGGTACTCTTTTTTAAAAAAATTGGGGTCTTTTATACTCTAGATCTCTCCTCTGACCTTAATGTATCTGACCACGCCAAAATTGGTGTGATAAAATACTTTCCCAATTTCCCAATGGCCCTGTTTATTTCTGGTGAAAAAGAAGTCATGAAATGCTCGTAGCCTCCGGCATCTTAGGCCATAGAGATGATTGGAGCCATTCTAATCTTCAATTAGCTCTATGGTTAGATAACTGAACCACCGGCTGCACTCTCGGGTTAACCGGTGGGACAGGAGAGCCCGAGAAAAACCACGGAAGGCTGCGGAAGGCGGCGGTGGGGGGGGGGGGAGACCCCTCCCACTGCATGTAAAAGCAGTCTAGCGGCCAATTACCTGCTAGGATTGCTTTTACATGTTAGCCGACCGCTGGCTGTAAAAAACGATACCAAGATGATGCCTAAATCTGCAGGCATCATCCTGGTACAACCACTCAAAGTCCAGCAACGTACCAGTACATTGCTGGTCCTTGTTTGGCATATAGGTTTTTTTTTTCATGCAGCCTGTGGGCTGAACGGAAAAAAAGAGAACCTATCAGAAATCAGCACAGGAATAATGCGTAGTATTACTCATCATTAACCGCCCAAACAACCACCCACTGAATTTAATGATGGGTATACACGACACTATCCACGTATACCAAAATAGGATTTTAACTGCAGTGCTGAAATCAGAAAATCACCACAGCTGCTATCAGCAAAGGTATCCATATATGCTGAGCGCAAACACTGTTTGTGTCAGAATATATAAAATCAATGCATGGTAGCCGACGAGGGACCTGCAAGAGAAACAGGTCACAAAAGAATGAAAAAACAAACAAAGTACATTAAAAAAAAGTACATTAGGAAGAGTAGGACATATAAAATGACTGACACAACAAAAGTTTTTGGATTCTCATCATTAACCGCCCAAACAACCACCCACTGAATTTAATGATGGGTATACACGGCGCTATCCACGTATACCAAAATAAGATTTAAACTGCAGTGCTGAAATCAGAAAATCACCACAGCTGCTATCAGCAAAGGTATCCATATATGCTGAGCGCAAACGCTGTTTGTGTCAGAATATATAAAATCAATGCGTGGTAGCCGACAATTACCTGCAAGAGAAACAGGTCACAAAAGAATGAAAAAACAAACAAAGGACATTGAAAAAAGTATAGTAGGAAGGAGTAGAAGGACATATAAAATTACTGACACCACAACAGTTTTTGGATCCTTTTATTTTACTTTCTAACTGTTCCTTTATTTCTTGATTTGGGAGGGAGTGCGATCTTCTGCGATCTTCTCTTCCAGCTTGGGTCTCTCAAAATGTCGATGGACATCCAACATCCTTCGAGACCCTGTGTTTATGTGCCCTACACTGTGTCGTGCTGTACCCTACACTAATACTCCACTAGTGTATGGTAGCGCTCAAAACATTCCCCGATGCAGAGACCAGGATGGTCAGGACATTTGGGACAATAATAACGGGTGTCACGCCTAAATCCGCGCCTGCTACAGACACGACATCGTCTTTGGGGTCGTATTTGGGTAGGGGTACTCGGGAGGGCATAAGGAAAATGCCTCTCATGCAGCCGGCTCACTGCATCTGGAAGGGGAAGTTGGGCAGGCATGCCTCCTGGGTACAGGTAGGCAAGGATGACCGCTTCCTGGAATTCCCGGAAGGGTCCAGTTCGTCCTGACGCCCTGTATAGGACAAAGGCGTTCAGCATAGCCAATTGGAAAAGGTAAACAGACACTTTTTTGTACCAGCGTCTGGCTTTACGGGCAACTAAATACGGCGCCAAAAGCTGGTCGTTAAGGTCCACCCCTCCCATGTTAAGGTTATATTCGTGGACACAGAGGGGTTTCTCCATAACGCCAGTTGCCGTAGGGATTTGGACTGTCGTGTCTGCGTGAAGGGAGGACAGAACATAAACATCCCGTGTATCCTTCCACTTCACCGCAAGTAATTTGTCCGTTTTCAAGCAGGCTCTCGCCCCCCGACTAAGACGGGAATTTACAAGCCGTTGGGGGAAGCCCCGGCGATTAGGTCGCACGGTGCCACATGCGCCAATTTGTAAATCAAGCAGGTGACTAAATAGTGGCACGCTTGTGTAAAAATTGTCCACGTACAAATGGTACCCCTTTCCGGATAAGGGTGACACCAAGTCCCAAACAATCTTACCGCTGCTCCCTATGTAGTCTGGGCAGTTCGGGGGCTCCACAGTGCTATCTTTTCCCTCATAGACACGGAAATTAACTGTATAGCCTGTGGCCCTGTCACAGAGCTTATACAACTTGACCCCGTATCTGGCACGCTTGCTGGGGAGGTACTGTTTGATAGCAAGACGGCCAGTAAATTTAATCAGGGACTCGTCAATGCAGACAACTTGTTCGGGGGTAAACAAGGCTGCAAACCGCTGATTGAAGTGGTCTATGAGGGGCCGAATTTTGTGGAGCCGATCGTATGCAGGGTCTCCCCGAGGACGACAGATTTCATTGTCGCTGAAATGCATAAATCGCAGAATTTGCTCGTATCTCCCCCTGGACATGGAGGCAGAGTACATGCGCATATGGTGAGCTGGGCTAGTGGACCAATATAGCCGCAATTCACTTTGTTTAGTTATGCCCATGTGGAGGGAAAGGCCCAGAAAGATCTTAAATTCGGAAACCGTTATAGGATTCCAGCCGAATCGTCTGGCAAGGTGCGAATTTGGGTTGGCGGCGATAAATTGTTGAGCATATAAATTTGATTGATCCACAATAGATCTGAAAAGATCTTCCGTGAAGAACAGCTCAAAAAAGTTCAGGGGCGTAAAACCAGCTGTCTCCACGTGGATTCCAGGTTGGGCGGTGAATGGGGGAAGTACTGGCGCTGTAGAATCAGTGGGTTGCCAATTGGGATATGCCAGCGCATCAGGGAGGGCACTATGGGCTCTACGGGCCTGTCTTCGAATACGCGGTGGCTGCGGGCCACTACTTGTGCTAGCCACCGCACCAGCTTCAACTGCACTTAGGGGACTCGCCACGTCACCAGGTCTTACTGCAGTGCTGGTTGTACTAGGTCCAGGTTGTACTAGGCCGCTGGCGCTTGCCAGGTCGCCAGAAGGATGAGCGGCACTAGTACCCACACTCTGCTCCATACGAGCACCCTGCGATTCCTGCATTTCAACAACACCAGAATGGGGTCGGGTACGCCTGGGTCTAACAGGGACCCATCTGTCGTCGGAGCTGTCTGTCAGGGAGCCGCTGCTGTCATCTGGTTCGTATACTGACCCTGATTCTGCCGGTGAGGCTTCCCCATCGCTCTCACCTGACATGGTCATCATACTGTAAATAGCTTCATCACTGTACGAACGTTTAGACATTTTGGTAACTAAATTTACCCGTACAGTGATGCGACTCACAGGTAATAAAAGCACCTGGTTGTCGAAGACTATTTCAAGCGCTACCAAAAAAACTGCTAATGCTAGCAGGGATCAGGCCTGACTCTGCTAACACAGCGGTTTTGTGTCTTGTGTTTTTTGTAAGTGACAGTAATCTATTGATTACTACACTTACCTGGGTGAAAGGGTTAAACGCAGGTGCTGGCCGGAATCAGTGCTGATCGTGCAAACACCGCGTTTTGGGAACCCTAAACTATGGGGGCGCTAGTATAGCTCTGATCAGATCAGATATTGATCTGTTCAAACACTATACTAGAAATGGAAGTGTAGGTGCGTGCGTGCGTGTGTGGTGATCAAGGGGTTACTTCTAAACTATGCGCCGGGGATCTGGGGGGGGGTGGCGGGGACCCTAAACCTCCTTTGGGAAAGAAACTAGCTAGCTAGCGCAACCTCAAGTCACAATGACACCAATACAAAATACAGTAAAAACAGTATATTATGTGTGTATTAGTGCTAATGTGACAGAGGGTGTAGGGGTTAACGGGATGTGATCAGGGGGGGATCAGGGGTTTAAATCTTTATTGGGAGGGACTGGCGGGTATCCTAAGGATAAAAGGAACGGTGGCAAGCGCTAAACCTGGTCACAAGTCACACTTATACGGGTATATAGAAAATGCTATATACTGTATACAGTGTGCGTTGTGGCAGGGGGTGTAGGGGTGATCAGGAGGGGATCAGGGGATTAAATCTTTATTGGGCGGGTGGGGGGGACCCTAAACCTGCTTGGGACACAAACTTAGTCGCCTGCGCTAATTCTGATCACAATCACACTAATACAAAAATACAAAAACACAGTATATTACGTTTGTATTAGTGCTGATGTGACAGAGGGTGTAGGGGTTAACTAGCGGTGATCAGGGGGGGGTCAGGGGAGATCAGGGGCTCAAATCTTTATTAGGGGGGGGTGGCGGGTAATTCAAGTGGAAAAAAGGGGGTCGCAAGCGCTAAACCTGGTCACAAGTCACACTTATACGGGTATATAGAAAATGCTATATACTGTATACAGTGTGCGTTGTGGCAGGGGGTGTAGGGGTGATCAGGAGGGGATCAGGGGATTAAATCTTTATTGGGCGGGTGGGGGGGACCCTAAACCTGCTTGGGACACAAACTTAGTCGCCTGCGCTAATTCTGATCACAATCACACTAATACAAAAATACAAAAACACAGTATATTACGTTTGTATTAGTGCTGATGTGACAGAGGGTGTAGGGGTTAACTAGCGGTGATCAGGGGGGGGTCAGGGGAGATCAGGGGCTCAAATCTTTATTAGGGGGGGGTGGCGGGTAATTCAAGTGGAAAAAAGGGGGTCGCAAGCGCTAGACCTGACCACAAATCACACTTATACGGGTATATAGCAAAATGCTATATACTGTATACGGTGTGTGTTATGGCAGGGGGTGTAGGGGTGATCAGGGGGGGGTCAGGGGCTTAAATCTTTATTGGGCGGGTGGCGGGGACCCTAAACCTTCTTGGGACAGAAACTTAGTCGCCTGCGCTAATTCTGATCACAATCACACTAATACAAAAATACAATAACACTGTATATAGCGTTTGTATTAGTGCTGATGTGACAGAGGGTGTAGGGGTTAACGGCGGTGATCAGGGGGGGGTCAGGGGAGATCAGTGGGTTAAATCTTTATTAGGGGGGGGTGGGGGGTAATTTGAGTGGAAAAGGGGGGGTCGCAAGGGCTACACCTGTTCACAAATCACACTTATACAGGTATATAGGTATATGCTATATGCTGTATATAGTGTGTGTTGTGTCAGGTGCTGTAGGGGTTAATTGGGGGGGCGATCGGGGGTGAAATGTGCCTATCTAAGTGTGTATGTACGTGCTTGGTGCTGTACTTACAATTAGATGTGCTCTCCTCTCACGCTGGATCCGAAAAGACCGTTGGGAGGGGAGGGCACATCTCCTCTAAGCCTGTGTTTACATTTCACAGGCTTAGAGGGAGATCTGATTGGGCAGGACCGATCAACAGGTCCAGACCAAAAATGATTGGCCTGGACCTGATGACTGATCGGTTCTGAACCCAATCGAGTCATCGGCGGGACCGCGGGTGCGCGCGCGCGCGCGCCAGAGCGGCGAAGGCTAGTGACGTACCGCTACGTCACTCTGCCTGGCCGGGGCTGACCGCCGCAGTATATAGTCGTGCGGCGGTCGGCAACCGGTTAATATCACTTTGAGTATTGAGTCCATAGTATGCCTCTTCTGCAATAAAAAGCCTTCCTGCTTGCAAATTTCTTTAACGTAAGGTTCTACTTTAAACCCAGGCCCATTATATCAGTACCATAATCATGACCTTTTAGATTGGAAGAGCAATGTTATATGAGTATGGATGCTTTAACCAGTAGATTTTGACTAGGTTGTGGATATGTGTCTATAAAGATCATTGGCTTTTACACTGCATGAAGTTGTCATTTCTCCCCGACGCTCTTTTTTAATGCTGACAGTGCAGAAAGTACAGTTTGATTCTTTTCACATACATTATGTATCCACAGACGTTCCAATGTGTGCTGACACCTAACTTTACTAACATTGTCATATTTCATTGCAAAGTCTCAGCAAGCCACCTTTTCTACGTGTAAATGACCAGAGATCTAAGTGGCCAATAAATGCGAGCTACATGTATGTAATTATGTACTCATTTAATCATTACCAGCCTTTATATAATACAAATAGGATAAAAACCAGGAGTCTGAGACCCCTTTTTATATTTTCCTGCGCTTAAAATGTAGTTTTATTCACTTGTAGTGAATTTCCACTCCCATGTGGGCCATTTACTGGTTATAAAATGATGTGTTGTAAGTCAGAGAAACTACTAATATCTGTGATTTAAAATCCGAAGACCTTATAGTGAATGCTGAGTAACACACCGAGTCTATGTAGAAGAGTAGTATTATGTGTGTGTTGTTCTGTTTTGGAATATACAGTAAAGTTGATTTTCTAAAGAAATATATTATCTCTTGCTTGAGTTCACTTCAATTACCCAATCAGGTTCAAGCATTTTACTGACAAAAAATAGAATATTCTTCTGGACTTGAGTGATAATTATTATGTTTTCTAAATCAGCCTCATTATAAATGCAAAATCCAGGACATGTGTCTTTGTATGTCTATTGGTGTGCAGAATCCAATCTTTTCTAGGACCATCAAATCCATTTCTGCTAAACATATTTGCGTGCCCGTTCAGACTTATCATAATGCAGTGTAAGCTACATAATGTTCCATTCAGAATCATCAGTGGTGGAACCTAGGGTTTGCCTTGAGCACTTTATCTGCTGAAATCTGAACTGTGTCCACTGGAATGTTTCAGGTACCAATTAGGCTCAGGGCTTTTATCTTTTACATGCATTCATTTTCACCTTACACTATGCCTTTATAAGCTTTGGCTTTGATGCTATTTATGAAGTCATAAAGGAAACCTAGGAGGTAAGTGATTGGGCTTCCAATTTTCCTTTTACTGTTCATTTTAGTAAATTAACAAATCACATTATTATCAGAGTGGAAAAGACCCTCGAAGCAAATATATAAATTCAATTAAAAGCGCTACTATACAGCAGGAAACAAGAGCACTTAGCTGCAGAAACAGCACAATGAAACATGCAGCTGTAAAATAGACATTTCTGCATCCAATTACACTGACAGGATATATAATACATGCTATGTGGAAATTCTCTACAAATGTTAGATCATTACATATCAACCATATTACAATTAGACAATTTGATTTAATTACACACATGTACAAAAAAGCCTCCTGAAGATAGTCATTGTTTGGACAAGTTCGGCTGGTTTCTTCAAACAATGCTTGCTAAATGATAATATAAAAAGTAATAAAAGAATGTTTTCACAGCTGTTTGTCTTTGATTATATACTGACTTCTTTGAAGTTGCGCAATAAGAGACTTTGAACCTGGAGAGAGATCAAATAATGAATTGTTCTGCTTTGTGAAGCTTAAGAAGGGATTTTATTGTTGAAATATATAGTGCAACATATTTTTTCTTTTCATTTTATATTATAGTTAAAGGTGGGATGAGATCATTTCAGATGGATTAAATTAAACTCTCGGGGCGAACCACGGGTAACTTTTTATGATGTATACATAAAACAAGCAAACGGAACATCTAAATAACAACATCTTTTTCATAATTTTGCTTTGCTTAATGATGGTTGTGTGTGCTAAAAACATTTTTAAATTAGCCATCCTTTGTGTATTATGGGACTCCCACTGGTGCTGAAAATTATTTTTTCTGATAGCAGTGTCAAGTGGGTCCAGTTTATTAATGTACTCAAAACACGTGCTGTAACCCACAGTAATAAGGAATCTGCTTTCATGAACGTACTCTTAGATTTTAAATAGCAGATGGGTGTTAGGAAATGATCTAGACCAGGGATAGGTTTTCTGTTAGCCACAGTTGGCCTACACCTATAGGTGGCAAGGAAGCAGCTTTTCCCTTTATAGTTGTTGGTCATGCCATTTTTTCTTCATCAATAGAAGCAAAGAAATATATATAAAATTATTTGCAAATTTTCACAATTTTCTAAGCCAGGATGGGACCCCCAAAAAAAACAAAAAAAAAACAACAAGAACATGTCCTGTGTAATAGTCATGAAGCTAGAAGAGGCTGTGTGCCTCCATGTTCTAGTGATGGATTCCATTTCAGATCCAGCTTTCAAGAGATCCTTTACTGTCAGAGAACCAGATGGACAACTGCATAATACCTATGTGTAGGAAAAAGTCATAATTGAAGCAATGAGTTGTAAATAATAGGGTTTCACCAAAATGTTTCCTATAAACTCCATATACAGTACTTTTTGCAAACATTGGTGTTGATCTTTGTCAGTTACACTTCCTATGAATATCATCTCACCCCAATAAGAAGGTTGCTGCACAATAGTCACCTGATGATTATGGATATCTGAAGTCTACTTAAAGTAGAATTCCAGCTTCTATTGGATTTTAAATAGTTTTGGCCTAAAACAAACTATTTCAATTATATTAATATGTGACTAATGTGTTCACTGTATCATACTGTTTTTCTATTGGCTACTTACAGTATGCCACACTGTGTTTTGGCAGGAGTACAAGCGACTTCCCACATGCGGTGGAATAAAATCAGTCAGTGAACGCTTTTCTGCCATTTAGGAGAAGCCTTGTATTTTTATCAGTTAAAGCGGTTATAAACCGCTGGACATTTTTTTATTTTATTTTATTACCTGTAATGTAAAGGCATAATGTGTTCGTATACATCGGATACTAGCACATTATGTGAAACTTACCTGAAAACGAAGCCTGCCAGCAATGCGATGTCATCACTGGAGGCTGCTTCCATCTTCACCCGTCTTGCTTCTGGGTTTGTGGACTCTGGCTCTGTGACTGGCTGGAGGCGGGATGACATCACTCCCGATCATGCGCACGGAATCCGCTTGTCACGGCACAGGGCTCTGAAGGAACGGCATGGATGGCCATTCCTTCAGAGCACATGCATCAGTGATGTCACTGGCTGCATATACAGTAAATATTTCCTAAACGGTGCACGTTTAGGAGATATTTACACTACCTATAAGTTAGCCTTGTTATAGGCTAACCTAAAGGTACAATTTAGTAATGAAAGGTTACTTCCTCTATAATGCAAGGGTTTCTCTGATTGATGAAGCAGGAGGATAACATCATGATTTGCACCTCATCTATTCAGATGGCAATTCTATTTTGTTCTGGTAGCAAACAGGAAGTCCCCTGCACTGCTGCTGGAACACAGCATTACCTACTGTACGTAGCTAATGCTACAAAAGTAGGATACAGTACACACAGGGGTGGACACATTTTTTTTAAATAACATAGTTTGTTTTGGCCAGCTTGGCAATTCAAATGAAAGCTGCGATTCTTCTTTGTAGAGCAACTCCCGTAAATAATAAACATTTGAAAAAGTTAAGTTTAAGGAGATGTATGCCCCTGCTTGAATATATCACTTTAAAATTTTAACAATTCACTGGTTCCTATAGTATAGCTTTAGTTTTACTCTGGCACTCTGAGAGGATAGATAAAGCTGTCCTACAGAGCTGCCACTCTGCCTGCCTTTCCTCTCACCTGCCCATTCATAGAAAGCTTTGGATTTTGGAAATAGGTTCGAACAATGCAGAACATTCTGTGACTGGGTAAAGGGATAGGAGGATGAAAGTGGTGCAATTGTGAACAACACTATGGTTGCTGTGTAGGACACCCGCAGCTGTGTTGTTGAAGCGTCGGAAGTATAGTAATAGCTATGCTATTGGCAATGAAAGAAATAGTAGATTGAAAAAAAAAATATATGGAGCACCATCATGTGGCATACACCTGGTTTAAATGTGTATGTTTTTTTTCTGGTGTTGTTTAAAATAATCTATGGAACAAGCGAGTTATGTATTAAACACTGCATACTTTGTTTTTGGATCCATTTTGTCTCTCAATCAGGTTACATGGAAACAGTTCCAAGACTAGGCCACCCAATGCCCAGAGTTGAAATGCATAACTGCAAGCCCTTATTCCCCAAATTGTCCTCTGCAGCTAGGATCCCACTTTGGTTGCCACTGCACTTGTCTCAGCATCTCTGTACAGCTTTGGGACTGCTAATCAGGTTCCATGTAGACCCAAGAGTGCCAGAAAAGTAAAAAATGCATTTGATGAAGAGGATGTAAGTTTCAACATGGTGCCCAGAGCATCTGCTCCTCCTGAACCCCCCCCCCCCCGTCCTTTGTCTTGGGAAGTATGTTCTGACTGAATAAGCCACTGAAAGAATAATTTTGTGGTCAGAACCCAGTGTCACAGCACCTGGGGGAAAAGCACGGTGCCACATTAAACTAATAATCAATGTATCATTGCAGAAACTCTTGCTATACATAGGGTATCAGGGCACTTCCCCATAGATTGTGCTTTATCAGCTACTTACCTTCTGATCATTGAGGTTTTGCAGGATCTATTTAATAAAAGAGCTATTGATACACCCTGGCTTTCTCCTTCTTTGTTGCCAGACTTTTGAGTCTGGGTGCTTGCCCTTAAGTGTGCAGCACTCCTCCCTCTGGCCCACTAGCCTACACATAGCAAGTCAAAATCTACAGTATAGTCTTTCTTTTAACCGCCCCCCCACACACACAAATGGCAGATGATTCCTCCTTTTTTCCTTTGTTCTCCTGGGGCACTTAGTCTGCAGTGACCAGGTGGGTTATAAAAGGGCCACCATTTGAAATCTTAGGGGCCCTGCACAACCTGCTAGAAGTGGCATACACACACAGACCCATTCAATCTCAACCTGTAAACACACAACTACCCCCCTCCCTTCTTGTAGACATACACCCCCCCCCTCCCCAACTGCACAGAGACCCTCTGAAATGTATGAAGAGTGACTGCTCTATGGGCATAGAGCCTTCTGCATAATGCAGACAGGATACAGTAAGAAAAACCATCTGAGGCAATTAAGCAGGTTGTCTCTTCCACACAGTGGTCTGGACTAAGGGGGGTGTTGTGTGATAATGTGGTCATTTCCATTTTTATGGTTGGATTGGATTTTTTTCACTTTTTATGCTAATTTATTGCATCCATTTTATTATCGGTAGAAATAAAATATATGTCACATCTTGCCCTTAAGTACTTTACCTAGCTAAAAAAAACAAATGTTTTTTACATTTTATTTTTTTAATGCTGACCATAATATAGAAATAAAATATATGCAAAACCACTGATTGGTTGATGTCCAGCAGCTGCATTGTTCTCTGTGCCAGTTTTCATTAATCAGCCATATTTCTAGAAAATGTGTTCCACTTTAGTGGCTAGCTTTTACTAGCATTAGCCCTCTGAAGTGCAATCCACGGTGGATCTTTTTTGCAGTGGGCATTTGATAGGTGGTGGGGACTGGGGAGACATGATGTCACCTCCTCACCTTTTAACCCCTATCAGCCCACAGCACTGCCTTACAATACCATGTTTTGCACTTGGTTGCGGGATGGTTGCATCATGGCCGCATTCAGTTGAATGGGTCGTGTTTGGCGGTCCGTATTGCCCGTTGAGCACAACATGAGTTTTTTTTTTACCACAGCTGCAAAACAACGCATCACAGCCCGTGGCATGCTGCCACTGCAACCTGTGGGGGAGAAGTTGGGAAGGTGGTAAACGCGCAGTTCATCATGATCGTACTGCTCCCCAAATGCAAGTGTTAATAAGTCCTAAAAGTCTCTGTGTGTAGATTATCACTTAGTTTTTTACAGTAACCCTCATAGGCAGGTAGAGTCAAGGCAAGTGACCAAATGGCGTTAAGGAATCATGTAAGTGTTCTTTTTTTATTTGTAACTGATCTCAGATCTTGTGACTGCATTGACCAAACAATTACTAATTAAAGCTTTTGAAGCAAAAACCAACAAATAACCAAAGCTGGTTTCAAATGTGAATCTCTACTAAACTAGCTTCTTGGGTGCTGGTAAGCATTTATGCCAGTTACAGCACATTTCAAAAGTTATAACTAGCCTGTTTTCTCATTTAGGGCTCATGCACACAGGACATCTTTACACTTGCTGTTAGTCTGACTTTTTCTTTTTACTGCCTCTAAATGCCCCTCCATGTAGGCCTATGTATCCTTACACACATACATTTTTAGAGGCGTTTGGAGGCATAAGCATTTATGGGCAGTAGAAAAAAATGACAGCCTGTGTGTCCATTAGCAGAGGCTGTTGAGCTGTAAAAATTTAAAACGTGGGAAGGTATATAAATTTAAGGAGACCCTCCTGCGGGGGTACATGGAGGAGGTAGTGATGATTTGAGTTACTTTTTATGATCGCTTGAATTTTTTTATGATAACTTGATTGGCATGTACTTATTTTTTTGTTTCGTTGTATGCCTTTTTTGTGTTCTAAAAATAAAAGTTATATTTGAAAAAAAAATAAAAAATTTAAAACGCCGCTGAACGCGGCTGAAAGCTGTAACAAGCTTTTAGCCACATTTCGCTGCTTTTGGCATTTTTAGATGTTTTTACACTATAGGGAGTGTTTTTACTGTAAAAACACTCAAAAACGCTAATACCAAAAAACGCCCATAAACGCTAGTCAAAAACGTGGCTAAAAGCACGTTTTTACAGCTGCTTTTTCCTGGGAGCAGCGCTAGTGTTTTTTTTAAACGTCCTGTGTGCGTGAGGATAAAGTTCTAAAAAGAAAAAAATACATGGGGATTAGAACATTTTTAGGGCTCACATTTACCCAAGGGTCTGATGTGGCCTTGAAAACAAGTGCAGATTTGCTAAATTGAAAAAAAAAAATCGAATTATTTTAGGAGTATGGGTTTTTAATGGGTTGACTAACAAAAATATTACAACAGGGAATGCAAGTGAAACCAACCGGAACCAAATGCCTTTCATGTTTCATTGGTTTAAAGCAGACAGAATTTGGAAAAGGGAATTGCTAGTTTGTTGCCATAGGTTACTGTATTTCCTGTTATGCCCTTGCATTACTGTATAAAAGTTTTAATGAAGTGCCAGCGATTCACAGTGTTTGTGACCACTGTAAAAGTAGTTTGATAGGTCAGAGGAAAAAAAAAAAAAAACTTTAGCTTTAAACTTTGCACCTTTCAAATGATAATTTCAATGAATATGTTAGACAAAGGAATATTGTAACTTTAGAGATTTTTATGATGAAGGTGTGTTTAAGAGATGTCACTTTGATATTTTTACATTATGTCCTACATTTGTCAGCTAAAACCAGGATATTGCCTCAATGAGAAAAAGCATGTTCTGCACTTGTCAAAAGGCAGTAAGTAATGATTAAAATAGCAGTGTGAAACGCTGGGAGATTAAAGTGATGCTAATGATAAGTGAGAGAAGAAAAGGGCAAGCTATATTTTAATCCCTGAGAGAATGGTTAATGACTTCTATTGCCTGAGATTAAACTAAACCTGTCTCATCAGCTTTTTCTGCCTGGTGAAAAAAGCTCTCTGCACTTTAATTTATTAAAGTCTTTTAAGGAAGCACATTGATCCACAGAGGTTAAACTTAAAAAATGGGAAAAACACACAGAGAAAATGCTTTAAGTAAGATGTGACTTTGTTGCTCCGGGATCCTCTCGATTTCTGTTAAGAATTATTTGTCTGTGCTTTCTTGCGTTTAATTAGGCAATAAGAATTGCTCAAACTGCAGTGTTTGTTTCTCCCCGCTACGATAGAATGTTCACACTTATCTGGAGAAGGGAGAAGTTGCAATAAACTAAAGGTGATATTGACACATGGAAGCTGCCTGAGTGACCACATGAATTGTAATCATCTATTTCCCTTTTTTTAGTGGTTCACATGACTGTAAAAAGACTTGCTGCTTTAAAGTACCTGAACACAAAGTCTTCTTTTCATACAATTAAAGTTACCTGATCAGCTCTGATTAGAAAGATCACAAGCACTACAGCCACCATCCAAAGGAAGGCAATTTTACTTGACCATGGTGGAAAGCTTACGCATCGTCAAATAGAGTTTTTTTCTTTTTATTCGATTCTATTTTTTGTTGAAAGTGTGTAGCATACACCGAGCACACACTGAGCTTTCAAAAGGCTACAAGGCCACATTAATCTAGATGAGCTACCTTATCTTTCATTTTTAAATATAACCTGGAGCACTTGTGCAAAGCAAGTGTATACAGAGAAAACAATCCTCACTACATGAAAGTCATAAATGAAGCTGGCCATAAGGAACTGGATGAGATTCTGACCATGTATGGACAGGCTGAATGTACCCAAGTTGATCAACCTGGGTACGATCAGCCTGCCAGATTTTACATATGATTATTGCTAGCGGCTGTTATAGCCTCTAACAATAATCACTGTGTTCTCCCGGGGACAACTTCCCCTGCCCTCCCGCCAGGAGAACACAATAGCTTGGTGGAAGGGATTTCCCTGTCAACGCTGTCCGTGTTGATGGGGAAATCAAGGGAATTTCTCTTCTGCAACTCATGGTTGCACGAAAGAAATTTGCTCCATCTATGATAGATAGATGTAAATTTTTAGATACTTTATTGTTGTTCTCAGCTGTAGTTGTGGAGATGAGCAGGTTCTGCTTGTTTCATGTCCTGGAAAGCTTTTTTGGCATAGGCAAGTGAAAAAGGGATTTACCTAGACTCAATCCTTTAGGAATGATTAGAAGCCTTTTCATATAGAAACTCTTTAACCACTTGCCGACTGCCGCACGACTATTTACGTCGGCAGTCAGCCCCTCACAGGCAGAGCGACGTAGTACTACGTCGCTAGCCTGTGAGGGTCTAGGGAGCGAGCAAGCGCACGCCCCTGGAGGCGTGCTCCCGCTCCCGTGTGGTCACGGACCCCCCCGCGCGTGTGACCGGCGCGCACGATGTCCGCCGGTCACTCGGCGATCATTGGTGCAGAGGGAGAAAGGCAGGCGGCTGATGTAAACAAGCCGCCTGTCATTCTCCCCTGTGTAGGAATAGTGATCATACGGTTCTACTATGTAGGACCATTGATCACTGTTCCTACACCTCAAGTCACAGCCAATCACAGTTAGAATCACGCCCCTAGGGACACACATAACCCCTCCCTCTCAAAAAAAGTTACCCCCTTCACTGCCAGTGTAATTTTACAGTAACAGTGCATATGTATAGCACTGATTACTGTAGAAATGTCACTGGTAACCCCAAAAGTGTCAAAAATGTCAGTCAAGGGTCCGATCTGTCCCCTGCAATGTCGCAGTACTGCAAAAAAAAATCGCAGATCGCCGCCATTACGCGTTAAAAAAAAAAACAACAAAAATGACAAAAATCTTTCCCTTTGTTAGTAAACGCGATAACTTTTGCGCAAACCAATCAAAATACGCTTTTTGCAATTTTTTTTTACCAAACATATGTAGCATAAAACAAATTGGCCGAAAATGTTAAAAAATTTTGATTTTTAATTTTTTTTGGGGAATTTCATATAAAAATATGTGAAAAATATTGTTATTTTTGCAAAATTGACGCTCTTTTTCTGTTTATAGCGCACGATCAAAAAATCGCACAGGTGATCAAATACTACCAAAAGTAAGCTCTGTTTGTGGGAAAAAAAGGACATCAATTTCATTTGGGTACAGCGTCGCATGACCGTGCAATTGGCGGTTAAAGTCACACAGTGCCGAATCGCAAAATAGGCCCTGGTCAGGAAGGGGGTAAAATCTTCCGGGGCTTAAGTGGTTAACAGAAGATGGAATTTTCCTTTTTTTTTCTATCCATAAATGGGGCCTACATGTTAATCTTGCCCTGGGCATGTGATGCAATTACTCTTTACTACCACTGGTAGTTCCCACTTAAGGCGTCTGCCTTTCTGTGATCCATTATTCCATGTAAACTGCCTTAAGTTCCCTTTTTCAAGCAGGATATTGACATTAGTAGTTGGAAATGTGTGTGAACCATAATGTATTGGACAATGGTATCTAGGCACTAAGGAGACCTTGGGGATTTTACCCCCTAATTGAAGCAGTCTGCCACCATGGGCTTAAGTAGGCTTTGTGGAGAGAGCATTGGCTTAAATAATGGCTATATAGGAGATCAAAGAGGTAGATGCCAGCAGGAGAGCAAAGAAGGTGATACATGTAAAGAATATGTATGGGGATTAGACTAACTACATCACTGGGGTTGTGTGTGATACCCAGAAAACCCCCTAAACTTTACACAGAGGCTTGGTACTAGTATCCCACTGTAGAAATTTATTTATAATAGGTATTTATTTTCTGCTAACAATTCTTACACAGTACTTTCCGTATATTGTACCTTCACATCAATCCCGGCCCTCAAGGGGATTACAATCTAAGGTTCCTAACTCAAAGGCATATTTATACCTACTAGGGCACATTTTTGGACAGGATCCCATTAACCTACCAGCAGGTCTTTGGAGTGTCGAAGGAAACCAGATGAAGCCCACACAATCACAGAGAGAACATACAAACTGTATGCAAGTAGTGTCCCAAACAGGATTCAATCCAAGGACCCTGGTGCTGCAAAGCAGAAGTGCTAACCACTAAGCCACTGTGCTAATACGTATTAGCTGGTATAGTGGCTTCAATACTGTGTCACTGACCAGAAGAAACATGAATATTAGGAGCACTGACTATTCTCTATTTTAGCATGCAATATGTATGTTACTGTAAAGTGAACTAAAAAGCACGAAGGTGGAGACAGCCAAGCAACTAGTATTTTCAGAAGAGGGTCAGTAATGTCTGCCTCCATGTATCTTTAATATATATACTACTTAGGCCCCTTTCACACATACGGTCCGTTCAGTTCATCAGTTCCGTCACGTCAAACGTCAAAATGTATCAGTTTTTCATCCGCTTTTTCATCCGTTTTTCATCCGTTTTTTCAACTGTTTTTCATCCTTTTTTTTGTCCGTTTACATCCATTTTTTGTCCGATCCCTTTTTTTGACGGATGAAAAATAGGGCATTCATCCATTCCAAAAAAGGACATTGACGGAAGTGGATGAAAACGGATGTTCATCTGTTGTCATCCGTTTTTACATAGAGATGCATTGATGTCCGTTTTTCATCCATTAACGGATGTATGAAAAACAGAAAAACAGACTGTATGTGTGAAAGGGGCCTTAGTTGTATGTTTTTCTGCTTTCTATAAATCACTTGCAGAGCTAGTGATCTCATGCATGTATCATTAAAGCAGTTGTGGGAAACACAAACCTAGAAGAAACAAAAAGTGGTCACTTGTCAGTGTACCTAAAACTACCATCCGTTCAGTTCAATGGGAATAAAAAATCCCAATAACTGAAGCATACTGCTAAACAGTTAGATGGAATCCTACCATATAATATCATTTGAATTTCTCAATAAACAAGGACAACCCTTTCTGCAATAATTTGCATCCTTTTTATGTTGCCCACATGCCATTCTTTCAATTTAGCATGTCATTTGCTGTCAATGGTGAGGGCAAGCACAGCATCCCATCCCACTGATGCCTAATGATCTTGAAGCGGGACAGACAACAAATTATTCTGACTGTCTGGCTTACTAGATTAGCTATTAGCATATTAGCGGTACACCCTGCTAATGAAATGAAGCCAAAATTGTTAATCATTAAGCCTAGGCTAAAGATTCAAACAACACTGCAATTAGAAGTGTTATACACATTTTGTTTAAAGCAGAGTTCTTCTTTAATGCTGTATACAGCTTTTAGTTCTTTTTTTTTTTTCTATGACTCTCTACTAAATAAATAAATACATACATTTACGGGATGTCGGTTCATTGCTGCACTAGACATGATCTAAAACCTGGAGCTGTTTTGAACTAGATATATATATATATATATATACATATATATATATATATATATATATATATATATATATATATATATATATATATGTAACGAATGTGACATTCATCTTAGAATTATAGCATGATATATGTGTTCTAGTTGCCTGCTACTAATAGAGTGCTGTTTATGTTGGTCCACTGTTTTAAATATGTTGTTCTTTCATTTGTTATTTATCTAGCTGAAAATGGAAAACCCTGAAACTCCCCGCAGCAATTTCTCTGTGCTGTTCCCATAGTGAATGTTAACCCAGTTTGACATTACTATCATGGCTGGATGCCCTATAAAATCAATATATTTCTGCCAGTGGGTAATACATAAGAATAAGTACATGCAACTGGCACATGTTATGTTACGTAGATAAAGAGGTGTTCTGTAGTCCATAGGAGAATTTGGCAGGAATAATAGCACTGTTTGGGATCTTAATGCACCAGAGGCACTGTGTTGTCAGATGAAACAGGAAGTTAGGCGTCAGGCACTTGGATGTCTAGAAGATGCAAAGTCCTCACGTGTAAAATCCCCTATGCTTTTCTACACCCGGACAGCAGCAGGTGCTGTGTACAGCTGTCCATATAAGTGAATGGCTGTATGCAGCTACCTTGGTTTAATAGCTGGGGGCTTCTGCTTGGGCTTTTACCCATGCATATGCGTACGGCATATTCCCCTGAATAGGCTACTTTTGCATTGGGGAAATATACCATACGCCCATGTGTGGCATGTGGGTGGGTTCAGCGTGGTCCAGTGGCAGTAACACACACACAGTCCAGATGCAATAGAACTTGAATTGTAGTTAGAGTATAACAGTTCACAACCAAGCCAGGCGGGAAGGCAGCCCGATCGGAAACACTCATGGATGCACAGCAGATTATAGCAGATCAGATCTTAGCCCAACTTACAGCATCTGTCTTGAGGGGCAGAATGCGGCCTGGCAAATCTATGCTCAAACGGGGATGTTTCCAGGCAGAGTGACAGATCCCTAGGCTTTCCCTTCTCATCTGGAACCTTTCCCTGCCACTATCACTGTCCCTGACTGATGGGTGACCTGTCCCTACACTACCCATATGCCAAATGCGTGACAAAATTAGGAGCCAGGGTTTTAAATAGACTTTGCCTGACCCATGATGGCTGCTAGAGTCACACGGGCTGCTCCAGTGACCCAGGAAACCATGTTCCTCTTGAGTTCCTCTCCCTTTGCATTGCCGCTGTGGTTGAGCGCCACCTGCAGTGGAGAAAAAAAGACTGCATTGCCTACACTTTAAATGTTGATGCAGAATCCATTTACGCTTGCAGATATTCACTGGAATGGATGGATGTACACGGCACTGATGGCTACCTGGGAGTGGAAAAGTACTAGGTGGTTTACATCCTCTTGATGTCCATGTACATGCAGCCTTAGGATTTCTGGCAGATCAATGAGTATTTTTCTGTGCCTGCTGCATTTGTGGGAATGTGCATGTATTGCAGAGATGTACTGGATAACATTACTATTATGGCCATTTACTTTAAAATATCTTCAATTTGTTTGGCTTTTCTCCTATTTGTATAGTAAATCATTTATAAGCAATGAAGACAAAGCAAACAAACTCGATATAAAATAAAACCACTATATGTTCACAGGAAAACTATAGCACAATGCTACCATAAACTGTAGCTGCTGGTATGTGGTAACTGATTGTGGCATATCCAATTTTCTAGTGGGTAACTAGATGTGACTGAGGGATGTTAAAGCTGTAACCCACTGGAGGGTATATGATAGATATTAATTGTTTATTTGTTTCTGATAGTAACCCTTAAGCATTACTTCAAATCGCATGTGTTGTAACAGAGCATCTTTTAAGCTTCACTGATTAAACCTCTGTCCTAATTAATTTGTAAAGACTAGGGAAGGAAGAATCAGCTGTGACCTGGTTCTCAGAATAACTTGCATATTCTATTTTGATTTGAAATTGTCATTGTACTTTCCAGATTCCTTTTGGTCTATTTAGGTGTAATTGTGAAAAAAAGGTATCTGCTTCACAAAGCTATAGTTTTCTGTCTCTGGTATTTAGAGGGCTTTTACACATGAGCGTAGGATTATGAAATCTTATCTGTACACTGTACACATGTAACTTTTGTACTAACATTTTCATGCGTAGTGCAAATGTACCCTATTGGGTATGTTGGTTGCTAGGATGCTAGACAGCTCTTGCCACTTATCATCCTTGGTTGCTAGGATGCAGGCGATTCTTGCTGCCTAAGGTCCATTGCTTCTGGGATGGTAGACACAGGTGGCTGCTGCTGCCTAGCATCCTTCATTGCAAGGACACAGGTGGCTGCTGCTGCCTAGCATCCATCGTTGCTAGGACACAGGTGGTTGCTGCTGCCTAGCATCCTTCGTTGCTAGGACACAGGTGGCTCTTGCTGCCTTGCATCCTTCCTTGCTAGGACTCTTACTGCCTAGTGTGCTTCCTTCTTAGGTTGGATGCATCTTCTGCTGCCTAGCATCCTTTGTTGCTGGAACTTTTTCCACCTGCTATTCTCCCCTACAAGGACACAGTTAACACCTGTGCCTAGTGTCCCTCATTGCTAAGATGTGGGCAGCTCTTGCCGTCTAGTGTCTTTAACTGCTAGGATGCAGGCATATTCTACTGATAAGCATCCTTCATTGATAGGATGCAGGCAGCTCATATTGCAAGTGTCTATGTTTTAAAATTAGATGTGAGTTTATTTATTCAGGTAGGCCGAAAGTGAACTTGTATTGCTTTACTACTAATGGCCCGTGATGCAGGATCTAATTAACCAAGTGAAGAATAAGAGGGAGGCAGCCTGTGCTTGAGCCTGCAAGTGTGCCCCCATACCAAGTGACAGGGAAGAGGAGGAGACCAGAGCCCCGGGAGGGGGTGGGGTGTGGGGACCCCAGGTTAGGAGGTTTGGGGCTGCACTGTACAAAAACATTGCACAGAGCAGGTAAGTATAACGTTATATATTAACATGTTATATATATTTTTTAAAAAGAACAATTTACAATATCTTTAAGCACATTTTTTAAATTTTATACATTTTCCATTTGAAATAAGCAAGTTGCAAATATTTAAAAAAAAACTGCAACCCTTGGCAAATCCAATTGTTTCCTATGGGTTACGGCATTTTGCGAATTGCCCTTATATAATCTTAAATTGCATTATTTAATAAGTGCTGGGAGCACACAGATAGCTTGGGCAGCTAATCAGAAATAATCTTTGCTGTAAAAGCAAAAACATGATTTGCTTAGACTACATTATTGCACTTTGAAATGTTCTGTTAAACAAAAAAAAAAAAATGATCCTTTTCTTATGTATTTAATAGAATACACCCACATTTCCTGAATTTTTATAAGTGTCCATTCACACTTAAGTGTCCTGTTCTAGTGTGTTAATGCATGCACGTTACATTGCTTTATGGCATGCATTAACATGCATTGTCTTAAGGCAGCTCATGTATTATCAATTGCCAATACACCACAAGAGATGAAAACTTGAAAGACATTTTTTGACAATGCAGAGGACCACAATGCACTGGAAGTGCGCTTTGCATTCTACTGTAAAAAGAGCCGGATGCCTTTTTACAATTAGCAGAACAGAGCAGTAAACCGCACATAGCGTACGCATATTGCAATGCGCTGCACATTTTTTAACGCAGCCCACAAGTGTGAATGAGCCCTAAAAAGAAATAACTAATGACTAATTAAAAAGCAAAATCTTGTTGTCAGCTGCTACATTCTCTATTAAAAAAAAAATGCACCTACTCGCAATGTCTAAGGTCCAGGCCCTAAATGCTTTAAAATGTTATGAAAGTGGTCACATTTTCTGTTTCCTCCCATTGACTGGTAGCACAGAGTGCATAAAGCAGGACAGAGAGAAGAACTCTTAAAGCGGAGTTCCGGCCACGACATTTTTTTTTCAATAAAAATACCCCCGGGACAGTCAGGGCTAGTACATTCCACAATGGATAGCCTCTGTACTGTCCCGGGTCGCACTTATCTTTTAGAAGAAATACTTACCTTGAAAATTTCTTCTCCAGCGCTGCCATCTCGGATGTGGGCAGCTGAAGCCAGCGCGTCCTCTTCTGCGTCCTCTTCCGTGTCCTCTTCTCCCAGAATGCGCCTGCACCGGCCCCGCTCGTCACTTCCGGTGCGGGCGCGTCATCCCTCCACAGCTTCTGGGCATGCCCAGAAGCTGTTTAGCAGGGAATGAGGTGCCGCACCGGAAGTGACGAGCTGCAGGCGCATTGATTCCTGGGAGCGATGACATTCAGCTCCCAGGAATCAATGCAAAGAGGAAGTGACGGCGCGGGCCGCGGCCGCAGAGGGAGGAAGCGGAAGAAAGGTGAGTATATTTTTCTTCAATAACACGGTAAGTAAACAAAAAAAAAATCGTAACTATCCATTTATTTTTCAGGTGACAAAAAGCAAGCGGATGGCCCTAAATCGATTATGTCGATTTTGTGGCCGGAACTCCGCTTGAATGTGTCAACTTGCTTTTTAACTGGCTTAGGTCTTCTGTAGCATGGCAAGCAATCAGCTCGGCCACACAGGAACAATTATTTAAATCTTTGTGCATGTAGCTAAGAGTTATAAAGGAATCTCTGACAAAAAGATGCAATTTCTGAAGAACCTATATAAAAGGTTAAGTTTTGTTACAATTTTAGATATAGTAGATTTTTTAAAAAATAACAATTGCATGCCTTTCAGCTGTTGAAAGCCACAGACTGTTAATATGCATAACTACATTATCACGTTATGAAATAGTTTTGTAATAGGAAGCTTCATAATGCCCACAAGTTTACAACAATGTAAACATTAGGAAATAGGAGTTTGTTTCATTTTTTTTTCTTTCAACCTGAACGGTTTATTTTATGCACAAGACAGTTCTGTATCATGTTTTCTATGCTGTTATGTCATGTCCTCTGGGATAAATAAGGTTTAATATAAATGGGCTCTCATGCTAAATGATTATCAGCACTGTCCAAATTATATATTTACTATACATTACCATTGTATCAATAGACACAACAGTACAGTAAATAAAGCCAAGTGGATATGAGATTTGATTGAGAGTTTACAAGTAATGAGTTTAATTTTCTCTTTTTTAGACTGAATGGGACTTTACTGGTACCCTTTAAAAAAAAAAAAAAAAAGCAAAATCACAGAAACTATAATAAATGTAAATGTAAATACTGTTGACCATTATATTCCATTGAAAATTAAAAGGATTTGGATAAAAGTATGACTATGAATGGTTAACTGGTCTCCCTGGATGATATTTATGGTCTACCAAGAATTTGGGAACCTAGCATGAGCACATCAGTTTCCTTCAAACTTACTGATATACATATTGTCTTAATGATTTATAAGATTAAGGGATTGGGGACAGCCAATCCTTCCCTCATGCCTTACACTTCTACCTCCTCCACTTCTTCCTATGCCAATCCAATGATACCTCTCACTCTACAACTTCTAATCCCCTATTCTTATTAACCCCCCCCCCCCCCATTCCCCTCCTCTCAGTGTTATCTACATTAAGCATACTACAACCTTAGGATCTACTATAATGATTTGGATTCAGGTTTCTTTAGAATGCTTTCTTTTATTTACACATATAGAAAATGTGGAGGGAACACATATTTGTTTATTTTATGAATATTTGTAGGATGTATCCACTGTATGCGAAAACCATTTACATGTGATAAGAAGTACAGTAATACTAGTTGCATTTGATAGTTCATGGATGAGGCTTGTACCCATCCCCACTTTTTCTTGTCTGTACCCCAATTTTACTAGTTTTCCAACAAATGTTTGTGAAGAAAAAGTCAGGATTTGTGATTGAGATGGGTCTCTGATTGGGGGGATCTGTGATCGGGGGGTCTGTGATGGAGGGGGTCTGTGATGGTTTGGTCTGTGATAGGGGGGCTGTGATTGGGGGGGGCTGTGATGGGATGGTAAGTAATGGGGGTGGGGGGTCTCTGATGGGTCAGTCCTGATGGGTATCTGTGATGGGATGGTCTTTGATGTTGAAGTGGGATGTGCTGTGAAGGGGGGACTGAGGGCATTGATGTAAATGGAGGTCTATGATGTGAAGGGGGGTCTCTGCAAGGACAGTAGAAAACAATTGTGACGTGCACAGTAGGCTGTGATGTGAAGGATCTGAGTCATAGCACCAATATGACACTCAGACCTCCGCTGGAAGAAAATTTTACTGGCCAGAACCCCTTAGATTTTATCTCTATTTTATGCCATTCATTATTTGAAAAAAAAAAACAATATTTGTACATAGGGGACATAGTATCACTTATATGTAAAAAAGCTGATCAACGGCACTTCCTATTTACTATGTGACCAGCTGTGATTGGACACAGCTGGTCACATGGTAAAGAGCCTACGTCATAGACTTTACCGGGATCAGAGATGCTGTGTGTCAGAGTGACATATGTCATATGACGCCCAGTCAGGATAGAGCAACCACTTGCGGTCTCACCGAGCAGATAAGAGGCGGCAGAGGGTTGTTCAACGCACGTCAGCACGCTACGCACCACGTGGAACGCAAGCCGGAACACTCCGCTCATCACTCTGCTAGGATGTGTTTGTAAGCGGTTTCTTTGCCTGCAAACTTGGAGTTTGAGTCTTTCTTTGCTCCGATTTTTATGAATATTTGATGAATAAACTTTTAAAACGATAATACACTATCTGGAGCCTTTCTTTTTAATCCTTACCTGATCGAGATCGGGTAAGGGGGAACCTAACCTGTATCCCACCAGGATCATCCACAAAGGGGATCCCCAATCCGGCCTGAACGGCCTCCAAACGCTGTAGGTCCTAGTGCTATATAGCACATAGGACCCAACAATTCTGGTAAGTCATTTATTTCTACCACAAGCCACAGGAAAAGAGGAATCCACGTCACTAAAGTCACAAACTTTTATTTATTGAGCACGAAGCACTTTGCACCTGATCACCACTTGAAAAGACTTTATTGAATTTTACATTTATTTTATCACATATATTGACCACGCAAGCGCTGTATATAGCCTAGGCTATTTTTCTATCATCCATTTAAATCTACAGCTGCTGCCACACAATATATATTTTTATATTTATATCTCGCTAATTACACACATATTTTTATACTTTTATCTTATATTTAATCAAAACCTTTTCCGAGGCGCGGGGAGATACACTAGTATAGTGTTATCTTTTTTCTATCTTCACAAAGAGATATACCCTCTGGGACAATACCCCCTTCCCTTTAGCAGCTAATCCACATACACATATACATCCCATAATAGGTGGATCCCAAGGCAGACAGAAACAATAGAACAATGGGATACAGGCACTTAAAAATAACAAACCCCACCACACCTCAAACTTTCTAGCAATGGTCTATGGGATAAACTCCTACAAACAGCCTGAAAAGGTCGAACCAATGTATCATAATATATTTCTTGAGGGATATTGTTTATAAATATTACTGTCCTTAGTGAAAGAGCCCCTTCATTCTTTCCACACAAACCACACATATAGAACCCAGGATAACTGGCGTAAAACAAAATGCTGAATCCAGTGTGGTTGTACTGTGAGTCTGGTTAGTGCGGATCCGACAGGCGTTCTCAGTCACCCTGTACTCCTTATAGACACAGGGTGACTTACACATAGGAGTGGCCGGGGAAGCTGGACAAGGAGTTTTCCGACCTCTTTAAGTAGGGTAATCTGTGACAGTGCAAAAAGAACAGCGCAAATTGGTTGTGATTGGTATAAAAATAAATCATCAGCAATAAATAAATATAAAATTATGGGAGAGATTATGTACTAAACAGTGCAATGAATAAAAAAGTCCATAAAAATGTGAGAAAAAGTCAATCAAAACATAGCATGTAAAATTCCAAAGTGCTTCAGCAAGTAGCCAGTGAAAAAATAGTTCGTGAAAAGTGCTTAAGTGCTGGAAAATCTGTGCAGGATCATACTGACACTGTGTTGTGAAAAACAGTGACTTTCCTCTCCCCCAGGATGTTCCACTTACCGGACGGAATGGACCCCTAGACAATACTGTGTAAGGGACACACAAGCTTAGTCCAGTAAGGAATCCAGGCAAATATCCTCTAAACTGGTCAGAGCCGCAAAGGGAACCTCCAATGGGTGAACTCAGCAGGATATAAGGACCATATGAGGAAGGAAAGGCTCACAATAGTGTAATACTGATAGGATAACGTTTATTTAGAAGAACATAAAAGGGTCACTCACATTTCGTATGAGAAATAGCCAGCTGGTATCATTCAACTGGTATGTAAGACCATTCAGATCGCGGTGTGCTGGGGCTCCCCTGGTCCCGGCATGCGTTCTACCGCTACCGGAAGTGATGTCACAGCAAGCGTAGGACCGGACATTGCGTTGACGCGTTTCACCCTCCTCCAAGGCATTATCACAGACGTAATCTGTGTTCCACACACCCCCTGCCCAAAGTGACTCCCGTCACAGATCTGAAGACAGAAAAATCAGTATTCAATCTCCCTGTGCACTGGTGTCTGTCAGCGGAGTGCGGTCCCTTTGGTTTTTAATACACAAGGTACCGTTTGTTTCTTTTTTAAATCAACTTTATCAAAATGTCACATTTCTATGCACTGAAAACAGGCAAGGAGCATTGTAACACCCCGCGTTTGCTGCCCGCATTCTAATGTGTACAGGACACATAGAAAAAAATTGTCTTCTGTGTGTCCTTGTGGAGACACTTGTTTTAGTAATACAAAAAAACACCTGTCTCCGCACAAATGTGAACAAGTCCTAATAAATTCATAACTGTATTAAATGGAGCTTTTTTATATCTGCCTGAAGCCTAGCTTCAAGCGTGCATATACTAATAGAAATATTGATAGGCAATAATATTGATTCAAAAATGTCACATTTTGTTACATCGTTGGCTTTGACATTCAAAATAATTGTGTTATTGGTTCCTCTATACTAAAATTATGCAGTGAAGTGACTGATATTAGTAGGGAATATTATGCACATGATAAATCCATCTGTAAAATACAGTCATTACATCTCATTTTCAGTTCAGGTGTTTTGTGGCACACAGACACTGTAAATAAAGTGTTAAAGGGTTGGAAAAATATTATTTCATCACTTGAGTTCCATTAGAATTCACTTGGGTGGCTGAGAAAATGGTTTATGGATTAGAAAGAAAAGAACAAGCTAAAACATTTCATACCTTCATCTCTGATAAATTCCCCAAACTCATTCTTCTCATCTGAGCCATAAATAACAAACAAGCTTTTTGCTATGAAAAAAAAAAATACAAAGACTTTTTCCCTACACCAGATCTTTTGTCTTAGAGATGAATGCTATAATAAATTTGAAGTCTTAAGGGGATATTGTTTGAACTGTAACATTATGGTTTACAACTGTTGATTTTCTCATGAGCAGGATATAGTACAATTGTGACGTTTGATCTCCTGAATTACTTTACAAAACGTAGGCCTACATTTATCATGGTAAATCACTGATGGGAACAAATCTGAAGCCTTACAATGTCCTAATACAACCTACAATATTTTGATTCCACACCAATTCTGCATCTTCTCCAGGGGGTGATAATCAGAACATCCATCCATCAGAAATGTTCGTTAATGAATAGATTTCTGGTTGAAATATCTCTGTGCAACAAGGCTGATCTTTCTTTTGCAAAGTGAGAAAAGGAAAGGAGGTGTTAAAGTCAAGTGCAATTCTTCCTTCTGTCACACAAGTAAAGACACATCATGGTGGGTCCTGACAGATTCAAGGATGGACAGATGTCCTACAGCCTGTCATTCTTAGGCAGGCACTTACCCATCTCTGGCAGGCTGATTATTCATCTTATCTTATGTGTGTGTGTGATATATGGCATGGATCAGTGTAACTCAAATAACCTCAAGTCATTGCTAAAACGTTCTACTCCACTTCATTCCCTTTTGTCTGTCATCTGATGTTTCTGGAACGCACCTGCGGGTGACTATGGAACAGACTCAGTCTGCTGGCTGAACGGGAAAAAAAAATTATCCATCCATAGCCAGCTTTATACTTGTCTTTCTCCCGCTTCGCCACCACTCAGTTAAGAGCCTGAAGCTAAAGTATAAATGCATGCCTTCTGGGTATAGAGGAGCTTGTAAAACATTCAATTTCTTAACACCAGGCCAATCAGTGATCTGACACAGGGAGTCAATAGCCCCAGTGTAATAACTCCAGTAACCTGTTGCCTATATAGGACTTTCTTTCGTTCTTGGTGGCAGACATAAAGAGCAGTGGAACATGAAAAATTTAGTAAATCCAGCTGGAGAGAAGGGAATTAAAGTAATCCTGTTTCTTTGCTCTGTGAATGCAAAGCATGGATTCACTTTAAAGAGGAACTGCAGCTAAAGATGCCTCATCTAAAAAATATAGCATTATGGCGTTTAAACAGCGATAAGCCTATTTTGTAATTAGTGTTATTGTAATGCTTATATTTTCCAGATGAAAGATATTCTTTTATATACCTCACGCTGTTTCTGGAAGCAATCCTGTTGACTTTGGGCAACTGAAGCCTAACTGCAGTATTCTGTGGTCACCCTACCTGGCTGGCCCATTCAAATCTCACGAATGCGCAGAAAAAAGGCTTTGAGCTGCGCATGCGCAGGAAAAGGGCTCCTGACCGTGCGTGTGCAGTAAACACAGTGTTCCTCTTACGTCTCCTCCTGTGTCTGCCCTCATCTGCCCTACAGCCCTCCATCTCTCCTTGGCTCGCCTCTGCCTTCCCCTCCCCTCTTCCACTCTCTCTGCCCCCACTGTCCAGCAAACTCTCACGATATTAAGGAAAAAAACAAAAACGGGACTCCTTGGATATGTGATGATTCTGTCCCCGAAGTCAGTGCGAATGCAGCAGACCATGTCACTAGCCTAGGCAAATGACAACTGACAAGGTAGAAGTGAATCATATAAGATATTTACCAACACAAAACTTACTTTTTAATTTCCAATGAAGGCACATCAGGGGCAGAAGATATAATGTACAGAAAGTTAGAAAAATTACTAAAGGTCCGCTTCAGGCAAGGATGCTAGCTGCACTTGTCCTGCTTACTCTCAAAGTATAACTAAAGGCAAAACCTTTTTTTTAGTTTTGAACAGAGTGGAGATAGTTTGGAAAACCTGGCCTGTATTGCTACCCCTGCCCCTGTTGGAGAGATGGACTCTCTAATTGCCTTGTTTACTGTTATCATCAAAAGTGAAAGTAAAAGAAAATTGTATATTTTGGGTTGTCCCCAGAACAGTAATAGAGGGGAAATCTTTCAATGGGGATGCTTGTCCTGATGACCTGGGGGGGTGTCCAATGGATTCCCTTAATTTACAAGGCTTGACTGTCACTTCCCGATTTGACTGTAGAGCGGAAAGTGAAGGTAAATCTCCCCAATGGAATACAGATGGCAAAAAAAAACTGTCAGGGGTTATAACCCTCCCTTACTCTATCCAAAATGAAAAAAAAAGGCCTATTGTTCTACTTTAAGGGAGACTCTTAAAATGTGTATACCTTTAATTACATTATTTAAAACACCATGCCTAAAATACTGAAAACAAATAATATAAAATCAAAACAGCAACATATACTTTCAGGTAAACATATTATTAGTTCAGATGTATGCAAAAAATACACTATAGTTCAAGGCTGAATTATAGGCAGACATAAAATAAACAAGTAATTGCAGCTTTGTAATCCTTAATACATCATTAAATGCATTTTTAATGCAGGCAGTGTAAGCACCTGAATTTGGCCTGGTATTAGCCTCTTGCAGTTCAGGTACAATAAGGCTGGACTGTGAAAGGAAGAAACATTACATGGAGTCAATAGGGTCATGTGCTGGTAAGAGGCATGCTGATAGAAAGAGAATGCAGAGTGACAGAGATGTGCTTTCATTGTCCAGGAACAGGATTGGGCAGGTGCAGGAAGACTGGGGTTCATTTGAAGTGGTTTAAAGGAAACTGTGGGAATAATAAACAATCATACTTACCTAGATGGCTGGAGTGTCCATCCAAGCCGCAGCTGTCCCCTGCTGCCTCTACGCTAAGAACTAGGTGATGATCGCTCAGTTCTCAGGTCCGCTCTGAGAGCAGAGCAGTAACTGAAAAGGCCAGGCTGTGGAAGGGCAGGAGGTGCCTGAGAGGCTGAGCCAGCTGATAGTCTGACATCCCAGCAGATCCCAAGATTGCCGATCGCTTAGTTCTCAGGGCTCCCTGAGCAGAGACCTGGTGATTGTCAGTTACCAGCTCTCTGCTCTGTCCCCCCCCCCTCCCCCTCGCTCACTTGAGCACTGGGCTGTGTAGGGAGAAGGAGCGGCAGACTTAGGCTCTCAGTGGCTCACTGAGACTCTGAGCCAGGTGCTGGTCCAGGCATATGGGCAGATCCTGACTTCATTGTCCCGATCTTGCCTGAGCCTGGACCGGCTCTGTGACATCAGCCGACAGCAGGCTTTGGCCCACTGTCTGCCTAAAACGGGTCACTGGAGTGCAGAACGAACTTCATTCCTGTGATCCATAGAAGAAAAACAGCCAAATGAGCTTTGGCTGTAGTTCTCCTTTAATGAGCTATTCATTCTTGTTTCTTTTCACTTGAGTCCTGCATTAACTTTAATTCTACTACATGACATGCTATATTCACCAGCATTTAAGAGCAAGACACTCCTTCTCTCTATAATCCGCATACTGGTAACTTTGAAAAGAAGAACTGCTTATGCCAAGCATATCCTTATTATACATATAAAGCAGTATAACATGTCATGCACTAGGGCTGATTTAGTAAAGGCAAATTTTCTGTTCACTTTGCAAGGGAATTTCCCCCAAGATTAGTGAATGTGGTGACATTTCACTTTGCAAAGAATAGCCAATCATGTGCAGGGGGAAGAAAATATATTTTGCCTTGCAAAGTGCAATCCTCTTGTGAAGTAAACAGACTTTTTGCCTTTAGTAAATCAACCCCTCTGTGTGGTGTTTAGGTCGCTTTCTGAACCTGTCTTTGGCTTCTGAAGTATTTTGAGGGCAAACTCTATCACAGCCTTTTTCAAACAGGGTGCCCAGGTTTCTTCAGGGGTGCCTTGGCAAAATGCCTAAAAATTGGCCAAAAATTGTATACAAGCTGGCGTGTGGCTGAAGACTGCCTTCTTAGTTACACTGAGTCACAGGTTTTTACTGTGCACCACTACGACCTTCTAACTGGCGGTGTCCTAATGACCAATTGCATCATCAGTTGATTAGAAGAATGTCAATCGTCTGCATAGCACCCTCCCCTGCCCCTCTCCACCAGCGTTGGAGTCACATTTGCTGGGTAATGAACAAAAACTGAAGGAGAAGAGAAACATTGGAATACTAATCAGAACCAGTTTTCAAAAGTATATTTGCTTTGGAAGAACAAATTACCTCTAATGTTGGGTGTCGTACTTGGACTTGTGGATGTTGCTTTATTATGTAAAACTATTATGGGGCTTTTCCACTGCATGGAACCAAACGGTTCGGCTCGCTTTTGTGCTTTTCCACTGCTGGTACCACATGGTATGGTGTAGGAACGGTTTGGTATGGTACGGTACGGCGGTGCTTTTCCACTACATGGAAGCAAACGGTACGGCTCTCCAAATCAGTACCACCTCGATTGTGGTTCCAAGAGGTACCATACCGGTACCATATTCCACAATCCTTTGCATGCAGTCACTACTAGCCACTGATTGATCAGAGAATCGTTGTTATCCCACCCACTTACTTTAGTACTACTTTAGTGGAAAAGCAAACCATACCAAACCGTACCGAACCGTTCCAAGACCGTACCATGCGGTACCATGCAGTGGAAAACCAAGCAGGGCCAAGTAGAGCCAAGCCGGTACTTGCAGTGGAAAAGTGCCATTAGAATAGCTTTTACATTTAAGAATGGGGTGCCTCAAGACTGTCCATACTTTTTAGAGGGTGCCTTGACTGAAAAAAAAGTTGAGAAACACTGCTCTAGCAGAACAAAATACAGTAGTTGAATAAAATAAAAATAAAAATATTCAAAGCAGTTGATATTGTTACACCACTTCTATGGCAGCACAATTTCTAATACAAAAATCAGTCAATCTATGAGTAGCCAGAATATTAAAATAAGGTTAACGAATACTGAACATATAAAACTCTAGTGAGCCGTAGAGAAGTCTACTTATACCAGTAGAATATAAACATTCATTTCAAAGGCCTACTTACACAGCATCTACAAGCGAGCTCCAAAGCAATTTCAGTCACTTTCTGTAAGTGTGATCAGAAAACATGAACAAGCCAGTTATGACAACGCAACATCTTTTCGAATGAAGCCTCGTCAGTAGAGAAGGAAAGATTGCTGAGGTAGTTGCTTACTAGCAAAACCTTTCTTTGTGTATGCCTGGAAGCTAGTTCTGAGATCCTGCCACATTCAGAATTCCTACATCATTAGAATCAGTGACTGTTTATTTGAAATTTTAATGAAATATTTACTTTATAGAGCTATAAGGATTAACTGTGATAATTGAGTGTAGCTGATCTGGGGCTTTCAGCTGAACGGGGCCCCATGTTTGAATACATAGCTCAGCAAGAATGAGCAAGCGAGCGAGTGTATATCTGCCTGTCACTTTCTCTCTACATGTTGCTTTTTCTTGTGAAGATAAGTGGGCCTAATGCTGAACAAATAGTGGATATCAGAAGCCACTGAGAATTATTCTCTTCTCGCTTTCCCATGGCTGTGTGATAGACGCTGAGTCAAAGAGCCCCCCTCCTCTTCGCAGAGCAACAATTTTGTCACCAAGAGCAAATCCAATTGAAAAGTCCCTTAGACTGCAAGGGAAACTCCAGTTGTCAGAATCAGCAAACAGAATGAAAAGGACTCACTGGAGTAAATTGGCATCTGCTGGAGCCACGGAGGCTTGTTATAGGCCGTTTCATTGTCTGGAGAGACATTCAGCCATTTGCAGTGATAATAGGAGAAATTAATGCAAATGAGTGAATGAAATGAAATGTATTTTAATGCAGATTTGAGGCACTCTTATACGCTGCTTGATAACAAGTCTCTGTAGGAAAAGGCTTGCATTGTGAGGACTTCGTTTTTCTCATTTCATCCCTAGCTAGTGCCTCATAAGGGTGCTTTGTTCATAAAGTAAACTTTTTCCCAAAACTGTTGACATTGCTCATTTGTGTGAATTTTAGACTTTGGTTTACCATCTATTGTATCCAGGATTGATCTACAAAATGCTAATTGTCAATGGCTGAAACACAGTCATTATCCTTAGTGTAGCAGTAGTCGGTTCCTCGTTATGACATGTACTTCAACGCTAAATATATGTTCTACCAACGTGTTTCACAACTGTCATTCAGCAGCTCTCCTTTTCCATCTTTAAATCTGCTGTCTTTACACTTAGGGGTTGATTTATAAAGAATTTGCATAGCCATTTAACCAATGAGAGTGCATATACTTTCATTCTGTGGGAACGGGGCAAAAAAAAAAAAAAAAAACATGAATGTACAAGCACTTTCACTGGGCAAATTCTTTATAAATCAACCCCTTACAGTAAAATAAAGTTTGTGTGATATATTTTCTTAAACTGATGAAGCCAATAAAACAGGCTTAAAGTGGTATTAAAGCCAAAAGCAAACATTTAATATTTTGTAGCTTACTAATTCTTAGATGTGGTGGCTGCATTACTTTTAATTTTTAAGGCTTTTTTTAATTTTTTATTTTCACCTGCTATTCTGGCCTTTAAGCCTGTTGTTTTTCAAATGGACTAGCTGTCCTGCAGATGTAGCAGGTACAGGGTTGGGGCAAACTGTTTACCACTGGTTACAATGATCAGCTCTTATTTATTTAAAGTGGTATTAAAGCTGGTGTTTTTTTTTTAAATAACAAACATTTTATTCTTATCTGCCCTGTGCAGTAGTTTTGCACAGAGCAGCTCCAATCCTCTTTTTTCAGGTTCCCTGTCGATGCTCCTGGCTCCTCCCCCTCGAGCAGTTCCCCAGAGAAAGCCACTTGCCCTGAGGGTACCGGTGCTGCTCGCTCCCATTCCGCTGCTCTATGTGTCCATAAGACACATGTCACTGCGGCTCGCCCTCCCTGCTCTCTCCTCATTGGCTCACTGGCTGTGATTGACAACAGGGGGAGCCAATGGACCCCCGCTGCTGTCTCAGCCAATGAGGAGGGAGAGTCCCTGGACAGCTGAGGCTATTGTGAACATCGCTGGATTGAAGGTAGCTCAGTTAAGGATTGGGGTTGCTGGAGGGTAGAATGCATGAAGGAAGGTAGAATGCATGAAGGTAAAAACCCTTCAGCCTGTACAACCACTTTAGTAAAACCTTTTTCCTAAAAGAATACAAATTGTTGCTTTAACTGCTTGTGTAACTGCAGTTTGAGCTGGAGTTTGGCTTCAATCTGTTAGTACATCTAACACTCCCCTCCTCCCAGACTGACAATGCTGCCGTCTAAAGTTGCCTCTGTGCACTCTTCCAATAATACAAGAGGTGTGTTACTGGCTAGCTTACCAGGTAAAAGCAGAGAGGAAAAAAAGTCTAAAAAAAAAAAAGGAAATGAATGCAGCCATCACGTTAAAGAATTGGTAAGCTGCAATATTTTTTACATTTTTGGTTTTGTGTTTAATACCATTTTAAAATGTAATATATATATATATATATATATATATATATATATATATATATATATATATATATATATATATATATATATATATATTTATATATTATTATTAATATATAGGATTTATATAACGCCGATAGTTTACGCAGCGCTTTACAACTTGACGGTAGACAGTAAAAAAAAAAAAAAAAAAAATATATATATATATATATATATATATATACAATATCCAATGGCTGCCACCGCACACAAATCAAGGATAAAAAATGGGCCCGGGTGCACAGCAGAGACTACAGCGCATATAAACCAAAAAGGAGAGCGGCACTCACAGGTCTTGAAAGGTAAACGCACAATAGCGGTTTTAAACAATGTTTCGACGAGGCACAAGCTCGTCTTGTGCATTTTTGAAAGTCGATTAAAACCGTTATTGTCCGTTTACCTTTCAAGACCGTGAGTGCCTCTCTCTTTTTTGGTATTTTTGGTATATATATATATATATATATTTATATATACATATACAGTATATATATATATATATATATATATATATATATACAGTATATATATATATATATATATATATATATATATATATATATATATACATATATATATATATATATATATATATATATATATATATATATATATATATATATATATATGTATATGTATATATATATATATATATATATATATATATATATATATATATATATATATATAGTAGTCCTTTAGAAAGGGATATATTGGTACAGTGAGATACAAAACATATATCTGTTGAATAGGCTAGTCTAATAAAATAATTAAATGCAGAGGGGCAGGTTCATACTTATAGCCTATGTGAATACTAATTACAATTTTCAGCTGATATAGTAAAAAAAAAAAAAAAAATCCTGTTCAAACTATTTGCTCAGTGCAGGCCGAATGGGAGACAAGGCAAAATCCCTGTTCCTTATTATGGTAGTTTGTACCACCATGCTGTGGTGGTGAGCGCTTAAAAACAGTACGGTATGCAACGCAATCCACTGCAACCCTTCTACGCTGCAGCCAATAGTACCTAATGAAATGTCACTTTTTGACATTTCAATAAAAATTAAACATTGTGATGCGCTGTTTACAGAACATCAATGCGGCTGCCTTCACAGCACACACCAGAGGCAGTGTTCTCGCTCAGCTGCTGGTGTGAACCAGGCCCTAAAGCATAGGAAAAGGTGGTAATGTTAACGTGATTTGTTAATGTTAATGCAATTGATCACAATGAAACAGTATTAAGCTGGTTACACACAAGACATTCTGAATGCACAATTTCTGATTCAAATCAGGTTTATATTAGGCAACAATTATGTAGTGAGATGTCTTGTCTAAACCATCCATTCCATTTCTATACAATTAGAAGGGATATTGCATCACATAGTTATTGGTCACTGTAAATGAGATTGTACAATCAGAAGATGCAATGATAGGTAGCATGGTGAAAACATTTTAGCTGTCCTTCCCTACAAATCAATGACAAAATTATCCTATATTTTACTTTATATTACCCTATACAAATGGGCATTATTTGACCATGGCTTGTAAATGCTAATCCTACAGTGATTGTAAACCTTCAGCCTTTTTTTTTTTTAAATAACAAACGTGTTGTACTTACCTGCCCAGCCTTATAGACACAGACAGCATGGCGCACCTTGTCCCCGCTCCCTCATCATAGAATGTGATTGACAGCAGCAGGAGCCTATTGCTCCATCTGCGACCAATCTGCCCTGTGAGGAGGGAGAGAGCAGAGAGAGCCGCTATTCTCGTGCACAGCGCTGAATCCAGATCGGGCTCAGGAAAGTATAAGGTGGGCTGGGGGGAGGGGGGTCCTGACAACAAAGGGTTTTTTACTTTCATGCAGAGAATGCATTAAGATAAAAACCTCAAGACTTTAGAACCACTTTAATAACATTGATTTCAGCAGGCATTTGCAAAGCATTTACCAAGCCTTTGAAGGAAACCCTCAAACATTATATATTTATTTAAAGTGGAGTTCCACCCTATTTTTATACTTACCTCCATCTTCTCGCTCCGGGTCACCTGAAAAAGAAATGGATAATCGCATATTTTTTTTTTTTTTACTTACCTCGTAGCGAAGAAAAAATACTTACCTTACTTCCTTCTTCCTCCTTCCTCGGCCGCGGCCCGTCGTCACTTCCTGGCTCTGCAATGATTCCTGGGAGCTGAACGTCATAGCTCCCAGGAATCATTGCGCCTGCACCGGCCCCTACGTCAGTTCCGGGTCGCGCGCGTCATCCTCTTCTAAACAGCTTCTGGGCATGCCCAGAAGCTGTAAAGGGATGACGCGCGCGACCCGGAAGTGACGTCGGGGCCGGCGCAGAGCATCGTGGGACCAAAGAAGGCGGAAGAAGACGCCGAAGGGGATCTCGCTGGCTTCAAGCTGCCCACATCTGAGATGGCAGCGCTGGACAAGACGTTTGCAAGGTAAGTATTTGTCCTAACAGGTAAGTGCAACCCGGGACAGATTAGAGGCTAGCCATTGTGGAATGTACTAGCCCTGACTGTCCCGGGGGGTATTAAAAAAAAAAAAAATCCAGGGTGGAACTCCGCTTTAAGTAGAGGCCATTGAAAATAACATGGTGACTGTTGCATATTTTTATGTCACACGATATTTGCGCAGTGTTTTTTCAAATGTAAATATTTTGGAAAAAACTACAGTTTATTGAATTTTAATGCACAAAAACACAATGTAATGCCCAATTTTTTTGTACATTATAAAAGATGATGTTACCTCAAATAAATAGATACAAGACATGTCACGCTTTGAAATTAAAATTGTGTATGCCCATGAAACGACGCCAAACTACAGTACCTAAAATTCTCCCTAGGCGACACTTTAAAAGCCTTTACACATTACCAGTTTAGAGTTACACAGGAAGTCTGGAGCTAGAATTATTGGATGGGACGGGAGACCTGGGCAGAGCGACGGAAGGCGGCGGGAGGATGGGGACGTCCACTCCCGCTGCATGTAATAACAGCCAAGCCGCTGATTAGCCGCATCGGTTGGTTTTACAAGAAAGCCGACTGTCAGCTCTAAAAACTGTACCAAGGTTATTTCTGTAGCTGCATGCATCACTCTGGTACAACCACTTGAAGCAATATCAGCAAGCTTGTGACCAACACCGATATTTCAAAAAGAGTAAATATGGGCACTCAATAATTGGCCCCACCGATAATCGGTCGATCCCTAGTTCACTGTAACACCACATTTGTACCTGCGAGACTGACTTTCACATTTGTGAGCAGGCACAGAGGCGCCTTAACATTTTTTAAATTTTGTTATTGGTCATCACTTTGCCTGCAGTGATTACCGAAATTTCACCCTTCCTGTCCAGCGACGTATTGGTACATCGATGGGCAAGAAGCGGTTAGGCACTTTGTAGATCAAGTGTGGGAGAGATTAATAGAGAAGCTAGAGTTTATCTAAACCCAAGAACAAAAATCTAATATATACCAAAGTTGGGATCAGGAACCACCATTCACACCAAGTCTGCCCGTGGGAGACTGACAAAATATGGTGGTCCCCATGCTTCTGATCCCAACTTTGTTGTTTTTTTTTACTTTTTAAAAGGTAACAACTTGGTGTTTATTTAACACAGGTATATTTCATTACAAAGATGTTTATTATATTTATATTCAATCTAGCGTTACAATGAATATTGATTGTTTCTTATAGTTTCACAGAACCTGCAGAATTGGGGTATCTGGGACCCATTTGTTGTAACAAATCATTTAACTCCCCCCGGCCAGACTTTTCTCAAAAGTCTTTTGACTTTTGAAAATTCTCAAGCTTACAGTACTGAATTTCAGAAAAAATCAAGGAGTCAAGTGATATTAGGTAGGGCAGGAGAAATAATGTTTTGCTGTCAAAAATATTGGTAGAATATCTATGTAGTAGAGCTGCACGATTAATCGTATAATCACAATCTCCTACCCCCCCCCCCCCTACGATCTCACTCTCCATCCAATTTTCACGATTCTCAGTGTTATGTGTCTGGGTGTGACACACAGCCAGACATCCCAAGTCCCCAGCATGCGAGCTGCAGCTGCCTGACACCCGGTTGATATCCCAGCTGTCTGTGTCAGAGCTCAGCTGATAGAATGGAGCCGATGCTTCCTGCGTAGTTCCGCCTCCGTTCTGTCACAGGCGGAGTGATATCAAATGCATTCCGCCTGTGAGAGTAGACCAAGGAGAGCTAAACTACAGGAAGCATCGGCTCTGCACCGCTCCTCACACTTCGATTAGCACCTCCTAAAAGTGCTGTGCTAGACCACTGTCTCTGATTATATAAAGTTTTAGGAAGTGCCCACTTTGGATTTTATTTATCACATTATATGTTATAGTATTTATCATTCTGCCTTTGTTTATTTTTTTTGTAAAATAACTGTTTTAGGTTCACATTGCTCTGTATAAAATGTTACCTTCTATATGTGGGAACACATTTAGGTGATAAGCAGCAGCTTCACTAGTTATCTATTTTGTTTTGTTTACCTAAGGTAGCGCACAATTACACTAGCTTAATAATTTGCTCCTCACACTTCGCCAGCAGTACCCACAACAGTACCCACCAACCAGCAGCACCCACAGCAGGATCAACCAGCAGTACCCACAGCAGTACCCACCAACCAACTGTACCCACAGGAGTTCCCGCCAGGCAGCAGTACCCACCAACCAGCAGTACCCACAACAGTACCCACCAACCAGCCGTACCACAGCAGTACCCAGAACAGTACCCACCAACCAGCAGTACCCACAGCAGTACCTACCAACCAGCAGTACCCACAGCAGTACCCACAACAGTATACCATCCTTATTTATACTGTAGTGTTTTTCCCCACTACAGCTGCTGCTCATTTTATGGGTTTAGTGCGGTTATTTACATTTGCACAAAGTACCCACAACAGTACCCACTAACCAGCAGTACCCACAGCAGTACTCACCGACCAGCAGTACCCACAGCAGTACCCACCAGCCAGCAGTACCACATCAGTACCCACCAACCAGCAGTACTCACCAGCCAGCAGTACCCACAGCAGTACCCACCAACCAGCAGTATCCACAGCAGTACCCACCAGTAGTACCAGCCAGCAGTACCCACCAACCAGCAGTACCCACAGCAGCACCCAGGGGTAATCCATGACAGAGCAGGCAGGGGTAATCCTAGTCACAGCTTTATTTCAAATGATTAATAAAAAAAATATATATATTATTTAAAAAAAAAAAAAGATTTTGAGAATCGTGAGAGAATCGTCATCTTCATTATAAGCAAAAAAAATGGTAATTCTCATTTTTGCCTGAATCGTGCAACTCTACTATGTAGTACATGTTTGTACACAAGAAATAGAACTACTATGTAGTACATGTTTGTACACAAGAAATAGAAGTGTTGTTGGGCAAAACACGCCTTATGTTTTATTGTTTTTTTATGAATATAATAAATTGAAAAATGTTAGCACCTTTAAAGTGCCATATTTGAGAAATATTTGGTTATTTGGAATTTTAGGCATATTGTTGCCTTTCCAGGCAATCCTGGCAACTTGTACATATATGGATGCTTTCAAGTAAAGTCTACTGACCAAGTTCTGTCCAATGAGATAAGAGGAGCACTAAAGCATGGTGTGATGGGCTATTTATTAAGTCTGGCCTGTATATGTAATGTCAAAAAATATGGCTGTCCCGTGTACAATAATAAAACATTTTTTTTTTTGCAATAGAATTAGGGATGGAGGTGCACACAATTGCTAGTGTAAAACCATTCCCCCTTTCTTTTGTGTACAATAATAAGCTACAAATACAGGAAAGATTTTGAAACTATTAAAGCCCAGCTCCAACTTTTGTTTTTTATGGTGTGGGATGGGACTAGAACCGTTGTCAGGTTTTTATTGCTGTCTATGTCCTCAACAGAGGAACATGAAGTAATGTAAAATCTCTCCAATTGGGGCAGAGACAGCAATGTAACTTTTTAGCAGACTTTGAAAATATTAGAACCTTTGTGTTTTTGTTGTGTGTGCCCAGTAATCCTTTTATTTATTGTTCTGGTGTCACAGGGACAGGAAAGGAGGTAAAATCTTCTTAGTGGAGTCAAAGACAGAAATAAAAATGTAACTGCAATTCTACTCTATCCAGAGAGAAACAAAAATGTTTTGGCTGGATTTGCGCGTTAACAGGTTTCAGTAAGATATTTTTCATTCAGTAGATTTTTCGTCTGGATACTGAATAAAATGAGAAGTTTTCAAAGTTGCTAGGCATGAGTTGTACAGTGACCTGAGACTGTTAAACTGGCAGACAAGGCAGCCAGGAACGAAAAAGGTAACAGATTCAGCATTGTCCAAAAGTTCCAGACCAGTGATTAATGTGTAAGATAATGGACTTGGGAAATAAGTAAACACTCTCGTGCTCCCTGCTTTGTGCTTCAATGACTTGATGACAAGGGCAGATCAAGGTGAGAATTTGAGCAGAGTTGCAGAAAGAGACAAGACTATCAACAAAACAATGAGTGGGAGACTACTGGCTGGATTGTAGGAAATATATTCACTTTCTCTCAATACAAATCCCATCTATGTACCCATCATTTATGCTTTATGCACGACCCTAACTAATTAAGATTTTAAAGCTGAATTCAGGCCCAACAGTGACAACTTAATTCACAATTCTAATACATATACTGTATGTGTTCAGCCACTTTTGTGATACACATCTCTGCCATTCTGCATGTAAATGAATGCAGTGGGGCCACCCCTCAGCCCTCAGTCTACTAATTGGGCAGTGAAGGAGCAGGAACACACTGTTGAGGTAATCTCTCTGCTCTTCTGTCCTATATGTTCACAGTGTTATGGTGGCCAAACACACTTTAATAAATTATCAATTTATTTTCTGATTCATCTCTTTTTGATAGCTATAATCAATCTATAGCCAGCCACCCATTAATTTGTTATGCCCCACACAGGCAAGTATTTTTCGTGAATTAATGTAAATAAACAATCACATCTCTTTTTTTTACCATGTTATCTCACAACCTGATTGATCAAAATACAATTATATGTATGAACAAAATACCTTAGTGCTGCCGATTGAAGCAAAATAATGGATAATATTCCACCCTGGCCAACTGAATCCTATGAAAATTGGGTCTAACTTGATCTGATGGAAAACTATGGTAATTTGATTGGTTGCAGATCTGATCGTTTTCATTGATTTGCACATCAATTAGATAAAAAAAAAATAAAAGCATGTATGGCCACCATTAGACAAATCACGTACCTCTTACCCTTCCTTCTCGGCCTGTTCAGAGGGTTATAATAACAAAAATAGCAAGTATTTGACTTGCTTAAAGTGGTAGTAAAGTCTATATATATATTAAGAAATAGTTGCACCCTGAAAGGCAATATCATACCGTGCTAGTATGCATCGCAAAAGACGTACCTTAAAACAAAGCCCTCCAGCGGCACGCTGCCACCACTGCAGAGGCTTCCATCTTCATTCAGTATTCCTTCCGGGTTCACGGACTCCGTCCTTTTGACTGGCGGAGCTGCGCAGGAGTCTCGGCCGTGGCACACAGCTCTGAGCGGTATGCCGTTCTTTCAGGGCACATGCGCCGGCAATGTCACCGGCTGCTGCTCATTAGAATATCATGTTGCAAACGGTGCATGTTTAGGAGATATTCATTTTATCTACAGGTAAGCTTTATTATAAGCATACCTGCAGGTAAAAAATAATAAAACTTTAAAGTGTTTTGTAATATTTGCCATGAATTTAACATTATAGCTTTAATAGTTCAGTTTTAAAATGTGTCTAATCCCTAATATTAGTCAGCTGGATGTGCGTATTGGTGATCATAGACATGCGATCTCCTTTTTATGGCCCGCTTTAGGCAGTGATACTAAGTAACCCCACAGCAACAAATACGTCATCTATACAACACAATTAAGGCTTTCTTGAGGTTACTATCCCTTTAACAAAGACTACTCTAAATGCTACTCCAACTAATTGTGAAGCCATCACACACAGCATACGTAATACTCTACTTCATTTAATGTCTACAATTCTCTAATGGAAAACTGACAATTCCACTGCACAAATGATAAACTACACCTTTAACAGAATCTAATGATCCTTGGGCATTCACCATAAATTGGTCCTATTATCAATGACAGCTATGGGCCCAGAATGATTCTCAGGTGACTGTCTTCATATAACAGGCCTTGGTCGCTGTTTTAAGGATCACAGATAGGACATTCAGAAACATAATCATTTATTTGAAATTACTGAGCAGTCATTAAATATTTACTGCGGATGACTCCCACACTACGCAGCAGTACTATGGAGTAAGATTAGCCACTGAAAAAACAAAAGTGAACTTTTTAAAATACCACATAGTATTCATCTCTAACTATCACTCTTTTTCTTACTACATACACACTGTGTGTGTGTGTATATATATATATATATATATATATATATATATATATATATATATGCACATGTATGCGTGTGTACAGTGTGTGTGTATATATATATATATACTGTATATATACATATTCAATTATACATAAACAAATTATATATATACCTGTGTGTGTGTGTACAGGATAAAGTATATATATATATATTTAAGAATGTGTGCAGGATACAGTATATATATATATTAGGAAAAATATATATAAATATTTAAGAATATATATATATATATATATATATATATATATATATATTTTTTTTTTTAAGAATATATATATATATATTTAAGAATATATATGTTTATTTTTATAAAAGAATATATATATATATATATATATATATATATATATATATATATAATTCATACTGTACATATATACGTATTATATATATATATATACACACACACACATATTTGTATACATAATATATATGTGTGTGTGTGTATTTACATATATGCACACTATATAAACGCACACACATATTATATATATAGTTATATATGTGTGTATTTATGTATACACACACTGTATGCATATATATACATATATATATATATATATATATATATATATATATATATATATACATACATACACACATTTATATATATATATATATATATATATATATATATATATACTGAACTTAATATATAAATGTAATTATATATAATTTTCTTATTTGTTTTCTTATATAATTTTATATAGCCTGGACATTTCTGTGTACTAGGAAGACTCTAGCATTTTTTTAGCATTTGCATAAAAACATATGCCCTCCCCTGGCAGTCTCAGACCTAATTAAGAACAGTGCATGGAGTCTAATAATGCAGCATTCTATAACATTTAGAAAACATGCTTGTATGCGATGATGACACAAGGCAAGGACATTGCAATACACGGAGCAGAGGAAGGAATAATGTCTAAAGAGAGGACACATCACGCAGAATAAGTGACAACCCTATTGTTTACACAGACTTTGATTGTTTCTTTTGTTTTGAGCCTATGTGCTGCTTGTCATTTTCACATCTTGGTCCAAGCTCTGGGATATTTTTAGCAGGCATCATTGTATTGTAATAGAACAAACTGCAATGAAAACAGATAATGGAAACTCTCTTTAGAGGTATGATAAGCAGTGCTTAGCGATAAATGCCCAAGCAGGTGTCAGTGCATTTGGACAAGTAATTACCGGAGAGGTAGCTACAAATGACATTTTCAGCCCCCCAAATTGTAGACCACAAACCTTATACCTCTCAATTTGGTGTAACATTTGTAATGTTCTTTATATACTGTACATCTTCCATACTGATAAAAAAAAAGGTATCACAGCCCAAAAGGGATGCATCTTTTTCTTTTCCCTGAAACCAAACAGCTGCTACGCTCTTTTACATAAATCGCAGCGTGAGATCTATTTTTTCAGATTCTAGGTGTTTCAGAATTCCTCATATCTTTGCTTGACAGAATGTTACATTTCCAAACATTCTAATAGAGGCTGTTATAATTAATGCATTCATATCAACATTTCAGCATCATTAGCGGTATGACATACACGATTGCTGTGCCTCTTAAGGTTTAAAAGAGAAACCTATTTGCCACTCTATGAAATTGAGATTGACTATATGGCAGTTTGGAATAGGGATTTATTATTAACACAATATGTACCACATGACGACAAAAATAGAAAGTATATAAATGGATGTATACTAAGGTGTCAGTTAAAGAAGATGAACTTTCAAGGTTGCCAAGTTATCTTATTAATCGCTGACACATAGAAATTATAGAAATTCTTTTGCTGATTGAATTCATTTTGTATTTTACCTGGCTTCATTTAGCTCAAGGACTCGTGTAATTGACATGTGCCCATAATTAAAGGATTGAGAGGACCGCCACAATGTATTTTTTTTTACTATTACCTTACAAATAAAAGGTTCCTTCAAGATTTCAATATCAAAGCCCAATTCCAGGAAAATATAAAATGATCCATTGCAGTAGGACTGCGCCAGGGTTAAATGCTCATTTCGTCTGGCAGAAAGGAGAAACACCTTTACTTACCTGATCCTCTGCTCCCCCTCAGCAGATGTCACTCCCCCTGCAGTGGTGGGGGACAGTCTGTCGGCATCAACATGTTCAGTGTAGGGCTATAGACCCTGTGTTGGTCGTGATGACATCAGGACTCTAGACTGCTGGAGTGTGGGGGAGAAGACACTGCGAGGATTGTCTAGAACAAGGAGAAGCAGAAGATTGGTTGAGTAAATCTTCTATTGTTCCCCCAGATCTACATTAGCAAATAACCTTCACAGTGCTTTAAAGTGGTTGTAAAGACAAACGTTTTTTTTATCTTATACATTAGGATAAAATAACCTTCTGTGTGCAGCAGCCCCCTCTAATACTTAGCTGAGCCCCCTCTCAATCCATCAATGTCCATGAGTGCCTCGACCAACCTGGGACTCGCCTCCTGATTGGCTGAGACACAGCAGCAAGCCAGTGGCTTCTGCTGCTGTCAATCAAAGTTAATTAGCCAATGAGGGGTGGGGCAAAACCGTGGCTCAGTGTCTGAATAGATAGCTGGGCTTGGGTGCCCCCATAGCAAGCTGCTTGCTGTGGGGGAACTAAACAGAAGGGAGGGGCCAGGAAAGCCGAAGAGGGACCAGAGAAGAGGAGGATCCAGGCTGCTCTGTGCAAAACCAACTGTACAGAGCAGGTAAGTATAACATGTGTGTTATTTTTAAAGAAAAAAAAAGGAGACTTTACAATCACTTTAAAAGTTGGGCTTTAAGGGTGTGAAGTATTTTCAATGAGAGCACAGGGACATTATATCAAACTAGCAGGAGGAAAGTTCAAGACTAACTTAATAAAATGTTATTTTATAGAGTAGTTGGTGCTTGGAGTTCTCTTTCAGCAGAATTAGTGGGTCTGTTACTTTAAATATGTTTGGGATAAGTGTAGATTTATACTGGTCTATGGACCACTTTTTAGTTTACTGCCATTACCCTTCTGTATTTCTATAATATAAAAACATGAATTGTATCAATATGCATTAGATTGCATACATTGTTTCGCAACCCTTTGAAACTTGTGTGGCTCAGCAGTCAGTAGTGAGAGTGGCAGCATATGTGGCATATCTGAATGCCATTACTGCCTTCTGTAACATGTCTACAGTCTCTGAGCCTTTACATTGTCTGAAACTTTTGACAGTCCTCTCAAGCTTGACCTAAACTAAACACAATATATGGTCTTTGGATGATCTCGGGGGCTGCAGTTGAAGTCCCCTATGGCCAAAAGCTATTGGATGTTCAGCAGCTATGCAACCAATTCAATAACTAGTTAATGTTTTACACCTATGCAGCGTTGGTCACCAAGATAATGTTGTTGATTGTTTACCCATTTACTATAAAAAAATAGCTGAAAGTATCACCATTTCCTAAAAATAACTGCAGAAATCAAATTGATATTGATAATTGATAATTATTTATGATATTGATAATTATTTATTATTATTATTATTATTATTATTATTATTATTATTATATTACAGGATTTATATAGCAGTATAGGCAGCACTTTACAATATAAAGGGAAACAGTACACAATACAATTACAATACAATAAAATTCAAGAGGGTCAAGAGGGCCCTGCTCATAAAAGCTACAATCTAATAGGGTGGGACAAGTGGCACAAAATGAAATAACTGTGAGAAATGAGCTGATGGAAGAACTAAAAGTTCAATTGTTAGGTGGATGAGGGATAGGCTTCACTTCAATAGAAAATATACCAAATGCCCAAATTGAGAAAATTTACCATTTCAAGAAAAAATAAGATAATTTTGAAATTGATAGCGGCAACACATCTAAAATAAATCTGGGACATGGCCATGTTTACTATGGTGTAGCATTCCTTCTTCTTTTAACAAAACACTGAGGAGACCAGTTGGTGAAATTTTGGGAGAGAAATGTCTCATTCTTGCCTGATATAGGATTCTAACTGCTCAACAGTCCTGGATGTTTTTTGTTATATTTTTCGTTTTCAAGATGCACCAAATATTTTCAGTTGGTGAAAGGTCTGGACTGCAGGCAGGCCAATTAAGCATCTGGACCCTTTTACTACGAAGCCATGCTGTTGTCATAGATGCAGTATGTTAAGCATCATCCTGCTAAAATATGCAAGACCATCTCTGAAAAATATGTCATCTGGATGGGTGCATATGCTGCTCCAAAACCTGGATCTATCTTTCAGCATTCATGATGCAAGTTTCCCACTTTATATGCATTATTACACCCCCATACCATTAGAGATGCAAGTTTAGGGAATGTATAGTCCCACCCATGATTTTATTTTTTACATTTTGATCTTGCATCTGATTCTGGTGCTACACACTTACACACACACACATAAACATCATTGTCTCAATACTTACAGTGTGTGAATTCACAAATGCTTTAGGCTTCTATGAGGAGCCAGCAGATGTTGTATGGAAACATGGCTTGTTTTAACCATGAGTTGGAAATGATGCAGCAAGGGGAGAAAAGGGTGTTAGAGTTGGAGCATATTTCTGCTGATTGGGTCCTTCAGATTTTTCCAAGTCCACCTCTAAATTGAGTTATCTATCATTTTGCAGTTTTGGGTGATTCTGTGCTTTAAAATAATTTGGCTCAGACAAGCACTTTACTTCACATAAAGGTTGAAATCAAGACCTGAAATGTAAAGACAATCAGAAATGAGACAGACATGAATTCTTGTATTTCCAAAAGAACTGTGGCAGTTTAAATGGTCCCCTTTGACATAGCTTCAGAAGTGAATATAGCTGTCTGCCAAACTGCATAACCATAACAAAAGCAAGTTTTCCCTACTGCAGAGAACTTTAATATTTGACCCTACAGTGATCATTGAACTTAAGCTACTGGTATTTTCTGGTAGATTTAAGTATCCCAGTAAGAGCTAGGGAAGCACATGATTCTAAACCTTTCAAGTTTAATTATAAATAAGGAAATGGCACTAGATTATTATTTGTTTTAGACACCATGTTTTGTTCTAGTGGGATTCCTGTCTCCTATAAATAACTTGATTTTTCTTGTTATGCATATGTCAGAGTGAAGTTGCTAAAATCCATTAGCTCAAGTCACAAATTCAATTTAACAAATGCATTAGGTTTAATACTTTTGACTTCAAGATAAAAAGGTACCTGCCACTGATACATTGAGAGTGATTTACTAAAGATCAAATGCGGTGATGTTAAGTAAAGTGAACTTGTGTTTACTTCAAAAATCCAAGAGGAAACATTCCTATGTCATTTTAATTCTCTTGTGTGTGATTGGGTTTTCAAGTAAAAACCTTTCTTCACCTTCAGTAAATTGCCCCCACAATTTTTAAAAACCACAGTGTCATTTTTGAAGCATAGTAAAAAAAAAGTAAAAAACAGAAACAAAAGCAGACTTTTCCTGACAGCAGGTCTATATTTTTAAAAGTGTAGATGCTTAGGTCCTATACACCATGTTGTATTCCTGACTCCTGCATTCTATAGGCCATGTTGTATTCCTGACTTTTGCACTCTATATGTCATGTTGTATTCCTGACTCCTGCACTCTATACACCATGTTGTATTCCTGACTCTTGCACTCTGTATGCCATGCTGTATTCCTGACTCCTGCACTCTATACGCCATGTTGTATTCCTGACTTCTGCACTTTATATGCCATATTGTATTCCTGACTCTTGCGCTCTGTATGCCATGCTGTATTCCTGACTCCTGCACTCTATACACCATGTTGTATTCCTGACTCTTGCACTCTGTATGCCATGCTGTATTCCTGACTCCTGCACTCTACTCATCATGTTGTATTCCTGACTCTTGCACTTTGTACAATATGTCATATTCCTGACTCCTGCACTCTATGCACCATGTTGTATTCCTGACTCCTGAACTCTATCCACCATGTTGTATTCCTGACTCCTGCACTCTATACACCATCTTGTATTCCTGACTCCTGCACTCTATACACCATGTTGTATTCCTGACTCCTGCACTCTGTATACCATGTTGTATCCCTAACTCCTGCACTCTATACACCATGTTGTATTCCTGACTCCTGCTCTCTGTATGCCATGTAGTATTTCTGACTCCTGCACTCTATACCCCATGTTGTATTCCTTACCCTTGCACTTTATGTGCTATGTTGTATTCCTGACCCTGTTATGTTGTATTTCTCACCCACAAATAGGTTGGCTTGGGGGAGGAGGATGAGTACATGCACCTATTTTTTTTTACAAAGCTTTTTCAATTGTGCTAATGACATGCTGACTTTACCTCTTTACCTCTGAACTTGTGAGTAAGAGGAGGAGGTATGCTCTTGTAAGCAATTACTTAAAATACCCTAAATGTATTCGGTGATGTGACCTGGACATACCCCTTTTTTATGGACATATTCCTAGTTGCCTCTTTAACAAGTTAGAATCATGCTGGCTCACACTTCTGTTCAAGAATTACCTCCTCCTATGCTATGTGGTTGAAGAGCAGACACACCGGGGAGAGATTTACAAAAACGCACTTGCCATACTCTACCACTCTGTAACTTCCACTACATGGTCTGTATGAGCTTTATTGCTATAGATGAGATATGGAGCATGTTGGCGACTGCATTATTCTGCATACAGTGGCCATAGACATTCCCCTGATGTCTTTCATGGGCTGTCAATAGGAGACTGAAAAAAAAAAATATTTCACAATATAACTAGGCATCGGAAATATAAATTTAACTTTATTTGGGTGACTACAGATCAGCACTTACTAATGTTTTTTTCCCATGTTTTATTTAAGTACTGTATTAGAGCACATGTTTCCAATAGTCATATGTAGCTGACATAAGAATGTATTCAGAGCACTCTGTTTCAGTGTTGTTAGCTTCTGCTGAGCTATTAGAAAAAGTGCACTAGTCCAAATTTAGGCTGTAAAACCATTAGTACTGATTGATGGGATTGAAAAATTTTCTAGAAATGTATTCAAGAGAACAAGACTGTTCTCAATGAACATCAGTTCCTAATTGACAGCTTGGCCTCCATATAATTTAGTTGCTATCTCAGTGATTTAAAATCTTACATTTTCCACTCTTACAAATTCCATTGATATTAATAAGTTCAAGAGAAACTTAACTATGTAACAGACAACTTAGCCGAGCCGAAGAAAGGAAACCTCATTTTATTCATCTCACCCGTCTCTGCTATTTCTTTTATATATTACAAATTAAACGGTGTGTGCATATGCCTGGGTGTATTAGGGATTTATATTTACATATTTGTTAAAACAAAATGCACAAGACTTTTTCTTCTAATACGATGGTGTGCAGATCATTTGCAGGAACTGTGAATTATTACTTTGGTTCAGCATGAGTGCAGTAAGATGAAATGTACCTCATCTGTAATACACTGTGTAGACTAATATCAGCTTCTTTTTCCCTATATTGCAGTCAGATATTGATCTAGTAAAATGGTACCATATTGGAGCTGTCTGTTGTGGTATTCATCATGCTGTCATATCCCCATGGCCCTTGAGTTATTAGAAGCTAGCATTGAGAGAGTACTGTCATTATGCATGGTGCACAGCTTCCACGACATGTCACTGCTCCGATAGTTAAATGTTGCTTTTTTGCTTTTCAAATAGCATTTATAGACTTTTTTTTAATCTATATAGTTAAATGTATTTATTTATACTTGCTGATTTTTGTGTAATGTATTGGATTACAAATTCCAAGTACCCTCGAAATTTGGACCCAATGCAATGGGGTTGATTTACTAAAGGCAAATAGACTTTGCAGTTTGCAAATAGGCAGAAGATACTCTTCAAAGTGTAGCTGCTCCAGAGCTTAGTAGATGTGGGGAAGTCCTGTTTTTTTTCTTGCATGTGATTGGGTATTCTTTGTAAAGTGAAGCTTTGCCTTGTTTACTATGTACTGGAGCAACTGCACTTTGAAGAGTGCAACTGCACTTACATTTTACTTTATTTGACCTGTCTATTTGCCTATAGTAAATCAACCCCAATTTGTGCAGTATGTGCATATTACTTGTCATTTTATAAATATAACCCTTTTTTTTTACCTAACGACTTGCAACTCCCATAAGAGATGTTAAAAATAAATATCCTCTACTCTAAAATATCCTCCTCTTTTTTAACCTAACTATCCCATACTTTTGTGCATTAACTCATAGCCCACCACCACCGCCACCTCCGCCTCCACCAACAACACTTAAAGCTTAACCTACTTATGCACAGCAGACACAGCCCACTGTCCTATACACCCGACTACCTTCCGAACCAATTCGCTAGACGATCCCCATCCGTCTGTTTTTAGCGGATCGGATTGGATGTTGGCGGGTGTAGACAGACACGTCTTTACATCTGCTGCTCCATAGAGTATAATAGAGGGTCCAATTGGGTCTGCCTAAAAAACTGACAGGTGGACCCGATCGATCCACCCGTGTGAAAGGGGCCTTAAAGCTTAAACCTTACAGCAACCATTTTATTTGGCAATGTGTGCAGAAGAGTCAACTAGACACTAACTAGCCTATAAACAAGTCACCTTTGCATAAGCATTAAACAAAAACTCTGCATAAAGTAGAACTAAATTGCATCTGAGCACCACAAAATGAAAACACAATTTAATTCATTTTTAACCACTTAAGGACCGGAAGGATTTACCCCCTTAATGACCAGGCCATTTTGTGTGATACGGCACTACGTTACTTTAACTAGCAATTACGCAGACATGTGATGCTATACCGAAATAAAATTGATGTTCTTTTTAAACCACAAATAGAGCTTTCTTTTGGTGGTATTTACTGCATTCACCTCTGCGGTTTTTATTTTTTGCGCTATAAAAATAATTCTGGAAAAAAAACTGCGAAATTGCGAGAGACGGATCAGACACCTAACTGACACTTTTGACACTTTTGAGGGGACCAGTGACATTACTACAGTAATCAGTGCTAATAATATGTCCTGTTACTGTACTAATGGCACTGGCAGGGATGGGGTTAACACCAGGGGCGATCAAAGGGGTAATTGTGCTCCTAGGGAGTGCTTTCTAACTGTGTTGGAGATGTACTTAATAGGTTAACACAGAGACCTGTGTTCCTAAATAGTAGAAACACAGGATCCCTGTGTTCATCAGTGACAGAACGGCGGTCTGCCTTGTTTACATAGGCATACTGCTGTTCTGTCTCCATTGGGAGTGATTGCGGGTGGCGATCCCCTCTAGCCAATCGGCACGTGGGCGCAACTCCAGCGGCGTACGTGTGCCCTCACTGTCTATTGCATGAAGCAACATCCAGGTCCGTCGTTTCACGTAATAGAGCCGACCCGCTGCAGTAAAGCTACAGGGGCTGGTCGGCAAGTGGTTAATATTCAAAGCAAACTCACTGATCTATCCATGTCTCCATGCTTTTTTTTGCTGGGAAATTGCTTTGAAAAACATCCCCTACCTTTTCTGGTCATGGCCATCTTCAGTAAGGGCAGATGATTCATGTAGCATTTACTTTCTGAAATTCACCTGCCCTCAGCTTGGACATGCAGGCAAAAGGGTGTGCTTAGCTAGGATAACTCCTCCTCCCCTCCTGAAGACTCTTGGGACATCATTTGCCAAGGCCTGGAAACCAGGAAGTAACTGAAGAAATGTAAAAAAAATCCTTAAAACAAGGACATATAATATACTTTCCTATTTATTTACTTATGCTAGCGGCATAAGGTCAATGTTGATTGAAAGAGTTTATTTTCACTTATGGGCCATACACACTATAAGATTTTCTTCCTTCAGACTTACCAAAACCAGATAATATGAGGTCGAACCTAAACACTTTCAATTTGTATGCAATCAGGCAGGCCCTTGCACTACACAGAAAAGGTAAATCTGAAGGAAATCTAACCACAAAAGTTGGATAGTGTGTATCCAGCTTTAGTCTCCCCTCAGAGGCCCAGTTATTTTATGGCGCTGCCATCATTCCTCTTACCCTAACACAGAGCATGAAACTAGGCTCACAGTATACACTTTACAGACACCTCTGCCCTTCCTTTGACAGTCATATGCCATATATCTCTGCATACATTTTCAGACCAGGGTCAGTGGTCAGAGAAGAAAATAAGAATTTAACAATGAACTTAAATAAAAAAGGAACATTTTTCATAACAGTAACATAGTTGCTTTGCTGCACATACTGAATACTACCCTTACTGGTAATACAACACAGAATTAGCAGAATACTATATATATATATATATATATATATATATATATATAATGTTTAGGGGTCTTAAGTAATTTTCTAGCAAAAAAAGTAGATTTTTACATGTAGGAGGGAAGTATCAGCATTGGCCCGGATACAAAGTGGTTGAACCCAAAACTGAAAATATAATATATTGCAGCTTGCCTATCATTAGATGGAGTGATTGCATTCATTTTCTTTTTTAGGCTTTTCCCCTCAGTTTTCACCTGGTGATCAGGCCAGTAATACGACTCCTTTATTAAAGTGCTCCCCTTCTGGATGAAGGAGCACAGAGGGTACCTTTGGACAGCAGCGTTGTCAGTCAGTCTGTTTTTTGGGGGTTTTTTTTGGGATAAAGATTTTACACAAATAAATAATAGCTGATCGTTGTTAGCACCCCTGTCAGTGTTTGTCTTATGCCTGATAAACCTGCAACAGAGTTTGACCTTTTGAAAAACAACAGACTTATTGGCCAGATCCCCAGATGAAAATAAAAGAAAGAAAGCTTGAAAAAGAAAACAAACTCAGCCATCACATCTAAAAACTGGTAAGCTTCAATATAATAAATATTTTCATATAAATATATAATAAATGTTTGCTTTTGGGTTTAATACTGCTTTAACTTTATAGCATTTCCAAAGCTACAGGTTTGCCATAAGCTTTCCTACATTATTGTATGCAGGCTAGAGAAAAATAACAGTTTCTGAATGCATGTCAGAGTTATAATCTTACTATTGTGTGATATTATTATATTAAACACCTCTGAACCCCATCTGGTAGAATTGATCATCAAGGCCAAGCTAGTGTGAACTTCAAACGAAACAGTCGAAACAATAAGTGAACCTATATAAACCTCTTCCAGTGAAATCTCTGGGGATTGCATTTGTGTTCTTTTTTCTTTCTTGTCGTTTTTCACTTGGACATTTGGACACATATTTAAAATTAGAACCTTGTTTTATGTACGAACGAACCTTATTTAAACATCTGCCTGCTATTTATAACATTAGTTACAAATGTGAGCCAAGCTTTCTGTACTATTTACATTTCATTAAAAATTAAAAAGAAAGGAAAAGCATAAACACCAGATAAGTTTTGTTTGATGGTTAGGGATTTGTAATTACTAAAGACAATTTTAATGAATGGTAACTATCTAGAACTTCCTGTTTAATTTATACGTTAACAATTGCTTGTCCAAATTACAATCAGCTTGCTTGCTGATAAATGGAAATAAAAGGTCACTGAAGATAGTTAGCTTTTATTTGACTGGTTTTTGGTTCACAAATCAGCTCCTCTAACATGGCTGTATCTAAATGCAAAAAAAGAAAACAAAGAAGGGCGCACCGACCTAGCGCATTAGCCTCAATAGTGTGGCTTTATTAATAAATCATAAGTTTAAATAGTGTGGCTCTGAGGAAGAGTCTAAGCCTCGAAACGCGTCAGCCGTCATCTCAACAGGACTATGGACAATTACATGGACTATTCCTGATACTCAAGCGATTGAGTTTGATATGATAATTTTTAACTTCTGTTTGTGAGTAGCCATTTTATATGATTTATTAATAAAGCCACACTATTGAGGATAATGCGCTAGGTCGGTGCACCCTTCTTTATTTTCTTTTGTTTGTAGTACTGTTGGACTACCCCAGTCCTTTAGGGCAGCAAGACTCTAGCCATCCGAGACGCCATATGTGAGTCCCGTGGGAAGTGTGGTCTGGGAGCGTGGATTGTAAGCGCAGGAGAAAGGTGGCATCACCATATTGTTTTGGAGCTGTATCTAAATGCCCCTGGTTCTAGATTTTAACAAGGCTGCCCAATATCTTCTTGTTGGTAACATGACCAAAACATCACTTGTACACATAATAGCTCACATAACAAGCCAAACATGTAGCTATGACAGCTAATAATAATCACATCGTAGGGGACAGTCACAAATCAGAGCTGGGCTCCCAAAGATCATGGGACCAGCGGTGGTGGCAAACTTTGCTAATCTGTTGACCATGTTGTTATTTCACTGGGCTTTGTTGAGCTTTTTTGTGAATGCAGGGAAACATTGCTCACCCTCTTATATCTTTAGTGTACACAATAGAATATCAATTAAACACAACTGTGTCTGGCCTTCAGAGCTTGATAGTAACATAGTTACAGAACTGCTTCCATACCAGAGTAGAGAATTTGATGAGCCATTAAACACAATGCTTGTCTATGATGACACTTCTAGGAATATCCACTGTGAAAAATGAATTTCTTGTAAACAACAGATATATTTGGTGGGATGAACAGTGAGAAAAAAAATTACACTGATGCTATAGAGCAGGGATGTCCAAACTACGACCATCTAGCTGTTGTGGAACTACATGTCCTATGAGACGTTGTTAACTCTGACATTCACAGACATGACTAGGCATGATGGGAATTGTGGATCCTGAACAACTGGAGGGCCCCATTTTGGGGAGCCCTGTTGTAGAGTGATTATATCCTTTTGCAGCTTCTTTGATGGCATCTGTGTCACATCTGTGTCTACAGCAAGGGTCTTCAAACTATGGCCCTCCAGTTGTTCAGGAACTACAATTCCCATCATTCCTAGTCATGTCTGTGAATGTCAGAGTTTTACAATGCCTCATGGGTCGTGTAGTTCTTTAACAGCTGGAGGGCCGTAGTTTGAGGATCCCTGGTCTACAGGAACAAAGGTCAAAACTGAGTGCAAATGGCTGATCAACTAAAACTGGCCCTTTGGCCAACAGGACAGCTGAGTCCCTTCAGAGTCTAAGAGGCAAACCGTTATTTAGTTATCTCCATAGGTCATGTTTATATAAATCATCTTGTTGTAATTGTTCTTCATATTAGAACTAACTATCACTGATTCATCTCTAAGTAACTCTCCCGCTGCCCATGCCTCCTAGCTCTGCTGGGTGGAAGGAAGAAGCATAATAAAAGATCTACAGCATCAGGAACACTTCTAGGAGTGATGGATACTGGCAGTGCCTACTGCAATCTGTGGTTTCTTCCAATCCTTATGTCACTACAGGAAGAAGGATCCATAGACGTCTATGAGATCACCTGCACATGTGTGGGCAGTAGAAATACAATTTCAGACATGGGAGGTAAAGATTGGGGTTGGCAACAGGGTAATTATGCATCTGAGGCATGAGAAGATGGGTTACATTTGTTAAGGGAGGTAGGGCAGGAAGGATAGTTGTACTTTACATAAAATATCCCAGTTGCTATCTAATGTTTCTACTGCCTCTCTGTAACAGAGAAAACAATAAAAAGACAGGGAGAGTAGACTTGATAAGGAAGCAAAACTGCTATATGAACATTGCCATCTCCTGCTAGCAACAGCTGGTGAGAGAATAGGGTAATATTACGCCTCCATATATACTAGCACTGTAGCAATCAGCACATATTTAATCAGTGCTTCCAACAGGGATGTACAGGAGTTTAGACACTTTACTGTGTATCTCCATGAACTTGTAGCGAGAACAGAAAACCTGCTCTGGAATTTCATTCACCTAGACTCTGGCTGCATCAGCAATCTTAGAATTCCTTTATTTCAGAAAGGCAATATTTTGTTCGAGAAGCTAACTTCACAACACTATTAAATATGTATATTTTCCAGCAAAGGTAATAACGGACATTATTGTTTCTGTGTTGGGAAAAAACATCTTAGATTTTCAAAGAACTAAGTGAGCTTCTACCATTTTACTACAAACATCTTTAGCATTTTGTTGGCAGGATGTTTGATACGAGTTTGTTTCTATTATGTATGGCCAATTCCATGTCAGCAGTTTTCCTTCCAGGAGTGATTTATCATTTGATCCAGAATATAGTATTTCAAACTCAATGTGATTAAAAATGAGGGCAGTCTGTCTCACGCCACGCTTCTCTTCTATCAAAATAAAGAGTGAGTTGTGTTTTTATTTAGCACTAAATAGATACATTTTTATTCCCCTTTCGGACATTCTGAACAATGCAACGAGAGGCCTCGGGTGAATTTACTGATCAATGCTTATTACATTGTGCTGCGTGTACTACACTGTTATTTATGAACCTCCTTTCAAACCAAAAGTCTTGTTACATGAACTACAGCTTTGTTAATACTCCCTGCTCTCATTTGGATGCAGGAATTAAATACTGTATAAGACGTTGAGTACTATTACAATTTATTTTCTGACTGGTCAGGTAATGGGTTATGACAGATTAAAGCTTAACTTGGTAATAGTACTAATCTCTTTCAGTAGCTGAGATTCGCATGTCTATTAGTTTTGTCAGAATTATCTCACAGCATTCTATTAAAAGAAAGGGTGGTATATGCTATACCGGTTCCTTATTCCTTTAAAGATTCAAATTCATTTTGTTACTTGAAGAAGGATGGAAGAGAATTAAATCTGCGGTTGCTGCGGTTGCTGTTGTGCTGGAGCTAAGACCATTTACTGCTTTTGGAGAAGTTGGGTCACTCTGCATCCTCAGGTATCTCAGTAGAGCAGCAACAGGAGAAGCATTTACTCCGGAAGCTGTGGTTCCTCTCCACCCACACAAGCTGCCACATTCACTGCTTACGTTACCAGAGTTGCTGCTAGTTGACACCAACAGCATCTTTTCCGTGGAATGCTTTGTCCACTGCAGCGGTAATGCCAGAGTACCTGGGGAGGTCACTGTGGCAGCTAAAAGAATGGTGCTTACCAGAACCAGGAATAAACAGATCAGCTTTGTAATTGACAGCAGCAGGAGCCATTGTCTATGAGCTTATGAGGAGGTAGAGAGCCAAAAGAGCTGCTGCTCTCTTGCACATTGCACTATCGAGATCAGGATCAGGTATGTATAGGGGGGGGGGGGGGGGGGCTGCACTCAAAAGGATTTTTTTACCTTGATTCAGAAAATGTATTAAGATAAATAAAAACCTTCAGCCTTTAGAACCATTTTCAGTTTTTCAATGCAAACTAAAAAATACTAACACTATAATGCTCCCCATGGTTATTAGTCTTTTTTGCATGTCCCCCTGTATCAGCCCCTCTACTTTAGTGCCCTCACAAACCAGTACTATGCTGAGGGGAACTAGTCCATTTGCATAATTGGGCACTCCATATTCTGTGGCTCTTAGTGCAAACAGCAGGTTCAAAACAGTAATGTGGAAACATCTTTAGGCACCTACTTCCATGGAGTTTAAGTTTTGTGACCAAAATCTCATTTCTGTGAGATCTCAGAGCAAAAACAGTAGCTTTTATTAATTAGCTAGTCTTAGGAATTAGGTTATTGGTTTGATTAGGGATTTTATTTGTGTGAAGTATTGGTTAGTTAGGATTAAGGGTTATTCACACAATGAAAAATGCTTTCTTTTTTTTTTAACTCTGTATTTAGCTGTTTTTAGCCTGGAGTTTTGCTTTACATCAGTAAGATCTGCTGCACCAGGTCAAGAACACTTACACTGGTTTGGGTCAGAAGGACTACTCTTTGTAAGTTATAGAGGGTATAGGTTGTAGGTTACAAAGAGGGACAATAGTTGTTACCACTGTGTAAAAAGAGCACTTTGGGGAATAATGAGGATTCTAATCTCAAAAACCAAACACTCAGGATTCCAACATGGGAGCAGAGGGGAACACCACTGACCTCTGGGTGACTGGTAATTTCTTCAGATATGCAGTAATTCCAAGAAAGCAGCAGAGGTCCTGTTATAAATTGTAGCAGTGTCCCAGTTCAGTGATACAAGGCATACCTGCTGAAGACCTGCATAGTGACTGCATCAATTGCTGTGTTGGCTGTTTAGCCACTATATGCCAAAATGGATATCACATTAAAGTTGCATGTTTTTTTTTTTTCCCTTTTTTTTTTTTGTGAAGACATTTTCATTAGAAATAATTTAAGCTTATTTTTTTTTCCCTGTCCGTTTATATAAAAAAAAATAGTTAGACAAGGCTGAAACTGCTTGCACAGTGTTCACAGAGCTTATTTCACGCACTCTGCCTGTTGCCAAAGTGGAACAGTGTGTGACGTTACATAAATAAAGATATCCATAGACTTCATCTCTCTAGTTTCTCTGGCAACAACAATTAGACTAATCTGCACAGAACAGGGACAAGTGATGACTCTATTTACAGCAGAGTGTGTCATGTAAAAACTGTAAACAACATTTCTCTGTTCATGACATAAAAAAGTAAAACGATTAATATATATATAAAACATTAAATTGACTTTTAAAAGTGTGTGTATATATATATATATATATATATATATATATATATATATACAGTGCTGTGCAAAATGGAAAGTAGATAAACAGAAGAGAGATCCAAATCAAATCAATAATTGACGTGACCACCTTTTGCCTTCAAAACAGCACCATTATTCAATTTTTCTAGGTATGCTTGCACACATTTTTTGAAGGAACTCTGCAGGTAGGCATCTTAGAGGACTAACCACAGATCTTCTGTGGATGTAGGCTGCCTTAAAGCCTTCATTCCCTTTATGTAATACCAGACAGACTCGATGATGTTGGGATCAGGGCTCTGTGGAAGCCAAACCATGACTTCCTGGACTCCTTGTTCTTTACACTGAAGAAAGTTCTTAATGACATTAACAGCATGTTTGGGGTCATTGTTCTACTGCAGAATACATTTGGGTCCAATCATATGCCTCCCTGGTGGTATGGCATGATAGATAATTATCTGCCTGTATTTCTCAGCTTTGAGGACACCATTGTACCTGACCAAATCCCCAACTCCATTTGAACAAACACTGCCTCAAACTTGCAAGAAACCACCACTATGCTACACTCATTATTGTATTGCTCTCCAGCCCTTCGTGAACAAACAGCCTTTTGCTACAGCCAAATATTTCAAATTTTGACTCATCAGTCCAAAGCACCTGCTGCCATTTTTCTGCACACCAGTTCCTATGTTTTCATGCATAGTTGTGTCACTTAGCTCTGCTTCCATGTCCTATGCACAAAAACATAGGAATTGGGGTGTAGAAAATGGAAGCATGTGTTCTGGACTGATGAAGTAAGTTCAGGAATAGAGTTTGGAGAATTGCTGCAGGTACCCTTTACCGAGACATCAAGGTCTATTAGAGCCCTTATGACTCACACTTCAGGATGAATGACTCTCACCAACAGCTCAACTGGACAAGAGGGGGACAAATAATCTTGGAGTATGGTGGTGTTGAGGAAGGAGTGAGGGACAATTGTGCAAACTCATTGGCTCATTCTTGAAAACCAATTGGGACCTTATTTCTATTATTTGCTATAAATGATGTGCATGCCATATTAAGCTTGTATTTTAAACATTAAGTTAAATTGTATTGATTTTCTGAGTTTTTTGTAAGTTTGTTAATAATCGCATTTTAACAGGTAAGCTAGTTTATGATAAAAAAAAAAAAAAAAATCAATAAAAACTACTGCCATACAGTATTTTAAATGACTGATGGATATTTAAATTATTTTCAAAATGTATTACAATACTAATTCCAAATGTTTTTTTTATAAATTTTATATAGCTGTTTCTCCTCTTCTAGAGATTCACAGAGGAAAAGAGTTACAATTTCTTTCAATTAAAAAAAATAGGTCATTTGATTTTGCTTTGTTCTAAAAGAGACATTTTCCGCAATTTTTGCTATCTGGTGTACATCTGTATCTGTTTGTGTTCAACATTTTAATAAACTCCTTAATCAGTTAATGTGTTCATACATTTTAATTTAAACACTTTGGAAGACCGTATATTAAATTTAGCACCTGATCACATGTAGATTGGAAGATATCCAGTTTTTTTCTTGTAAGGACCACTCTTTCCTTGTACACTACTGAAATTAAGATTGTCTCCCAGGAGAAGTCAATTAAATTATGACAGTGTGTTACATGTGCAGTAAAGGATCTGGATTATTTGCATATTTTGCCATTGTTGTAATTATAATAAAATATGTAAACTAAAAATGCTGTAAGAATATATCTTTGGTTCCCACATCTGTATTATATGTAAATGAAACCTACAAGACTGACAGATAAAAAAGCAGATATGTAGCTGTATATATCCTTTGGTATAAGGAAAGCCTTTCTAAGAACTACCAAGGGTGCATTGGGCATTACCTCTTACAGGGCAACTGAAGATAGGAAAGGATCTTCCCATGTTGTTGTGCTTTTGGTAGATTCTGACAACTCACACTTTAAACAGATGTTATCATAGGTCCTGCATCAGGCCCTCCATTAAGATAGTGGAAACAAAAATGTTTTTTGGAGGTCAATATTTAGCAGCAGGCTTGCTCACATTGAATTTAATTTCTACAAAATCACCAGTAGGACGATTTAGTGCAATATGTAATTGTTTTCTCTAGGTCACTGCTTTTTTGATTTTCTTGATAAGTACAGAAATTTCTGCTAATGAAATTTAGTCTAGTTTTTAGTCTTGGAAGTGAACACATGTCCATGGATATGGCAGAAACCTATTTGCGAATGATCTTTATCATCAAGTAACATTCTGGATTGGCCCCTAGATTAGATTTTGTTGTGTAAAGTGTAACTATACTCACATTCACTCCTGGAGCTCTCCCCCAAGCCACTGACATCTTCAGCCAGTCTGCTCTTAGGTACCAATCTTCCGGCATTTTCATTGGCTGGGCTGAGGTGACATCACTCCCACAGATGTGTGGGAGTTCATTCATCTCGGCATTGACGAAATTGTACACTAACCTGTATGTGTGTGCAGGCAGTTAGGGAACTTTAATGCAGAAGAGTCATATTATGTCTCATCTGCAAAAAACAAATCCTGTCTGTTTGCCAGTTTTTTTACTCCCTTAACGTTCTACCATACACTGGTAGAATTTTGTCCAAAAGTGTTAATTTTAAGAATGTTTGTTTAATTTCCTAATGGTTGGTGGGGTCAAATTGGTGTTTGTTTTTGCCCGCAGAGATGAGAAAATTAAAAAAAGCAGGATGCACATTTTTTATTATCCTATTTCTATTAGTAAATGTTGTTTTTATTTTCAAAAGTCCATTCACTCCAAAATCGAACGTTAAAACCAAACTTTCAAGTATTTTTGAATGTCATTGAATGTACTAATTAGAATTTTTGAATAAATGTTAATGTACGTACAAATGTTTATTTGAAAATCCACCAGTTTTCAGCCAGTTTTAGCTGGAATGTAGTCTACAGTAAGGTCCAGACCTTGGTTGTGCTCTCTAGCAAAGTTGCCTGCATCACAGGACTAGTTAAACCAAATAACAAACTATGTTTATTCTGATCACATATTTTTTAACTCTGTGGTTGGAAGTAGTTGACTGGTATTAAGGCAGACCATACATGGTACAATTTTCTTTCCTAAAAAAATATGGTTCGAGGAAAGAAAATGTCTTGCTTCCCCATCAGCAAAGTCAGTGTTGATGAGGGAATCTCTCCCACGGAGCTATTGCGTTCTCTAGGCGGGGGCACGGGTGCCACCCATGCTGGGAGAACACGATGATTATTGCTATCGGCTATAACCACTGACAATAATTGCACACCGAAAATCCATCATGCTGGTTGTACCCATGATTGATGAATCTATTTAGGTACATTCAGCCTGCCCATAGATGCTTCCAATCTCGGCTGGTCTCTGCTGGCCGGCTTAAGTCTGTTGGGGCAAATTTTACAGTTAACACACAAACAAAAAATGTGCTCTTTATTTTTAAAGAAACATAAAAAAGTGACGACAGAAAAAGTAGTCCATCGAGTCTGCCCATTTTTTTTTTTTTCGTTGAATTTATTGTCTAAATATGTATCTATTTTTGTCCCAAGCATGTTTGAAGCCATTCACTGTTGACTGTCTCACTACCTCTGCTGGTAGTTTATTTCAACCTTTCAGTAAACTTATACTTTCTAAGATTAGTTTTGAACTTTACTCCAGTTAGTTTGAGGTCATGTCCTTATGTTCTTTATTTTGGATTGATATAAAAAAAAACTGCCTTCCTAAATCTTATTTACCCCTTGATGTATTTAAAGGTTTCAATCATGTCTCCCCTTTCCCTTCTTTCCTCCAGACTGCACATATTAGGTTCCTGAAGTCGTTCTCAATATGTTTTATCCCCCAAACCTTTCACCAATTTTGTTACCCGTCTCTGGACTCATTCTATTTTATCAATATCTTTCTGTAAATGAGGTCTCCATAACTGGATACATAATTCTAAATGATGTCTTACTAAAGATCTATATAGGGGAATCAGAATCTCCTTCCTTCTGCTGGTGATCCCTCTAGTGATGCATCCTAGAATTCTATTTGCCTTTTCCACTGTCTGGTGACACTGTTTGCTCATTTTGAAATAATCTGAAATAAGTACCCCCAAATATATTTCCTCTGTAGTTCTGACTGACACTGTACCCCCAAAGCTCTCTCTCGGGATTCTTTTTTCCTAGGTGCACTATTTTACATTTAGAAACATTGGTCTGCATTTTTATTTTAGTTAAGCTGACCATACTTGAGGGCTTATTATTAATATTAGTATCCTGAAAACACTATTAATTTGTAGTCCATCACAAAAGTAAGTTGTACCAACATTCTTTAACTACTACTAATTACTCCTGCATGCATACTTGATTCAGGGTCAGTAATTAAAAAAGATGAAGCCTGGGGTTCATCAAAAGGATTCTCTGAGATAACACAGAAGGTACAATATAGACTTTTGTGAGGTCACGACCATAATATCTTACAAAATAATACCCTTTAAAGCAAGAATACAAATAACCGCATCTCAAAAATTTGCACCCAGCTCTCTAGTTCTTATTTAATCTGTAATATTATACATAATTAAAATTTAAATATGTATCTCAGGCTACATACCACTGTGACATATATCCAACATCACCAACTCACCCCCTATTTTTAACATATCATTAGCAAACAAATAATAATCAGTCAGACATGAAGTTGCATTAGAAGACATGAACAGTTTGCAATGAAGACAGGGAAAATAATTGAAAGTTGCAGAAAGGCTGTTGTTGGATCTTGTAAGAAATGGCTAGAAAATTAGATTAATCAAGGAGCAGACATTAAGAAGAAAGTTTGTGCGAATGGCTGACAGTCTTGCTCTTTTCCTCATTTCAAATGTTGGCAGAGTAGCAGCCAGCTCCTAGGGAAATGTGCTCCTTTCATACTTGAGTAATTGATGAATTGTATGCAATATGCAAATGAGAATCCATAAATCTTATGAATGACAGCTTAATTTATGTGAGCCTTAATGAATGCAGGATTAGATTTTAATTAAATATCCTCAAAGGCACCCTGAGTAGTAGTTTTTTTAGGCCTTGTTTTTTGAAGACTTGTTTCACATGCAATGCATTTTATAGAAGTGGAAAATCAGCCAAAGCAGCTAATGCAAATGGTCTTGTGTTCCGATGAAAAAGTATTGTTCAGTTTTGTAAAGCAAACAGTACTTGAATTGATAATAAGCCTGCACAGATTCAAAGATCGCAGGCTGTTTTGAAAGGGATTTTCTTCTAATTTATAAGCTTTACTTCTTGTGTTTTACAATTTTACTGCTAGCTTTATTTTATTATAATAGGCATTATTTTATGCTTTTTACGAAATTATTAATATCGCATTTTACGTTAACAGTTTGCTTAAGGAACAAAGTACAGTCGTGTCATTTAGTGACAAGAACAGTCTGCAAATTAAAAACCAAACTCCATATATTATAAAAATATAATATTATTTTTACTTCTTTTTTTGGGATAGGGGGGGGCTGCTTTTGACTGCAAAGGACCTAAAAGTATGGTTATAAGACAAACTTTCCTTTGCATTGTGGGCCCAGTTAGGAACTGCAGACAATAAGATATCCCATAGTGATCATTATGGCAAATTTGTCTAGTAATAGCAACTGATTCCCAAACTTCAGTTAAGTCATTAGGAATGATGTTGGATTTAGGAGTGAAATTCTCATACTGCTACTCATTTAGAAATCTCCAGGAACAAATCTTGCTCTGATGGACTTTAAGCAATATTGTAATTATCAAAGACCCCACTAAAGGCACAATAGGTGTAGAATGTTAGAAAACTACATCAGAGCTCATGACTCATCTAGTCTCAAGGGTCCCGTATACATCCTGCATCCTTGCAGGATCATTTATTCTGCTGCTATTTTTTCCCATTGGCTTTTATAATAGGTGATTAGGTAATTAAAGACAGAAATACGTTATTCTATGGAAAGGAGTAGCACAAGATAGTGAAAAGTATTAGAACAGTGAAAGCATTTACATGGGCTAATATTTAATACGGTAGATTAAAAAAAGTTCTCCCCAAAGGTGACGTAATTTCCTCCAGTGACCAAACAGATCCCTTGTTTTATTTTCAATTTAGAGATTGAAAAATAATGCTGTTTGGTCATATGGGCAAGTTCTTCACTTTGTGGAGAATGTTTTATTGTTAATGTCTTTATAAATGCCCCTATAGTATAGTATATTGTGCCAAAGTATATAACTTAGAAAAGATTGAAAGCACAGATTTTACTTGAAAATGTTTTAAAGTATCGAATAAATCTCGTCTATCACTTTAGATGGCTTTCTATTGTGTTGTTTATTCAGGAAACTGGAAGAATAGCTAAAATGCAGATGTTTAATGAGAACTGGCAGAAACTAAGTTCACCACTGAGTAGATATCTAGCATTTTTCGTTAAAAAAAATGTGTACATCAATCTCCACCTCTCTTTGAGGTATTCTTGTGAGAAACTGGTTAGTACTGGTTAGTACAAAGCAACACAGTATACAAAACCGATGGCTAGCAGGAACTTATTTTTACAGTATTTATGAACTTGCTCATCTGCACACATCGAAATACAATCGACAAGATAACAATGATTCAATTGCTAAACATTTAAGGCCCGTTTCATGCTGGTGCGACATGGGATCTGACTTATGAGAGCACAAGTCAAATGACATGTCAAAATAACTGTTTCCCTATAAGAGGCATCTTAACCACTTAAGCCCCGGAGGATTTGGCTGCTAAAAGACCAGGGGGTATTTTGCGATTCGGCACTGCGTGACTTTAACGGACAATTGCACGGTCGTGCAATGCTGTACCTAAACGAATTTGACGTCCTTTTTTTCCCACAAACAGAGCTTTGTTTTGGTGGTATTTGATCACCTGTGCGATTTTTTGATCACGCGCTATAAACAAAAAAAGAGCGTCAATTTTGCAAAAATAACAATATTTTTCACATTTTTTTATATGAAATTCCCCCCAAAAAAAAAGTAAAAATCAAATTTTTTTAACATTTTCGGCCAATTTGTTTTATGCTACATATGTTTGGTAAAAAAAATCGCAAAAAGCGATGTCATTTTTGTTGTTTTTTTTAACGCGTAATGGCGGCGATCTGCGAGTTTTTTTGCGGTACTGCGACATTGCGGCGGACAGATCGGACCCCTGACTGACATTTTTGACACTTTTGGGGTTACCAGTGACATTTCTACAGTAATCAGTGCTATATATATGCACTGTTACTGTAAAATTACACTGGCAGTGAAGGGGTTAACTTTATTTGAGAGGGAGGGGCTGTGTGTGTCCCTAGGGGCGTGATTCTAACTGTGATTGGCTGTGGCTTGAGGTGTAGGGACACTGATCAACGGTCCTACATAGTAGAACCGTATGATCAGTGTCTCTACACAGGGAGAACTGACAGGCAGCTTGTTTACACAAGCTGCCTGCCTTTCTCCCTCTCCCCCGACGATCGCAGAGTGAAGGGCGGACATCGGGTCCGCCTGTCACTTGCGCGGGGGGGTCAGTGACCGCACGGGAGCGGGAGCGCGCCGCCGGCGGCGCACGCTCGCTCCCCAGACCCTCCCAGGCTAGTGACATTTATATACGTCACTTTGCCTGTGAGGGGCTGACCGCCGCAGTATATTTACTTGCGGCGGTCGGCAAGTCGTTAACTGATATGACACAAGTAGCTCCAACTTTAGAAAAGGTTCCTGCACTACTTTTGTCTGACTTTGATACAACCTCAATGCCATAGAGTGTAAAAGGTCTCATTAAGTCAGAACAAAGTCGGACTGAAGTTGAAGGGCAAAGTCAGATCTGAAGTCGTGCGACTTTCAGTGTGAACCTAAGCTAAACACAGAAAGAATTTTGAAGAGATAGAATGAGCCCCTGGTCACACCAGTACGACTTCAGGCACGACATACGATTTACAAGTTGTACCTGAAGTAGCATCTAATGTGTTTCTATGGTAGTGTCTTAATAGATATGATTTCAAATAGTACGATTTGAGAAGTAGTTCATGTATTACTATTTCAGGACTTCAGCACAATTTCACTGCCATAGACTATATTGTAAATTGTGCTGCAAATCGTACCTGTGTCTATATCAGCACTACTTGAGCCTGAAAGAAGTTACATAATAACCCTTTGCTAGTTAAACTTTTGTTCATAACACCACTTTTCCTCCTTGTGACATGGACAGCCCCTCTCATTGAATTATTTTCAAATCATTACAAATCTCACAGAAGTAGTGCTGAAGTAGTAAGAAAAGAAATCAGTGCAGCGCTGGTAAGTCATAGAACACCAATCCTATATAGTCCTTAAGTATAAAAGTCCAATTGATATATATATTCATATATCACAGTATAGGAATGCTCAGTGCTCTGCATCCTGGACAAGTCCTGTCTGTTGAAACTAAAGGTGGTGAACATTTAATTTAGCGCATCTACTCCGAAGATAAGGATGCTGCTATACCTGTAAGGTGGTACCTCTATCTGTCCGCAGGAGTTTGATTCAAGGCTTTGCTCCCTGGGAAATCTGGTGAGCATTTAGATGTGCCTGGTGGAGGATCACTGTGTTGTGTATCGCACTGTTTTGGATGATCTATGTGAACTTTGTACCGATTTGTGACATCCAAGGGTCTTCCATCTTCTATTTTCATCTTTATTTTCCTATACTGTGATATATGAATATCAATGAATTGGACTTTTATACTTAAAGACTATATAGTATTGAAGTTCTATGACTTACCAGCGCTGCCCCACTTTCTTTTCCTGTTGTTTAGAAGGCATATATTCACCTTTTTAATGCTAGCAGCTTATGAACATATAGCGCTCGCTCCCCATTGTTTTATTAATGCTGAAGTAGTGCTGACGTAGTTCTGAAGTAGTGCTGAAGTCAGACTTTAAATCACACTACTTTAAATTCGTACCCGGTGTGACCGTCTTTCCAAATTCCATGGAAACATTTTTTACTACTAATTACACGTGGACAAGATGAGCAGATACAACATAGCAAAATAACATATACATTACAGCACAATAACACTTGCTCATTTGTTTGAGCCTTAAATATCAATTGCATACAATATTACATTGTTTGTGAAGTAGTAGTCATTTTTCAAATGCTGAGGTATTTAAAAAAATGTAAACGTAGTAACCCAAGTACAACTTTCTTAAGTATATGTAGTGCATTATCTATTGCATTCATAAAAGCTATGCTTAAACTATCAGATAAAATACTTTTGTCTTTCTTTCTATTTTATGTATGTGGCGCATATCTTGAATTGTTGAGGGCATAGTCTTTTTATAGCACCTTGTTTATTTAATAAATACAATCATTTTACATGAATTATTAATGAATTTTTTAAGCAGATCAGAACAAAGTGCTGAAGATTGGGGAGCCTTGTGTATTGTGCTTCTAACAGCCTTTTACAATATATGCATGATGTGACTATTTTTAGGACCTGTTAAATGATGCATCTGATGATGAACAGAGTCTGTGTACTTTAAAGCTCTAATAACAAAGAGTCTAGTTTGTATAATGACCTGACAATCTGCAGGGAGGCAGGTAACAACAATGATTGTTATATACATGGTAACATAGCAATAGAATATGATTTAAAGTAAGTTGGATATGTGACTGATTCCACACAATGAAAGGAGAAGGAAATAAGGAAGGAAGCTTACTTACAAAGAAAGAAAGATAGATAGAAATAAGTGCTTGGCAACTAAAACTATTTCAGGGAAAAATGCTAGAGGTGTGCTTTAACAAACTTTCATCCAGCATCCCCCCATTTGCATTTTATAGTAAAACTAAAAGAAAAGTATGGGATTTAAAAAAACAAAAACAAACCTACATACTCACATAGGTGGATGCAACATTGGTCTGATGCAGCACCTGTCTACCTCAACCTCTAAGAATGATAACTGAGCAATCAAAGACCTCTGATCACTCAATTCTTGGTCTTCAGTGAAAAGACTGTCAGTCACTGGTCTCTGCTTTGCCCCTTCAGCGTTCAATACAATGCCGGGCTGCGCAGGGGGTGGAATTGGCTGGTTTGGGTTCTCAGCGGCTCTTTGAAAGGCTGAGCCAGCTGCAGGTCCAGGCATCTGGGTGGATCCCAACATTAAAGTCAGGATCTCTCCAGAGTCTGAGTGATGTCAGCCGAAAGTGGGCTTTAGCCTACTGTCAGCTAAATACTGGTTACAGGAGTGCAGAGCACAGTTCACTCCTGTGACCTACAGCAGAAGAAGGGCCAAAAGAGCATTGGCCCTACTTCTCCTTTGACTTGTTCTTATTTACATAAATATATTTTATAGCACACATTCAAATGCACTCTCTAGCCTATAAAGTATATGTTCCTCATTACCCCCATTACTCTACTTTGTAGAAGAATCTCAAACTTTAATGAAGGTGCTAGTCTGTCTCATGTACCTGATAGGAGACTAAAATGACGTGGGTGGCCTTTCTTGTATCTCCAGCCCAGGCCCCACTGAGAGTGAAACAGATAGTGCCAAGGAATAGGAGGAACACCAGCGCTGGCAGGTGTTGATGGTAGTACCTGCAGCTGGAGGCGCAGGCCCAGAAGGTCTGTCAGGACATTGGGTCAAGAACAGAAGCTTTACAGGACAGACCAGCTAAGGTTAAAGGGATATACTGTATGTACAGCATTTTCAAGAAGCGTGGCTTGTCAGAGCTCGCAGCAGGCTTGTGACAGGAACACACATCGGTGGTTGGACCAGATTCAGGTAACAGCCAGGACAGGCACTCATAAGTAACATAGAGCCAACAGAAGCATGGTCACATGGAAAGCAGAGGTCAGAAGCAGGCGGGTGGTGAGGTCCAGAGGCATAGACAGAATTAAAGTGGTAAGAAAATCTGAAGTCAGGGACAGGTGAGCAGAAGTGTAAGCAGGATCCAGGATCAGGTCAGGGGCAAGCTGGGTCAACAATGAAAGTCATACACAGGATACAAGCAGGACACATGATATTGCTGGAGACCAGTCAGCCATGATACTGGAATAAGGCATCCTTTAAATAGGTTGTCTGGTGCCAACATTAATTATGGATGTGCTCAGTGACATGCATTCCTTGACGCATGCTCGCGCCTGGTCACAGTACACTGTGCGATACCATGCGCATGTCTCCGAGTGAGCCTGCTCACTGGAATTCCCTGTCTGTGTCATGACAATATTTAGCTTCCACTAACTCACAGTCAATCAGGGCTATGTCTGTATTTTACATTACTGCATATTAGGTGAAAGTAGGGAAATATATTGAATACAATTCAAGTAATAGATTCAATCATGTGCAAACTCAACATTCACCATTACCCCTGTAATAGCATACTGTTTTTTTCCAATGACTCATAAATGATTATGACCATTAGGTGGCCAAGAATGGGGAGCAGGACTGTGTGGCTTAAGATTATATAATTCACTGTTAGGCCTCTCTTCTTGTTCTATAACCTGGGATTCAGAACTTGGAAATTAGTTCTCCCACTTCAAGCACCAGCCCATCAACAATAAAATAAATGACTGGCCCTTTCCAACCTCTAAAGTTAAAATCTTTTGCAGACATATTTGAGGAACCTCCACCATAAGTTTGTTATGTGTTTTCATTCACACAGAATACCTAAAATGATAAAAAAAACGTTACAGTTGTTTTTTTGGAGAAGGATTTTACATAGGACTCTGTAGACAGTATGTGAGCTATTCTGAACAATTTCAAAGTGCAATTAAAGGGACAAACCAAGGGGTGTTTTTTTTTTTCTTTTTTTTTTAATGTGCAATAACATACAATGTAGCACCCAAACCTTGAGCTCTTTAACCCTTTTTTAGAAACAAAAAACTTTTTTTTTTGTTTGTCTGTTTTTTGTTAACTTTATTGTCTGACTATAGATCTATGTTTGGCCTAAGCATATTTGAAGCCATTTACTGTTGACTGTCTCACTACCTCTGCTGGTAATTTATTCCAAGCATCAACTACCATTTCAGCAAAATAATACTTTCTATAATTAGCTTTGATCTTTCCTCCAGTTAGTTTGAGGTCATGTCTCCATATTCTTGATTTTGGTTTCATACTAAAAAACTACCCCCCTGAACCTTATTCACCCCCTTGATGTACTTAACGGTTTCAATCATTTGGGATAGATTAGGACCGAGATCTGCCAGCATGAATTTCACCCAATACTTTTGGTCTTATTTTTCAACTAAAACGTCATAATATTATCTTCCTGTACTGTCTACACTGATGATTACAATATAATAGGATGGCTACATTCATATACCATGGTGATCATAGAAATTAAATGTAAGAATTCACTTTTAGAACTTGACTATGGGACTGGATGCCAGCAGCCTGCTTCACCTATCGGCTTTTTGTATTTCCAGATGATTCAGCTTCAAGCTATTGGGTCTGCTTTAGCTTTGTTTTGGTTTTTTGTTTTACATGTAGCAGGAGGAGTGGGCTGAGATAGTTAAAGTTGGCTGAGATAGTTATTAGAACATTGATAAGGAGATTTTTCTTGTTGGTGTTCTGTCAGAAGTCAGTGAATGTTTCGCTATAAAGTAACTCTATATTTAAGACTTTTTTTAATTTTATTTTGGGTGTTGTGGGGAGTGTTAAATGTTCAAAAGGCTAAGGCCCCTTTCACACTTGCGCGACTTGTCATGCGATTTGGGACTGCAAAATCGCATGACAAGTCGTTCTCCATGATTTCCAATGAGCCCCATTCATATCTGTGCGACTTGAAGTCGCACCAACTTCAAAGTAGTCCCTGCACTACTTTTGGCATGATTTTGATGCGTTTTGAGTAAAAGACATTATAAGCCCAGTCAAACTCGCATCAAAATCGCGGCAAAAAGTTGCGTCAACATCACGGTAAAATCGCGCAACTTTGAAGTCACACAAGTGTGAAAGGGCCCCAAGGTTCTTTCTAATTTAAAAGTTCAGCATTGCCTGATCACTTTGTGATTGCTGTTATGGAAAATCCCTATGGGGCTGCATGAGCCAATGGATGCCTATCCTCTGACTTATCAAGTTATGAATCTGTGTCTTGGTTTGGTACATGAACAGTTTCACAAATCATGCTCAAAATTTACAAATATTGCAGAGAATCTATGTAAATTTATGGGACAAATCTTGCTATTTGATTCTGGCCATTTGTCCTTTTGTAGGGCTAATAAGCAAGCTATTGATGAACAAATGGCCAGGAAAGCCAAACACTGCAATGGAGGACATGTAACCAATGGCAAAAATTCGAAAAAAAAATCCCTACACAAAGTTGTCAGCTGTCTAAAATTTCTAACAAACATCGACAGTATGACTGCTGTAAGCCCATCCCTTTATAGAAAGGGGGTTGGATAATCTATTCCTTCAAATTATTGGCTTTGTTGACCAGGAAAACAGCTTTGACAATATAGTGTGATTTTCTATTGGGCATCCATCATGTAAAATACATCTCATATGACATCTTGTTACTTCATCTAACTTTGTACCTGCACTTACTTGCTAATTAGTCAGTGGATCAGTGATGTTTATTTTGTTTTTTTTTTTCCATGTAAAAGTTTTAATGGATGGGTGTACCTATTGGTGATCTACAGGGACACCGTGTGAAATTAAGTATATTCTGCTTATGTATTGTGAGATCATTAAAGTGGTTGTTTACCCCTTTACATATTCTCAGTGAAGCGACTATCCACAGGTGTTACACTGAGATGAAACAAATCCTTCTACATTAGTTGTACCTGTTTAGCTGCAGTGATTGGTCCAATACATCCTTGTAAAACACAGAGATGAGAAAGATTTTTTCAGAGATTCACAAAGCAGGGGGTGGGGAGCTGCAGTTACACACTGTACAAGAGCTCTGTGCACTGGTTGGGTGGAATTGACACACACCCTCTCATACAGGATACAGGAACAGAGCTAAGGTTGTCAATCACAAGCCGTGTGCTAAATATCCCTCCTCTGTCACCTTTTTAGCTCTTGGTGTAAAGAAAACTTGTCAGAAGTGACTTGTACTAATAACAAAGCAACTATTGCACTACTCAATCCTTTTTATGGTCTTTGCAATAAAGTTTGTAAAGATTTTTTATAATTGTTTTGCTTGTGTCTTTCTTTGGTACCTAACAAAAATCCTCTATAGTTACTTTTACTATTTAAAAGTATATATGATTCCTTTGGATGTGCCGCACCAAGTTGAAACAGACAATGTAGTATTTCTTTTTTCAAATTCTTCTTTATTAAAGACAAGAAAGAATACAAGTAACATACACATTTTCAAACATAGCTGTGTTGAAGCGTACAGAATCAAAATACATCAAACAAGTGAGAAAGGTGAATACAATGCACCAATAAGATAATGAATGTCAGGCAGAAAAAGTAAATAGACAACAGATCTACTTTTGACAATGTAGTATTTCTATTTCATTATGCAATATAATTTAGGATGTTTCTTTTTTCTGGTGGTAAATGTGCAAACCTGTAAGCCAAACGTTTTTGATTCACCAACTTAACCTCTGAGCCCCGAGCACACGTAAATATTCGACCTCTTGGCGACAAGCGGCCACATATTTGTGTGCAGTAGCGCAAATAGAGCTGTGCCAAGAGCGCATTCCCTGCGCGCTTCCGGCACAACTACCAGCAGCAAGCGGAAAGCTCCCGTTCGCTGCTTGCGATCGACAGCTTTCCGATCATGTGACTGCTGTGACAGCCAATCACAATGGGCAAATGACCATAAGCCCCGTCCCACATCCTGGCATTCTAAGCCCCTTAACCCTCCTCTTGTGTTAGGGTCAAAACTGACCCGTTTTCAGGTTTTGAATGTCTATAAGTATCACATAAATTTGTTTATTGCATCAAGATTTTTTTACTATGTCAGGAACCTCTATTTAAACAATGTAATAGAAAAATAATCCTTTTCACTAAATTATAAAATACTGTGGTGAAAATTAAGACGTTCATGGTGTTAGGGTCAATTCTGACCCAGTTATAATATAGGATTTTAGGACACTAATAAGTTCCAAAACTGAAATCATAAACACTCTCTCTGCTTAGTAACAGTGACAGCCAATCCCCTCTCAACCCTGTGAGCTGTAGTTAGGGAGGGGCCTATCTCTTTTCCTGCTTGTCTGCTTCTCTAAATAAAGTGAAGAAACATAGGACAAATTCATTTCAGAGTTGCTGACTTTATTTTACCATTTTTTAAATTTGACAATGAGAGGTATGCTATCAAAAGAAAGGTCTAGGGGTCACACCAAAAATATTAAAACCAATCTTTTCAAGGATAAAGAAGCCTAACAAGGTAACCAAGAGGTAAGAAACAAATTTGATGATAAATAATTATTCAGAGGGTATTTTATGGCTGATTTAAAACACGGGTCAAAACTGACCCTAACATCATGGATAGTAACGGAATTCTAACATAAGAGGAGGGTTAAAGGACTGGCACGCACCGGCTTCAAGGGGTTAGAAATCCAAAATATTTGTTGTGAACCTATGGTAGTGGGGAACCCGAAACTCATCCCTAGTTGTAAATAGAGCTAAATAGCAAGAGATCAAACTACAGCTCAGAAACAACCCAAAAACATGTTGTTAGGTTAATTAGCTCCTGTCTAAATTGGCCTTAGTATGTGTGGTGTGTGCATGTACGTATGCATGTGAGATAGGGATCTTCTATTGAGGGCAGGGCCTGATGTGAATGCAAAGTATCAAAAGCACTGGGTACATGTATTTATTTCCAGTCCTGAACAAAATAGAAAATATGAGTGGATGACAGATGCTGCACGTCACTACCTTAACAGGTGAACATAAATATGAATGGTCACAGCCATGAGCACCTCCTGAGCCCTGCCTCTGATGCATTTCCCCCCAATAGGCAGAGCGAAATGCATCAGGGGAGGGCTCATGAGAAGCTTATGGCCGAGGTCATTCACATTTCTCTTCACTTGTTGAGCTAGTGGTGTGCAGCATCTCTCATCCCCCCATACTTCTCTGCTTTCTGTATTAAGCATATGACAGCCTTGCACCCTTATATTGCTGTGAGACACTGGATTTACCAGAGCGCCTTGAGTGGCGCTATAAGTGGTGTAGGGTATTGCGAAAATTAAAAATATACTTTAAACACTCCACATTTTTTTCAAATAATACCTCTACAATAGTTTGTCTTCAGTCCTGTAATGCAGTTAAGTGCAGAAACAGTCATGTACATTTGCAAACTGTGTACAACAGTACCAAACTGCCACCTAACTAAATTCATTACCAAAAAGAGGATTCTAATTACATACATTTATTTTCTTTTATATTACTTTATGCAGACCGTGCATGACCTTTGTAGCCATGAAGCAAATTTTTACAATTTAAAATGTAACATAATCAAAAATTGTGACAAAGCAGAATGTTCATAAATAAACTGCAAGGACATCTAAACAGTATTATGTTCTCTTTGATCCTTTATAGCCTTTGTAGTTGGTATAAAGAGCTGACCCAAGAGTACAGAACTTACAGCGAGACTCTTAAAAGTATTTCTTACAGGATTTTTTCTAACTTATGTAACAGCATTTTATATAGAGAAAAACTAATTCTGAGGGGTAATGAATAAACCTGAAATCATGCAGTATGACTGTTCACAGCTGCATTTAAAATATAAATATTTAGCAAAAAATAGAAATAAAAATGTTTTAGGTCTAAATAAGATGGAGCAAAAGAGGTTAAAGTATAAGTTGGAATAATAAATGAATGTTTAAATAAGAGCCTCACTTTACTAAACCCCAGAGCTCTGCAGAAAAGACCTGCCTCCTGATGTTCTGTGAGTTACCTTTCCCTGTCTATTAAAGTGATTGTAAAGTCTCATTTTTTATTTAAAAAAATAAATAAACATGACATACTTACCTGCTCTATGCAACTAGTTTTGCACAGAGTAGCCTGGATCCTCCTTTTCTCAGGTCCCTCTTCGTTGCTCTTAGCTCTTCCCTCCTGTTGAGTGCCCCCACAGCAAGCAGCTTACTTTGGGGGCACCCAAGTCGAGTCACAGCTCCCTGTGTCCATTCAGACACTGAGCCGCAACCCCGCCTTGCCCCCTTTCTTTCCTGATTTGCTGAACAATTTTGATTGACAGCAGCGGGAGCCAATTGTGCCTCGCTGCTGTCTCAGCCAATGGGGAGGGTAGTCCTAGGCAGCTTAGACACTCCTGCAACATCGCTGGATAAAGACAGGCTTAGGTAAGTGTTAGGGGGGCTGAAGGGGGTTTCTGCACACATTAGGTTTTTTTATCCTAATGCATAGAATGCAGTAAGATAAAAAAAAAACCTTCTGCCTTTACAATCCCTTTAATGTATTAGATGTTTCTTCATGGAGGTCAGAGGGGTAACTTGCTAAAGGCAAGTAGGCTGTTCATTTTACTAGGGAAGTTGCACTTTGCAAGGGAGCTTTCTTCAGAGCTTAGGGACATTCACTTTGCTAAGAATGCACAATTACATGCAAGGAACATATAATAAACAGCATGGTTGCTTGCACCCGATTAATAGATGTAACTCAGCAGAGCTTCACCTAATTCACTAATAGACATATGCAGATTGGATACATTTTGTTTTCTTTAATTTTGTTTCGGATAGGTTTGTTATGTTACTGATTTTGTTTAGTTCATTTATTTCGGAATTAGGTAAGTTTCGTCTAGTTTTGTTTAGTTTCGTTTCCTAAGGCTCCCTTACAAAAGGGCTTTTATTTTAGCGGGTGGTATTTGGGGTTTTTATTTCCTCTGTGTTTTTTTTTTCGTTTTATAGTGTTTTATATGTTTTTTTTTTAAGTAGAGCATTCACTTGTTACTAACCATTTCTTCTTGGAGCTGCTTTTTTATTTCACTGTATTTCGCATCAGTTAGGGGAAGGAAAAAACGAAGTACAAGAGAAATCTGTACCTAAACCACCTCACATTTTATCACTTACATTCACCACACCCATAGATAAAATCAAAGTTAGGCATATAAAGTATTTCACAAAAGTGAGTACACCCCTAACATTTTTGTAAATATTTTATTGTATCTTTTCATGTGACAACACTGAAGAAATGTACAATATAAAGTGATGAGTGTACAGCTTGTATAACAGTGTAAATTTGCTGTCCCCTCAAAATAACTCAACACACAGCCATTCATGTCTAAACTGCTGGCATCAAAGGTGAGTGCACCCCTAAGTGAACATGTCCAAATTGGGCCCAAAGTGTCAATATTTTGTGTGGCCACCATTATTTCCCAGCACTGGCTTAACCATCTTGGGCATGGAGTTCACCAGAGCTTCCTAGGTTGCCACTGAAGTCCTCCTTTATTTGATGACATCACAGGGCTGGTGGATGTTAGAGACCTTGAGCTCCTCCACCTTCTATTTGGGGATGCCCTACAGATGTTCAATAGGGTTTAGGTCTGGAGACATGCTTGCCCAGTCCATCACCTTTACCCTCAGCTTCTGTAGCAAGGCAGTGGTCGTCTTGGAGGTGTGTTTGGGGTCTTTATCATGTTGGAATACTGCCCAATGGCCCAGTCTCCAAAGGGAGGGGATCATGCTCTGCTTCCGTATTCATGGTTCCCTCAATAAACTGTAGCTCCCCTTTTTCCCGGCAGCGCTCATGCAGGCCCAGACCATGATACTCCCACTTATCTTGGTCTCATCAGACTACAGGACATGGTTCCAGTAATCCATGTCTTTAGTCTACTCGTCTTCAGCAAACTTTTTGTGGGCTTTCTTGTGAATCATCTTTTGGGGATGACAGCCATGCAGACCAATTTGATGCAGTGTGCGACGTATGGTCTGAGCATTGGCAGGCTGACCCCCCACCCCTTCAACCTCTGCAGCAATGCTGGCAGCACTCATACGTCTATTTCTCAAAGTTAACCTCTGGATATGACGCTGAGCATGTGCACTCAACTTCTTTGGTCGACCATGGCAAGGCCTGTTTTGAGTGGAACCTGTCCTGGTAAACCACTGTATGGTCTTGGCCACTGTGCTGCAGCTCAGTTTCAGGGTCTTGGCAATCTTCCTTTAGCCTAGGCCATCTTTATGTGGAGCACCAATTATTTTTTCAGATCCTCAGAGTTCTTTGCCATGAGGTGCCATGTTGAACTTCCAGTGACCAGTATGAGAGAGGGAGAGCGATAACACCAAATTTAACACACCTGCTCCCCATTCACACCTGAGACCTTGTAACACTAACGAGTCACATAACATCGGGGAGGGAAAATGGCTAATTGGGCCCAGTTTGGACATTTTCACTTAGGGGTGTACTCACTTTTGTTGCCAGTGGTTTAGACATTAATGGCTATGTGTTGAGTTATTTTGAGGGGACAGCAAATTTACACTGTTATACAAGCTGTACACTCACTACTTTATATTGTAGCAAAGTGTAATTTCTTCAGTGTTGTCACATGAAAAAATATAAAAAAAATATTTCCAAAAGTGTGAGGGGTGTACTCACTTCTGTGATATACTGTATGTATGTATATATATATATATATACATATATATATATATATATATATATATATATATATATATATATATATATATATATATAGTAACTCTTGAGCTACATATTATTTCATGAAGCAAGTCACATAATCATTCATCCAAAAAGAAGGAATTTATTAGTTAATACTGCACAAACACATGGCCATTTTTGGTGTGCAGCTAAAGCTTTACCTAAACTGCAAAAAGCTTGTCAGGATAGTAAAAATGTAGCTGTGGTTTTCTAAATGTTTGCGTGAACAGGTCTCACAGGTATAATGACTTATGAAGATAAATTCATTTCAGTATCACTGAAAGCACATCAAAATACCCTAGTGAGAATGAGCCTTAAGATGTTACCTACACAAAGAAGAAAATAGTTTCAAAGAATGTAATCTATAAACTCCCTGGGAAGCTCTACCTAAAGAATACTGGTCATGATGATTCTTAGTGAAGTCAATGAATTCTGCTGAACTACTAGACTATTTTTATTATTACCTCAAAATGGCTATATCCAGTGTCTAGTGGTAGGTACTCTTGATACAGTAAGTAGAATGATATACGTCAGTCTGAATTTTTATTTTAACTGTTGCTTGTGTGATGAATAATTGTCTTATTTAAATCGTATTGGATATTTATAGATTTAAAAAAAACTGCAAAAAAATAAAAAATTGTAAAAACTGAATTATTGTGTCCCACAGAATAATTAAAAAATTTCACAGCTATCAAAGTGAAACTCCAGTGAAAAAGGCTAAAACATCTTCAGAATTGTTGCTATCTGTACTTTAGTTGTGGAGCTTCACTTTTACTTTAATGTAGACCAGAACTATGGGTACACATCATGCATTTTAAAAATCTTAATGATGATGCTATTTTGGGCAAGCTTCACTCTTTTGCGTATGTTGCTTCATATGCATCACTTAATTGTGAGGATTATCAAACAACAAAGAATATATCTATATATATGTATATATATATATATATATATATATATATATATAAAATAAATAAAATAAATGTTATGTTCATGTTATCCAACGGCTGGGAAATAAAAATGGCAGACCCGGTACAAACGGCAAAGATGGTGACAGTAGACTGCATGCCAAGGGCCTAATTTTAGGACAAAGGCATGCCAACAAACAGTGAATGTGCTGTCCCCAGGGCCGGTGCTTCCACTAGGCAAACTAGGCAGCTGCCTAGGGCACATTTCCACCTAGGGGTGCAGCCTCGAGTCTGCACTCTCTCTCCATCATGAATGATTATTGTGAGCTGAGGGGAGAGGTGGCGGTAGGGGAGGAAGAAGGGACAGAGAAAGATGCCAGGTGTCTTGGGCAGTGGCGGAACTATCAGGCCCTGGCTTTCCACCACTGTTGGGGGGGGCCCAAGAGGCAGGAATGGAGCCCACCAGAGTGCTGCCTGCATGATGATCCTCTTCAGCTGGAGCTCAACGGCCTTAGCCCCAGGCAGGAAGTTACTCTCTGCACTGAGCTGGTAGGCAGCCGTTCATTTCCCTGGGTTGGTATTAAGCAGGGAGTGGAGGAGAGCTGAACCTGAGCCGGAGCTCGGCACTGGAGGCACCGGAATGGTCTGAGGAGGTTGGTGATGAAGGACATGCGTAGCTCTCTGACTTCTGCTTTTCCCTCCACCAGGAGCCGGTTGGAGCTGTGGTGAGCACTGTGGTCCAGGAGAGGAGCGTCCTGGGAGAAGGAATCAGCAGGATCACTCTGAAGGAGGGCAGAGTGGGGGCCACTCTCTTCATACCGCCCAGTTAGTGTCCCCAGAACAGGGGATCGGGGTCCCTGGGTGTTACATGGAGCATCACTGGTATGAAAGGGAATCGGGGTCACCAGGTGTGCCATGGGGAATTGGGGTCCCTGGGTGTGCCATGGGGTATTGGGGTCCCCAAGTGTGACATGGAGGAACATCAGGGTCCCCAGGTGTGACATGGAGGAACATCAGGGTCCCCAACTGTGACATGGAAAAACATCAGGGTCTGACATAGAGGAACATTGGGGTCACTGAGTATGACAGCATGACATGGAGGAACATGGGGGTCCCTGGGTGTGACGTGGAGGAACATCAGGGTCAGTGGGTATGACAGCACGACATGAAGGAATATTGGGGTCCAAGGGTGTGACATGGAAAAACATCAAAGTCCCTGGGTGTGACACGAAGGGACATTAGGGTCCCCAAGTGTGACATAGAGAAATATGGGGGGTCACTGGGTATGAAAGCATAACATGGAGCAACCATCGGATCAGGGTCACTGGGTATGACATAGAGGAGTTTTTAACCCCTTCCCTTTTTTTTTTTTTGGGGGTGGGCGCAAGTAGCTGGTCTTGCCTAGGGCGTAAAATAGTCTAGCACCGGCCCTGGCTGTCACCATAACTACTGCTCTTACATTTGGTGACAATTTTAGGGGGAATATAAGTAGAGGTTAAGAGGACACGGAACGATTCTTTATAGTTAAGGAAACATTGAAAAAAATGTTTTTTATATATATATATATATATATATATATATATATATATATATATATATATATATATTCCAGTAATAGTAGCTAGTGCAGAATTCATTAAGCATAGTGCAAGAACATCAGCAGAACCTTTAAATCAGTGAGTGCAGGTTCACACCTCATCTTCTTTACATGCATTTTTTTTTTTTATGTGAGGTTTTTAGGAAGCCAGGAAGCTGTCGCTGTACAGGTCAATCATCTGCTAATCGTTATGTTTTTTTATTCTTTGCTTCCTGCATTGGTTTTCTGTACGTGCCCTGCTTTTTTTGTGGTGTGGAAAAATTGAGAATTATTGCAGTTTTCCGTAGCGGTCTGTGTTGAAGTGTGAACTAAGTACATATAAAAAAAACGATTGATTTCAGTGCTTATGCACAAAAAGTGCGAACCTACCCTGGCAGTGATGATGGACATCACACCTCTTATTTATTACAGGTACTTATATAGCAATTTTTACGCAGTGCTTCTCGCAGTACATGTCTTTGGAGTATGGGAGAGAACCCGCACAGGCACAGGAGGAACATGCAAACTCCAGGCAGATAGTGTTGTGGTTGGGATTCGAACAGGTGACTCTAATGCTGCTAGGTGAAAGCGCTAACCACTTACAGTAGCAACTGTGCTGCCCGTCCTCTTAGAGTAGGGTATGCATCCTGCAAAGTGTGAAATTGTTCCTATGGGCAGTTATTTTGTTAATAAGTGTAATTAAATTAAATGTACAATTAAGCATTTCTATTAGAATAAGAATAGAAATGTACACATTCCATAGAGAGAAAGAGTGAGCATGAATGAGAGAAAGGTAACAAAATTGGGAACATTGCTAAAAATATGTTTTTGGGGGACTGAGAATGGAGGGTGGATGTAAACAATTTAAATTCAATACTTTGCATTGAAATTATTAGCTTGACAGTCGTTCAGAGTATGTTTTTATAGCAGGTGCATCTACAGTATCTCACAAAATTGGGTACACCCCTCACATTTTTGTAAATATTTTATTATAGCTTTTCATTGTGACACCGCATCCACACTGCACTGGCATGACTTTGGGGGCGACCTGTGAAGTCGCGTGCAGCGCGACTTCGGCACGACTTGCACGGACTTCATAAAATAAATGTCTATGCAAGTCGCTCCAGGTCGCCCCGAAGTAGTACAGGAACCTTTTTCTAAGTCGGAGCGACTTATGTCGCTCCTATTAGAAGCGTTCCTGTACCACACAATGGACCGCGACGGTCCGCGACTTGTCATGCTGACCAAGTCGCCTGACAAGTCGTATTAGTGTGAATGGAGTCTGACAACACTGAAGAAATTACACTTTGCTACAATGTAAAGTAATGAGTGTACAGCTTGTATAACAGTGTATATTTGCTGTCCCCTCAAAGTAAGTCAACACACAGCCATTAATGTCTAAAGTGCTGGCAACAAAAGTGAGTACACCCTAAGTGAAAATGTCCAAATTTGGCCCAAAGTGTCAATATTTTCTGTGGCCACCATTATTTTCCAGCACTACCTTAACCCTCTTGGGCATGGAGTTCACCAGAGCTTCTTAGGTTGCCACTGGAGTCCTCTTCCACTTCTCCATGACGACATCACAGATCTGGTGCACGTTAGAGACCTTGTGCTTAATAGGGTTTAGGTCTGGAGACATGCTTGGCCAGTCCATCACTGTGTCAAGGTCTTACCTTGCCCTCCTGTTGGCAGCCATCTTGACCATGTGCAGACTGCTGCCTCTTATAACCTCTGATTGCATCATCACTTGCCTGCTGCTGGGCGTTGCACAGTGATGATGCTGCACACCTGACTATACCTATCACCTCATGGGTTTCAGTCCTTGCCCTTGCATTTGTGCTCCAAGGTACATCTCTGCTAGCAGTCTTCTGTTCTCTGCGTTCCTCCATGTATGATCTGGCTTGGCTGACGACTCTCCTGGCTCTCGACCATGCATCGGCAGACGACCCCGCATTGGCAGACGACTCAACATCGGTAGACTACCTGCTTCTGGAGTCGACCCCAGCTTGAATGACTACTCACTTCTGGCCTTTACCCTGGCTTGTTCCACTCTCACTTCCTCACTCTTGCTGTGCGTTTATTGCTGTTTACTCCAAAAAACTGCTTTAATTTACCAGCATCCCTGTGTGGTCTGGTTTCCTGACACCCTGATATACCTTTACCCTCAGTTACTTTTGCAAGGCATTGGTCATCTTGGAGGTGTGTTTGGGGTTGTTATCATGTTGGAATACTGCCCTGCGGCCCAGTCTCCGGAAGGGAGTGGCTCATGCTCTGCTTCAGTATTCGTGATTCCCTCAATGAACTGTAGCTCCCCCATGCTCTGCTTCAGTATGTCACAATACATGTTGGCATTCATGGTTCCCTCAATGAACTGTAGCCCCTCAGTGCCGGCAGCACTCATACAGCCCCAGACCATGACACTGCTTGCTGAGTCCATCACCTTTACCCTCAGCTTCTTTAGCAATTCAGTGGTCGTTTTGGAGGTGTGTTTGGGGTCAGTATCATATTGGAATACTGCCCTGCGGCCCAGTCTCCAAAGAGAAGGGATCATGCTCTGCTTCAGTATTCATGGTTCCCTCAATGAACTGTAGCTCCCCAGTACCGCCAGCACTCATGCAGCCCGAGACCATGAGACTCCCACCACCATACTTGACTGTAGGCAAGACACACATCTCTTTGTACTCCTCACCTGGTTGCCACCACACACGCTTGACACCATCTGAACCAAATGAATTTATCTTGGACATGGTTCCAGTAATCCATGTCCTTAGTCTGCTTGTCTTCAGCAAACTGTTTGCAGGCTTTCTTGTGCATCATCTTTAGAAGAGGCTTCCTTCTGAGACTACAGCCATGCAGACCAATTTGAAGCAGTGCGCAGCGTTTGGTCTGAGCACTGACAGGCGTACCCCCCCCCCCCACCCCTTCATCCTCTGCAGCAATGTTGGCACAACTCATACCTCTATTTCCCAAAAACAATCTCTGGATATGACGCTGAGCACGTGCACTCAACTTATTCGATCAACCATTGCGAGGCTGGTTCTGAGTGGAACCTGTTCTGATAAACCACTGCATGGTCCTGGCCACTGTGCTGCAGCTCAGTTTCAGGGTTTTGGCAATGTTCTTATAGCCTAGGCCATCTTTATGTAAAGCAACAATTCTTTTTTTCAGATCCTCAGAGAGTTTTTTGCCATGAGGTGCCATATTGAACTTCCAGTGACCAGCATGAGAGAATGAGAGCAAAAACACCAAGTTTAACACCCCTGCTCCCCATTCACACCCGGGACCTTGTAACACGAATGAGTCACATGACATCGGGAAGGGAAAATGGCTAAAAGGGCCAATTTGGACATTTTGACTTAGGGGTGTACTCACGTTTGTTGCCAGCGGTTTAGACATTAACGGCTGTGTGTTGAGTTATTTTGAGGGGACATGAAATTTACACTGTTATACAAGCTGTACACTCACTACTTTACATTGTAGCAAACTGTCATTTCTTCTGTGTTGTCACATGAAAAGATATAATAAAATATTTACAAAAATGTGAGGGGTGTACTTACTTTTGTGAGATGCTGTATAAAATATTGGCCAACATTATTCTGCTTAACACAAAGTGCTACAAAGTCTAATTGAGCTAAATATTGTAGACCTTATTTTTTTATGTAAAAAGACTAAATTGTTTTAACTGGGGTTTGTCCTGTAACATATACAGAATATACCAGAAATTTTCACGAGGGGATTGTGAAGAGTCTTTGGTGCAGTAGCTAGTTAAATGCAGGCATATTAGAGGAAATAAAAAGCGAAAAACAAATCAAAGAGATGACCCTTTAGAATGCTATATTGGAATTACTTCCTGCCACACACTGACAAAACTAAATGAACCTTTTCTGACCCTTGACTCAGCGAATCTTGAAAAGTGCATTTTGAAAATATAAAGCATAGAAGCTATGCCGTGTTTTGCTATGTTTTTCTTTTTCCTTTATTTTTATGGGTCCTGGCAATTTCTAAAAGACCTTGTTTTCATTTCTGGTCACCACCTCAGCAAACTAATCAATGAGGCATGAACTGCTATCTGCAGTGAAAGAAATGAAAAATAAACCACAGATAATCCCTCAGTTAAAAGGTTATTCTGTGCGATAAAAGCTATTTTGTTAATTTATTTACTTTCTGGTACAGAGAGATAAAGTGAAGGAACAATTAGAGAATTCAAGTTAAAGGGATTTTAAAGGGCAGTGACGACTTCATATTTTATGCCCCTCAATTGGCGGTTTGGTCGGGTACGTAAAACCATTGTTCTTTAGACAAACCCACTTACCGACAAAAAGTGAATTTCATGCAGTGTAGAGGTAAATATGCCAGTATAGATTTATCCATTCAATAGTTTTCTTTTGGCATTGTTCACATTCTCACTAGGTTTGTGTTCTATGTCTTGTAAAATAAATGGGACAGCAAATACCTACAGTTGTCAGGAATGCAATCAATCTCTTAAAAGACATTGGAAATTTACTGAAGACTGATTTCCTAGCTTTTTGTTCTTGTTCAGCAGCTTGTGATGTTAAGCTTTTTTTTCAGCTACATGAACAAACATTTAGGCCCCAGTAAAGATTACCACTTTGCTGTAATGGTCAAGTTGGATGGACACTGCTATACTTGATACCCAAATAGTTGTGTGCCATTTTTAGGAGATTCTAAATGATAATCCAAAATTTTTTTTAGGATGCAAAGTAATGTCTTCTCAGTGCTAGTAATCAAATGAATATATGTTAATCTAAGACTGACATGTTGGACTAGACTGATTTCTCCACCTATTGCAGTAAGCAAGTGGCCTTAAAGAAGAATTATGGATATACAGTAAACCCCCCTCCATTACGGGGGTTACGTTCCGGACCCAGCCGCGAAAAGTTAAAATCCGCGAAATAGAAAAACCCTATTAGAATGCATTGTAGGCATGTTTTTTTACTGTCACTGTACGTGTAAAAGCATTTTAAGGTCTTTAAACACACTTTTAAAACAATAGAAACTCATTTAAACACATAAAAGATACTGAGAGACATAGCAAGAGCTATGGAAAACACAAAAATATTTCATTTTTAATGATTTATATAGTAAAATAATATTACAAAAAAAACCGCAATATACCGGGACCGCAAAAACGGAACCGCGATGGAGCGGGGGTTTACTGTAGATATTTTGTACATAGTTACATTGGCCCAGTTTTGACATGTACAGTATATATCATACCTGGTGGATGCCATTGCAAGCTGGAAAGTACTATAGTAGATACTGCTTCTCCAGTGATCTTCACTTGCTTCCAGATCCTATCCTGAGAAGCTGTCCTGCTACATTCTGTACACAGGAGCTCAGGTGTTTGGCACGGCACCTTGCAGAAAATGCTCTGCATTGTACAAGGTGCAGAAATGGGGCAGTGACATCATGTTCTGTGCCTCTTCCAATCAGAGAACGCTTTGCATTCATTTAGAGAATGCAAAACATTCTCTGTATGATGCTCAGTGGTTGACCTCCTGTGTTCAAAATGCAGCAAAGCAGTTGCTCAGCATGGCACCTGGAAGCAAGTGTAGATGATTAGAGTAGCGGTATCTACTTCAGTGATTTCCAGCTTCCAGAGACATTGGCCAGGTATGCTAAATGCATACAAGCTGGATCAATATAACATATATATATATATATATATATATATATATATATATATATATATATATATGGATAAAATATCCATACCTAGAATTTATCTATAACACCATTTGAAATGGCACTTAAAAAACACATCTCCTTATATGTGAGACAGTGATACTTTTTTGATAAATTATATTGATTTGTGGAGTCATAAATAAATACCAGTCCTATTTTATTGCATTCTATAGAATATGAACCCTCAAATATAATATGCTTAACATGAATATCCATCCTCTATAACAGGGGTCTCCAAACTATGGTCCTTCAGTTGTTCAGGAACCACAATTCCCATCATGCCTAGTCATGTCTGTGAATGTCAGTTTTACAATGCTTCATGGGACGTGTAATTCCGAAACAGCTGGAGGGCTGAAGTTTGAAGATGTCTGCTCTATAACGATAAAAAGTATATAAATAAAATGTTCTAAATACGTATTTCTGCGTACACTCCAAGATAAGCTTATAATGTATGATGTCAAAAACATAACTTACCACTTATATATCATTAACCACTTTACGACCGCCCACCGCAGATATACTGCGGCAGGTATGACATAGGTATACATTGCTCGCTCTCAGGAGACTAGGAGAAGCCGATGCGTTTGTCAGGCGGCTCCAATTGCCGCCTGACACCCGCGATCGTTCAACGCATAGAGAGAAGAACAGTCAGCTGTTGTAAACACAGCTGACCGTTCTTCTCCCTGGAATGATCATAGAGCCCATGTGATCCTTCTATATAGGATCACATGTCTCTATAGTCATTTCACAAGCCACGCCCCCCCCCACAGTTATAATCACTCCCCTAGGCTCTTATTTAACCCCTTGATCACCCATAATGTTAACCCCTTCCCTGCCAGTGTCATTATTACAGTAGGTTACTGTAGTAAAGTCATTGATCGCCCCAAAAGTGTCAAAAATATCACTCATAAATCTTTCCCGTAGTTAGTAGACACGATAGCTTTTGCACAAACCAATCAAAATACGCTTATTGCAATTTTTTTTACCAAAAATTTGAAAACAAATTGGCCTAAAATGTAAAAAATTTAGTTTTTTCAATTTTTTTGGAGCATGTCATATAGCAGAATGTGAAAAATATTGTTTTTTTTTTCAAAATTGTCGCTCTTTTTTTGTTTATAGCACAAAAAATAAAAATCGCAGAGGTGATCAAATACCACCAAAAGAAAGCTCTATTTGTGGGGAAAAAAAGACATAAATTTTATTTGGGTACAGCGTCGCATGACTGCGCAATTGTCTGTTAAAATAATAAGGGCCTGGTAATTAACGGGGTAAATCCTTCCGGTCTAAAAGTGGTTAACAGTATTTTCACTTTAATATTGCATTTTCCCTTCATTTTTCAGTTGAAGTGCTGCTTTTTTACAAAAAAAAAAAAAGAAAAGAAAAGAAAAGAAAAAAAACATTGGATTTTGTGTTTGTAATTCTTTACTATCCCATTCAGATTTGCAGTTAATGTATTTGACTCTGTAAGAATATTCTAGGCTTTACTGTTTTGCTTCAGTCAGCTACTATTTCCTCAATTCACTAAAGTTATCAGCCAAGCATTAATTCCAATGATCCAGTAAGGGACTTGGAGACATTTGGGTGTATTTGAACTGTTGAACCAGTCAATTTTATATGCTAAGCACATTTTGAATTATATATACAAGGTAATCTTTAAATCATCTGTTAAATTGAGCTAATTAGGTGGTGCCTGGCATGATGGTAGATTCAAACTCTTAAGTTTAAAGATTTAAACATAGGTATTTATGTAGCTCTGATACAGCCAAAGAAATTCCTAAGTGCATCCATCAAGGATTTAAAAGCTAAATTGTTTATTACATCAATATAAAATGTGATTTTGGACAGAATTGCAAAAGTTCTACTTCTACATTTCCAGCTACTTACCCGTAGGTTAGATGGAAAATTAGATAACTTTATGTTTTTTTAGGGTAATCCTGTGTTTAAGAAGAATTGTAAATGTACTAAGCAGCAATGATAAAATCTTCTAGCAGTTAAAAAATCAGAGATTCAGATGAGTAGCCATGTGAAAAAAAATGTTAAGTTATGCTGAGTGTCAAAGGCATAAAAAATTAAAACCGAAGTTAAAACAGCTTATAATTGGCTTTCCCTGCCCCCCCCCCCCCACCCATTTCCCCAACCTGCTAATAATTATTTTTAAATAAAACCTTTCAGTCTGTACATTTCTTTTTAGACCCAATGACATTGTCACTAGGTGTATGTGCTTCTCTATGTCGTGCAGACAGATCATGGCTGGTGATAAGGACCAGTTAAGTGGTGTACATAGCTTCCAGAAGACATCAGAGCCATCTTTAGTTCGTTTAAGAGTTCTCCATTGGCTGTAAGCCATGGGATGGCTCTTAGGAAGAGTTATGCAAGTATCAAACATGTGTTAATGGATGGATATCAGCCTGGAGGAATGAGTTTTCTTAGATGGGCTGCATGTGAATACAGACATCCTGGTAAAGACTTTGTGTGATGTTGAGCATTCATGCTTGAAAGAATGGAAATCCAATGAACCAAAGCGGTGGGCCAGAGACAGTTAAGGTAGATTAGATCGAAGGGTTGATATTCGTTCAGTTCAATATTGTGATAGCTAGTGGGGATGTCTCCTTGTTTCCAGAATACAATAGTGCAGTGGGGAGGATTGTCCCTACCACCTCAAATGTTTGGTTGGGGGAATTAGTTCAGTTTTAAATGGGGTTGGCTATCAAATTACAACTCAGCCCGACATTCTGGGGGAAAGTAGCTCTCCCTTTGTAGACTCCATGGCTCTACTGTCAGTTTGAATGCCAGGCCCATTCAATCAGGGGCTGCTGTTATATGCTCTGTATAAATAACCTCTGCAAACAGTGTTGGTAGGGTTAATTCATGAATACATTGTGAAAATATTGTTACAATGTATTTTGTGTAAGGTTTTTGCCTTGTTAACCCTATAATAATCCTTGATCTGTTGTTATTAACGTCCTCATCCGGTTTTTCTTCCTCTTTTTTGCTTTTTTTTTTTTTTCACATACAAACTATATTTTAGTTTGTGTCCATTTTTTTTTTTTTCATTTTTGCAGCTCCCATTAAAAAAAAAAACAAAAAAAAAAAAAAAAAACACATAGTGTTGGTAGGGTAGGGTTTATTCATGAATGCATTGTGAAAATATTGTTACAATGTATTTTGTGTAAGGTTTGTGCCTTGGTAACCCCATATTTAATATTTGATCTGTTATTATTAATGCCCGCATCCAGTTTTTCTTCTTCTCTTTTTTGCATTTTTTTTTTCACATACAAACTATATTTTTGTTTGTGTCCATTTTTTTTTCATTTTTGCAGCATTTTTGCAGCTCTCATAAAAAAAAAAAAACACAAATATAACATAAAGTTTAATTTATTTGGCACAGAACTTCCCTGTGCTTTGTACCAGAATTTTTAACGCCTTTCTAGAAAAGAGAAACCACAGAAGGAAGTTTGCACTATTGGTGGCTATCTCACCTCACAGATGGAAGAAAAAAAATTGGTTATCACACTAATAATGAAAACCTGTTTCTGCTATTTATGCAAATTAAGTGAGAAAAGGAATAATAAAGAGGCCACCAGTAAAATAAAAATATGTTTATAGTGCAGTTCATTGGTTGCCATTGGGGTTTGTTATTCGGGGTGGGAAAGAGATTTCGCCAGAAGGATGGGGTAGAAGGGGCACCGAGTAGTGACAATTTTTTGTATATATATATATGCTTTCTGATTGGATATGTCTCAGTATAATGGAACTTCTGCCTGTCCCCCAAAAGAAACCTGCCTAAAAATGTAATTTAGAACACAATTACTAAAATGAATACAACTATAATACTGTGTATTCCTCTTGGAGATTTGTACAAACTTAGCAGAAACCATTTTTTGATAATGTTACATAACCTCTTGGAGGGGCTTCAGATGGCGAGAAGCGGGGAGGGGTTTATGATGATGTGACCGCCGTGATTGGCTGTCACGGCGGTCATGTTGCCTAGGTTATGTGTAAATGTGCATACACCCCAATCATTGTAGTAGTATGTACCTATAGACATCTAGATCCTGAGAGATCTTACGCAAAAGAGGTAGTTCCATCCGCAATACCTATTGAAAGGGTTACATCATATATACAAATTACACACTAAACAGTGTTTACAACACATTAAAAGTATGTCACCTGGCTTATATGATATTTATAAATTACCCACAACAACCATATTTACAATACAATGTACAAGTATGGGGTTAGTTTACCTTTCCACTTCAGGTCGGGGCATGGTGCCTGCTGTGTCCCCACACACAAAGAGGAACATAGCTTGGTGACAGAGCATTATATCCCTCTCCTTTCTGTACTGTGGCTAATATAACTCTCCCTAATTGGTCACTGTACCTAGCAAATGTATATTGGGCACAGCCTGATTGTATGAGTCTAAGAAGGCTGCTGTTTACTACCCATGTAGTGATCAGGGTAAAAAAAAGGCCAACCTTTGAAGTGGAACTAACTACAGTAACAGCAACACAACACTCAATACTTTTAATAAATTTCCTTCTAACTGAAATCTAATATAATTTCTAATTACAATATTATTTATAGCTGTTAATGGAGATTTCACATAAACTCATGATGTAATAGGTCACATGATCCTTTATAGTTTTCCGTTAGCCGCCAGTAACTGTGCCGGGAGCGCGCAGAGCATGCTCTCCCAGCACAACTGGATTTGCACTAATGCACGCATATATGTGGCCGCTCAGCGCCAAGACCCCCCCCCTCCCCGACAAGAGGCCACATATTTGCAAGAGGTTAACAAAGATAAACCTTTAACCCTATGAATGCCAATTGGTAAAAACATTTACAAATATTAGGAGGCAAAAGTGGATGGAGACTGCAGGGATTGGATTTGAGAACTGTAGTTTTAAAAATTGCTGCTGCACTTCACTGCACGTCAATGGAAATCACATTATTCTCTATGGTGTCTATTCACATCAGTGCAGCGCAGCAGCAGTATGTTTTTGAAAAGGTTCAAGTGCTACTTTGGTACAGTTTCAGCATGATTTTAATGGAAACACACCAAAAACGCATGTAAAACCCATGTAAAGCTGTACCTGCATTTTTTATGTGTTTTTTCCAGTTTTCTGTATAAAATCCAGCCTTCTCCTAAAAATAAGAATGAAGCATAAAAAATGTGTCAAAAACGCCGCCAAAACATGTGAAGTCACACTGCAAAATGCATCATGCTGCAGCTGCACTAATGTGAACCAAAGCTTAAAGTGGTATTAAACTTAAAAGCAAACATTTCAGCTTACCAGTTCTTAGATGGGATGACTACATTCGTTTTCTTTTTTAGGCTTTCTTTCTATTTTCATCTGGTGATCTAGCCAGTAATTTTGTTGTTTTTTCAACAGAACCAATTCTCTTACAGTTACAGGGATGAGAACAACCATTTACCAATGACAGGGGTGCTCACAATGATCGGCTTTTATTTATCTATGTAAAATTTTTATTGCAAAAAGTAAAAAAAAAAACAGCTGTGACTGATTATAAAGTAGGAGTTGGAGTTCAACTTCAGTTTGTTAGTGTATTTAAATCTGCTAGTCCATCTGCTAGTCCATCTAGCACTCCCCTCCACCCAGACGGACAATGCTACTGCCCAAAGGCACCCCTGTGCTTCTTCATCCAGAATGGGGGCACTCTAATACAGGAGGCGCATTACTGGCCAGATCACCAGGTGACAAGGGAGGGGAAAAGCTTAAAAAAGAAAATGAATGCAGCCACCAAATCTAAGGATTAGGTAAGCTGCAATATATTACATTTTTGGTTTTGGGTGTAATACCACTTTAAAGAAAATACACCATACCTTCATTGGCACTAATCCTAAGATTATACTGGTTATCAAATGTTTTCTTACATTAAAGTTTTTTTTTTTCTTTTTATATAAACTTTGTTCCCATTTATAACTTGTACTTGATATCTCTTATGCTGTATATTTGCCATAGTTTTATGACTTTTGTGAAGCTGTAATATTCATCATCAAGATTCTGTGATTGTTTTACTATGTTCATTCTAATTCAACTGTACTGCATGCTTTGAATTCTCTGATCCAAGTTCAAGAGGGCTGTGACATTTAAGGTCCTTGTTTTATAAGTGATTGGAGAAGTTTTTGTCTATACCAGCTATAACGATTAGAGTGACTCATCATTTTCTTCTCCCAGTGGCAATGAATACACATACTATACTGATTACTGTACCTTTACTCAAGTAGCATTTGATATGCTTCTTGTAGCACTCTTTTCTTGCATAGCAAATTAGAAAGGATATTTGAGACACTTGTGCAGACTCTGATGTGAGTATTATAATATCTAAAACAATATACAAAGAAAAGAGAGGACAAAAAGAAATGGAAGAATAAAGAAAAACAAGAAAGCACTTTAATGACCTGATGTATTAATGAACAAATCTATTGGGTCAAAACTAAAAAAGTGTGAAGGCTAACAAGACTGCAAAGAAAGGTTAAAGTATATCCAAATCCAAAACTTTTTTTTTTTTTTGTGGATGGTTTAGGGAAGGGTTTTAAATCCCTGTCACATTTCGTTTATAGACACCTGTGTCTTATTGTGCCTTCACTCCCTGTATGATAGAAACAGCAGGATTTCAAAAAGAAGGAAATCCTATCTTGTCACAAGTGTCCTCATGTGAACATTTTTCCTTTATTCCTTGACTAACTAGTGATGAGCCAATTAAGCAAAGTTTGATAGGAAGTTCAACAAACCCCATAGGAAGTCAGCGAACCCTGAACATATTGCTGACTGATATTGAAGTCTATGGGATCTCAGTTTTGCTGTTCAGTTCTGACCTTTTTCAAGGCTAATGTGCAAACTAATGTTAAAAACAGTGTATGTAGTTTGGCATTGCCATGGGATACATATACCAATGCATACACAAAGATTCAGTGTGGAGAGTGTCTTTTAATGTGGCTCAACTAAATCCCACCTGCTTTATAGCTGAATGACAGCTACAGCGAGGGCTTTTTTTGCTCGGAGGCCACCATATGATGTCTTCCCATGAGCGCGCTGCCCACGCGCCCCCTGCGGCACTTGGGCGGTGTACTCTGTGATCGCTGAGTCCTTGGGACTCAGCTGATCACAGATCGGGGTAAAGGACCAATCACAGCAGCCCATTACCAGGTGGTCAGCTGTCCAATGGCAGCTGATCATGGTTGTAAACACAAGCCGATAACCGTGTTAAAGGGACATTTACACTAATAATCAGGGTGCTGATTATCAGTGTCCTGATTATCAACGCAGTCCCATCAATGCCCACCAGTGCTGCCTATCAGTGTCCACCAGTGCTGCCTATCAGTGTCCACCAGTGCTGCTAATCAGTGCCCACCAGTGCTGCCAATCAGTATCCATCAGTGCCACTTAGTCCCTCTTTATTAGTGTCACCTATCAGTGCTGCCTATCAGTGCCTATCAGTACTGCCTCTCAGTGCCCATCAGTGCCATCTATGAGTGCCCATCAATGCTGCCTATCAGTGCCACTTATCAGTGCCCCCTATCAGTGCTTATCAGTGCTCATCAGTGCTGTCTCATCAGTGCCCACCAGTGCCGCCTCATCAGTGCCAATCAGTTCCACCTATCAGTGCCCATCAGTGCCACCACCTAGTGCTCAGAAAAATTACCTGTTTGCTAAATTTTATACCAAACTATGAATTTTTTTTTTTTTTTTAATTTTCGGTCTTTTTTGTTTGCTTAGCAAAAAGAAAAAAAACAAGTGGTGATTAAATACCATCAAAAGAAAGCTCTTTTCGTGTGAAAAAAATGATAAAAATTTCATATGAGTACAGTGCTACGTGACTACGCAGTTGTCATTCAAATTGTGACAGCGCTGAAAATTGACCTGGCCAGGAAGGGGGTAAAAGTGTCCAGTAGGCAAGTGGTTAAAGTGTAGCTTTGAAAATACCGAAATCCTTCAAGTAACATGCTTTGAAGATGCCTTAAATTTTCACATGAAGTTACAGAACAGTTTAAATAAAGCCTTTAAACTTTATTGTTTAAAATAAAATGACCGCTAATAAATGACAGATCACCAGGTGGCTTTCGTTTGTAAACAAAATGTGCGGAGATTTTGGGTGACATAATCCCCCAGCCTGCCTTGGATCTGTCATTTTGTGGTTTGGCAAGGTTGGTGATCGGTCACCGTGGGGGTGGAGCTACTTCATTGGGTTGCAGATCATCGTAATTGACGCTGGATCTATATGGTTGAATGATGTGGTTGACACTGGATTTAAATCATAGGATATTATTTGAAATTTTTTCAATACAATTATTTTGTTAATGTATATTCCAATGCCCCTCCCCTCCTTAATCATACCAGGACACTTGCTTTCAGCATTGGAAGGGTATCTTGCATGGAGGACAGCAAAGCTTCTCCCTATTAACTTGCAAGGCACCTTTTCCCAATGTTAAGGTGACAGGGGGCCTCATGCCAACATCCTGTGCCTCAAAAGGAATGTGGTGGTTTGCGGGTAGGGGGCTTACCCAAATCTGGACGCCCTCTTTACAAAAAGAGGCCCCTATATATCCAGCATCCTCTAGGGGAATTAGTAGGTGGCACTTAAATGCCTTTCATTACTTGTCCCCATAAAAAATGTAAAAGTAAATAAAAACACGAATATCATGGCACGATCCTTTACTGGAAAAAGTAAAAAATGTTGCTGTATATCCAGCATCAATCACGTCATCCAGTGATTTCGATTGGCATTATTCATGCCATCTTGAGAACCTAACACCCAATAATGCTGCCACTTCTGCTTCTCTGTCACAAATGGCAGATCTCAGTTTGGCTTCTGTTTGTAAGCAAACCAGATGGGGATTATCAGTTACCTCATTTACCAAATATTTGGTCAATGCTGTTACTCTTGATCTCCAGCTAGTCTTTATACAAATAGAAGCTGGCCTGTTCAGGTAGGGGAACTGATCCATTTTGGTCAAATTGTTGGGTGGGCGCACAGACTGGGTTCAGGTATAACATGAATGGGAGTGGGAAGATGTTGTTCATCCCCAATGGTGACAACTCAAAATGATATATTTGTTCATTCTTTTTGTGCCAGTTTCCAGGACATATATAGAGGGTGAATCTCCTCAGCAGGAACAAGTACTGCGGTAAAAACCTTACAAGGATGCTGACCAATCTGTCCAGAACTAAAATATACTAAAAATACTAAAAATACCAAAGTGGTATGTTCCAAACCTGGAATATTTTAAGATACATATTTTGGCTTTCGTTATTTTCTGAAAAATAACAACTCACTTCATAAATATGCAGGCAGGCATTTTTATTGCACAAGGCCTTTGAGCATGCAGATGGCCTACTATAATAAAAGCTTGTATGCCCTTTAAAGTGTGGTAGTGGTAAGGACATGGTCTGTAATGTTACTGAACTGCTGCAAAGAAAAAACAAGTCTAGCCTTCTCAACAATGGCAAAGTGTAATCCCCCCTGCCTACCCCCAGACCAATTACCATACCATCACTACTGCTTTGACATGTCAGATTTGGTTAATTGAAATAATTGTGTAAAGATTCTCAACTCCTTTAATATATCAGCCTCAATGTATTCCTTCCAGTGTGAACAGTGTGAAATATGTAACTATGTAACAATCTTATAGGTCAAATCTTGTAGATTGGGCCTTTTTTACTGGTAAAGGCCATTTATGTTGAAATATTGATTGTGGATTTGCTTGATTTTATTTACAGGAAATATTTCAGTGTAGAGAATTAGTTATTCAAACAAAAGAATGGAACCAAATCTATGAACTTTTTAAATTAATGTATTCACTGTATACATGTAAATAATAAGAATCATTTAGAATGTTATATTAATCATTAATTTACACTTTTATAGTCATCAAAGCTCTCAAGTTAGCTTTCCTAACACCATGCAAATCTCATTTTTTGGCCCCACAGTTATTCTCTTATTCATTTTCAAAATGCTAAAAGGAAAAAAAAAAAAAAAATAACATTAAAATAACAAAAATTTGTAACAGAAAACCTAAATTAGAAATCGTATTTGTACAACCTTATTGAGACTATGGTAATAAGAAAGAGCAAGATTCCCAAATGGCTGCATCCCCAAACATCTTACATTTCACACTATACCACAATTTTATATGTGCCTATTTAAAACTTTCTCAATGTTCAACCAATAGACCAACAAAATGTAAACATTGTAACATTTTAGGGTAAGTTAGAACCAGAACCCCCATATGAATCAAGAGTGGAAAAGAATCCGCGCTTAGGAAAATATCGAAGGGAGGGGGTAGAAAGCGATTGACTGCAGCCCACTTCAGAATATAACCCACTAGAGATTATATTAGATATATAGAGGAAAAAGGAGAAGTGCTTGGCGCTGCCAATATATGCGTTTAGAAGTGTGGAAGGTAGAAGCTAGTATAGACAACACAGATGTCACAAATATTATAACTATTATGCACGTTTGAAAAAATGAATATTGAATAAATAAGTGAGGTTTTAAATGAGGTAAAAACAGGAATAAAGTGTAAGAGCATAAAACCTAAAGCCCAATATTTAAATGTATAAAAGTAAATAGGTATGCAAAAAAAGAAGGTGACATATACATCCACAATATACTCTAGTAAAAGATATATATATATATAGTGCCCTTCAAGTGAGGGTGAAGTGGTGGTGTTAAAACAATAAATAAATATATAAATTCAAAAATGGTATTATAGTGCAGTGGCTATTAGGTGATATGTAACACAGGTGTATAAGTGATAATAAAAAGGTAGAGTAGAAAAAATTAATATATATAAATAATTTTACAGTGACTTGAGTGACCATAAAGTGACATGTGCAAAAAAGGAAAAGAAACCTCAATCCCAAGCCTGGGAAGAGAGAGTGCCCAATATGGTTCCCCAAAAATGACAATGGGGTGGGCCACAGATGGAGGAAAATAAATCCAAAAAATTAATAATAAAAAATGCATTTTTTATTATTAATTTTTTGGATTTATTTTCCTCCATCTGTGGCCCACCCCATTGTCATTTTTGGGGAACCATATTGGGCACTCTCTCTTCCCAGGCTTGGGATTGAGGTTTCTTTTCCTTTTTTGCACATGTCACTTTATGGTCACTCAAGTCACTGTAAAATTATTTATATATATTAATTTTTTCTACTCTACCTTTTTATTATCACTTATACACCTGTGTTACATATCACCTAATAGCCACTGCACTATAATACCATTTTTGAATTTATATATTTATTTATTGTTTTAACACCACCACTTCACCCTCACTTGAAGGGCACTATATATATATATATCTTTTACTAGAGTATATTGTGGATGTATATGTCACCTTCTTTTTTTGCATACCTATTTACTTTTATACATTTAAATATTGGGCTTTAGGTTTTATGCTCTTACACTTTATTCCTGTTTTTACCTCATTTAAAACCTCACTTATTTATTCAATATTCATTTTTTCAAACGTGCATAATAGTTATAATATTTGTGACATCTGTGTTGTCTATACTAGCTTCTACCTTCCACACTTCTAAACGCATATATTGGCAGCGCCAAGCACTTCTCCTTTTTCCTCTACAGAACCCCCATATACCTTCATATTAAAAGACAATCAATATCGTAACACAGTAACATAGTTAGTAAGGTTGAAAAAGAAAACATTCCATTCAGTTCAACCAATAGAAAATAAAAATAAAAAATAAAAAGTAGAAAACCTCCATGTACAGAACCATTTACCCACAGTTGATCCAAAGGTAGGCAAAAAAACAAAAACAAAACCCAACAAATCATGGTCCAGTTTGCTTCAGCAGGGAAAAAAAATCTTCCTGATCCCAAAATTGGCAATTGGATATTCCCTGGATCAACAATCTCAAGTGTTAATACTTATACATTTTAAAGTAGAACTGTGTTTAAAAAAGAAAAGTTATGAATTGGCAGGTTTTTATTGCAAAGGAGACATGCTATGTATCTTCTGCATTAAAGTGGTTTGTAACTCAAAAAAACAAAAAAAAAGATCATGTTCCTTTAAGGCATGATCTATAGCAGTGATGGTCAACTTTGGCACCCTAGATGTTATGGAACTACAATTCCCATGATGCTCAATTATACTGCATAATGCATGAACATCATGGGAAATGTAGTTCCAAAACATCTGGGGTGCCAAGGTTCTCCATCACTGATCTATAGCAGAGTGCTTGTGCTGTGTATTTTTTTTTTCTTTCTATCATGTAAAATACCTGGTTGTTCCTGCCTTTTCCTATGTCCCCCTGCCTGTGCTTACCACGGTAATCATGGCTACTGAGCCATGATTACCATGGTCAGGTTACGTGCCCCTCCATAATCACACTGCTCTGCTGTAAAAGTCTCTTGTCCCTTCCCTCTTATCCTCTTCCCCTCTCTCCCTGCCTGTCAGAGTAAGGGCGGCTCTCCTTCCCACCCCCTCCAGCTGCTATTCAGCTGCAATATGCAGCAAATATACTTGTATCCTCCGGAATATGCTGCCATTAACAATGATATATGTTTTTTTTTTTTTAAATGAAAAATACCTTTTCCCAAACCACGGCTGTGCTGTCACGTGATCCCTCTGTGCTGGCCGGCTTACGTCACATGGGAATCTCAAACCTTCCCGCTTCTTTCCATAGATTGGGGAAGATGAGCACAGGGGGATTATGTGACCGCACAGCTGCGGTGTGATTAAAGGTATTTAGCCTTTTCATTATAGAAAAACCATATACACTATCGTTAACATCAGCATACTCCCAAGGGGATACATGTGAAGTCACCTAGTGACTTTACAAACGTTTTAAAGCTGCTTACCTGTCTGTTTGCGCTGTACACTGAGCTGTGCATGAACAGCTCAGTGTACAATTTCAACATCTGCCAACATAAATGCACTCCTTCGCATGAATGAGAGTGATTTCATCTTTGCCCAGCTAATTTCAGCACCTTCCAAGATAATTGCACTCCTTCGCATGCGCAAGAGTGATATCATCTTGGCTGAGCCAATTTCAGCACCTGCCAAGATAATTGCACTCCTTTGCATGCGCGAGAGTGATGTCATCTTGGCTGAGCCAATTTCAGCACCTGCCAAGATAATTGCACTCCTTCGCATGCCCGAGAGTGATGTCATCTTGGCTGAGCCAATTTCAGCACCTGCCAAGATAATTACACTCCTTCGCATGCGCGAGAGTGATGTCATCTTGGCCCAGCCAATTTCAGCACCTGCAAAGATAATTGCACTTCTTCGCATGCGCGAGAGTGATTTCATCGTGGCCCAGCCAATTTCAGCACCTGCAAAGATAATTGCACTCCTTCGCATGCGCGAGAGTGATGTCATCGTGGCCCAGCCAATTTCAGCACCTGCCAAGATAATTACACTCCTTCGCATGCGCAAGAGTGATGTCATCTTGGCTGAGCCAATTTCAGCACCTGCAAAGATAATTACACTCCTTCACATGCGCGAGAGTGATGTCATCTTGGGCCAGCCAATTTCAGCACCTGCAAAGATAATTGCACTCCTTCGCATGCGCGAGAGTAATGTCATCGTGGCCCAGCCAATTTCAGCACCTGCCAAGATAATTACACTCCTTCGCATGCGCAAGAGTGATGTCATCTTGGCTGAGCCAATTTCCACACCTGCCAAGATAATTACACTCCTTCGCATGCGCGAGAGTGATGTCATCGTGGCCCAGCCAATTTCAGCACCTGCAAAGATAATTGCACTCCTTCGCATGCGCGAGAGTGATGTCATCCTGGCCCAGCCAATTTTAGCACCTGCCAAGATAATTACACTCCTTCGCATGCGCAAGAGTGATGTCATCTTAGCTGAGCCAATAAAAATGGCCGAAGATTGGTACCCAGAAGAAGACCAGCCAGAGATGTCAGTAGCCAGTAAGGGAGCTCCAGATCATAGCATCCCTGGAGTAGAAATGACAATAGTTCCATATTAATATCCACCTATATTTAGTGCATTTATAGTTACAATATATGCATGTATAAAAAAAAAAAATCATTTTATAAACATATGTTTCCTTCTGCGGATTGTCAGAGAAATCTGGAAATCATTGCAATTTAGTATATTATCCGAAACAGATAATTTTGGACAAATCATGTTTCTCTAAGTTTCTTGAATATGATTGCACCAGATTGGATCAGATTGTTTGAGAATGCAGAGATTAATGAATTTAGGAATCCCTTGCAGATCAGGAAAATGTTCTCGCTCATATTCAGAAGTTCCTGTAAGTATCTGATTTGCAGCGATTCACAGGCCAATCGGATCTTCTTTTATTCAGTTTTACATATTTCAATGGAATGTTCTTCTGTAAACAAACTTCATTGTTTTAATCATTTCGTTATGTAAATGGCAAACATGGAAACAGGATGCGTGTATGATGTCAGCATTCCCTGGTGAGCTGTGTCCAGCAATCAGGTATATTCAAACGGATCTTTTAATAGAGTTGATAAAGTTTCAGAAAAATTTGATAGCATTAGCAGCCGTCAGCACGATAGCATCAGGTTCTAACTTGCCGTGCTAGGTCAACATGTACCATGGCCATTATAGGAGGAAGGTTCAGGGAAAGTTCAGTTCTATTGTTTTACCATGGTTACAAAACATAAAATGAGAGAAATCCTGTATTTGTAACATATTGCTGCCTCTGGGCTCTGGAGGTTGTATGTTCTCTTTTTTCTTCCTTAAATTGAATGCAGTAATACAAACCTTGTGATTATCTTTAGTGTAAACAAAGGAATATCCTCTGATCACTTCTAAAGTAAAACACAGATGTTTTTGGTTGACTGTTGATGTCATTAAGCTAAATGTTTATCTTTTATGTATTTGATCCTGTAAGCTTCCAGGGATCCAATTTGTTACTAAGTCAATAGAAAAATTAAATTTATTCATGCAGTAATTGCTGTAAAGTAAGTTTGAATGAATATGAATTTCTGTTCTTGGAATAGAAACACAGTTCTTCGTGAAATGTATTTATTTATTTTTTTCACTTTGATCCTTCTTGGTTTTAAAAAGTGCTAATGGATTCATATCCTAGAAAGACCAGCCACAAAAAAGGAGGAAGGTGCAATTTATGGATGTGTGTGTGATAGCACATCATGAATGTTCCTAAAGCCAGATGTCCAGTATAGGAAAACTTTTAAATATATAGCTTGTTCATAGAGGCTTACATCTTTGTATCTGACTGTGGAAGTTTTGAAGTGTTTTACCCTATTTTATGCCGCCCTACTAATATATTCATAGCGCTTTGTGTTTACATTGACCAGGTCATTGTATAGGTTAGTGTAATGAGATGTGCTTTACTTTTTGTATTCAGCTGTGCTGGCCGATAAAGGATATCACTGTAGTGCACACTGTTTATCTGATCTGGCTGGCTACATATTTTCTCCAGTTATATTCATTATTTGTTTGGCCAATAGGAAAATGGGCCAAAATTGAGCAAAACAGTTGTGCAATGTATGATACGCTGAGTAAGTGCTGGAAGCGGTATAAAGACAGACTCTACTTCTTAAAGCAATGAATAATGAGATAATAAATTTAAAGGATCTATTGGGGTATAAGGCTCCATGACACTGGGCTTAAAAAATGCCATTTCTCTTAGCAGAAACGAAAAGAAAAACCCCCTCATATAGAGCATTTTTTTTGCACAGAGTTTAGGCGAGTTTAGGAGGGTTTTGCGTTTTTTTTCTGCCAGAAAGCATCAATCAAAAATCAAACCAGAAGGGTTTTGTTTCCTGCCTCTAAAGGTTGAGCCTAAAATATGCCTGTAATTGTTCTTATGTTTATGGACACATAGAAAAACATTGAGCTGCTTCTACAGGCAAAACACAAAACTGTAGAAGCAGCAGTTCTTAAGTCAGCGTGGATGGACCCTATTTGTGTATTTTACTCCCTAATTACTAAATATTGAATAAGACCTATTACTACGTGTCAATCCTAATTTATGGGACTATTGCATAATGGTTCTTTGCTGGCCATAGTTTTTTATTTTTTTCCATTCAGCCAGTGGGCTGAATGAAAGGTTCTTCCATCTGCACGAGCGTGATGGATGAAGGAATCTCCCCACAGGACATTGTATTTTTATAGTAGGATCCTCCGCTGATCAAGAAAAATTTACCAACATGTGTCTCCAGTCATCGACTTCTGTCAAACAAGGATGTCCACAAACTAATCAAAATTTGAACGGTCCCTATTGAATTTCCTGGTTTTTAATAAGTGTGTGGCCAGATTGTTTTTTTTTTTTGACAGGTAGAAAACTCTACTGAATAATACACAAAATACAGTATCACAGTCAGTAAAATACATTAAGTTGTGTATAAGTTTCAACGTATAGAAAAAAGGGAAAACAAGACCATTCCAGAATAGAGTACAATTCTTACTTAGGGCTAGTATTGAACAAAACATATCCTGCATCATAGCATCACAAGTGTACAGTTCCAAAGCCTTTTGCATACTCCCACATCAGAAGAGTAATTCCTCGTACACACGCACCGATTGTTGGCCGACCGATCGGCCGTCTTTTGTCCAATGTTGTTGTGTTGGTTGAAATGTGCTCTAGACTGCACACGAATTTTATCGGCCAACAAAAACCAACTTCAGAAGTGATGTCATGTTCTGGTTTACTTTTCATGTGTTTTTACTTCTCTGAGCATGTGCAGTCTTGCTCATCACATTTTTGTCTGCCGAAATCTGTACTGACTGAGGAACAATCGGCTGTTCTGTTGATGGCCAACAAAAATTTTAAAGCATGCACACCAGATTTTGTTCGGCCGAAAAGTCACAGTCGGTTGTCGGAAGCATCATACTAACAAGCCGATAATCGGCCGATCGGACATTGGCTGAAAATTCACAGCCAACAATTGTTGCGTGTGTACGAGGCTTAAGGCAAGATACAATAAACTTCCACAGCCCAGAAGGACAAAACATGCACATAGGTTACATGAAGAGTATAGTTAGGTAGTGACAAGGTGGCTGAAGGTGTAATTACCGTCATCACTACATACATTATAAAACACATATTCGGTCCTCAAGAGATGAGATTTTGAGGCAATCCAAACAATTTTATATAAAAATATAAATTTTATTGATGAAGTATAAAAAAAGGCAAATCACAATCATAATCAAGATAAAAACACACAGCATATACTTAAATGGTATGATGGTAATACAATGATTTAAATAATACTCAAAAAGCAAAGAATGGCATTCCAGAGCACAGCTGAAAATCAGCTTAGATGAAGTTGCCCATCTCTTAAGAATCGAATATGTGTTTTATAACCTGAAGAGTATAGAGCCAGGTCCAGCAATGTAATAAATTGGAGACCATTTCATTATTCACGAGTAAAAGGAGGAGGGTAAGGCCAGCTTTAGGTGTAAGGCTTTGCCTAGGGCCACACAACACAATAACAAATAAAATCTGTATGTTTTTTTCTTTTCTTTTTTTTTAATTATTTAAGGATAAAAGGTTATTGGCCAATTAAGAGGTGTTCAGTTTAAGAAAAATAAATGTTTGGGCTATTACATTTTGGTTGTGCACCCTCATGGCATCAAGTCATATTACAGTCAAGACTCCAAGCTGCAAGTTTCGGAGGATAAAACCATTTGGGGTTGAGTTACGAAAACTGGAGAGTGCAAAAGCTGGTACAGTTGTGAATGGTAGCCAATCAGCTTCAACTTGACAAAAACTGGAAGCTGATGGTTTCTATGCAGAGCTGCACTGGAATTTGCACTCCAGCTTGAGTTAATCAACACCTTTGTCTTAATTATTTGTGTCCTATTTGTTTGAGTTTATTTTTATTCTTGTTAGGCATGGCATACCACGGGTTGCAGGAAAGAAATTGCAAAAATCCCTCATCAACACAGTCAGTGCTGTCGGGGGGAAACCCTTCTGCCAAGCAATTGTCTGCTGTCGGTGGGGGGGGGGGGGGGATGCAGGCAGGTGGGAGAAGCCATTCCCGCTGGGAGAAGACAGCTGCTATAGCCGCTAGTGATAATATCAAGAGAATACGGCAGGCTGGTTGTACCCAAGTTGATTGACCGATTAACTTGGTACATTCAGCCTGCCCTTTAACTGTTCAAAGGAATCGGCCGAGATTCGAACAGTGTCCCGCTGGCCTTAGAGGTTTATTTGTTACTAATGGGCTGTAGTTTCTGCAGGGCTTTATGGAGAAAGACTTCACCTTTTTTATTATTGTGCCTTTTAGTGATATAGGATATTTGGTCATTGAAAACTGTCTTACTTTATATTGGGAAGCCAGTTGACTTGTCTGTGTGTTTTCTTATACAGCTAGAACACATGCAATGCATTCCTAAATTCTAACTTTTTTTGCCCCCTTTGATCATGTGAAATATAGAAATCAATTAGTTGACAGCAAGGGATGGCTATGATAGTATACAGTTTATTTTCCTTTTCCTTCTCAGGGCTTTGAATATACTACGCGGTACACCACCGGGGCAAGAGCTACATGTAATAGCATGTTCTCATTCTCCTGGGGGAAAGGGTTAAACCATAACTTGAATAATCTTTAAATGACAAAAAATAAAGAAATTGTAAGACCTTTTCACACGTTAGATATGTATTGTCATTTATCATCTAGATATCAGGCTAGCAGTGTGAAGTAATAAAACATATCATCGAAAAATGTGCTATAGGTCTGAATCACTCTTTCATTCCACCTCCTAGCTAACTGTAGTATTAAATCAAACAAGCAGAACATTTCCTAAGGCAGCCATTGCCTTTTAATTTCCTGAAGAACCTTAAAATATCATTCATTACAAGTACTACACATATTTGGTTTTTAAAAGTCTCATAAATCAATAGCAGGCTGACTGTAATAATTATTACAAGTTAGTGCATAATTTTCATGCTGAAGGCTGCATGCAGAACTTTAGCATATGCAAACGAGGCAATTCAAACTGTGTATAGATATTAATATGAAGAAGCAGGTAACGAGGTACAGGCTATGAATTATGCATCAGGAGCGGCTGATCTTCAATGAGGAAAATGAATTCAGCATGTAATCTAATTAGTGATGGAAGTCTATTACATCTAACTGCAAAAGCAACCGTCCTTGAAACAAATTTATTTACAGTCCATGTTACCACTTGAAACAACTTCCAAATGATGTTTTAGGCAGTCATTTTTATTTATTTTTTCTTACACATGTTTCTCTGCTTTCAGCTCCAGACCAGGGAGGCCTCCTAAAAGGACACAGAGTGTAACCTCACCCGAAAATCCCCATATAATGCCCCACAGTGTGCCTGGCTTAATGTCTCCTGGAATGATTCCACCCACAGGTACAGTACAATTCACTTTTAACTCAGATAGGAAAAAAGCAGGCTAACTGAACTTATAGCAGGATGCATAACCAAAGGGTTTCAAAGGGCACAATAAAGTACCTGCAGGTGCCTGCATGTCAAGTTGGTTTCCTTTGCATCTGACTGCCCCCATATTGTGGGCCATGTACATACATCTGCCCAGCTTCCTTGGTAGAGAGCCTACTCCTTCCCCTCCTATGCCTAGATGTTCTGTCATTGTGATGAGCAGTTCCACCGGCCAATGGTAAGGCTCAGGAAGCAGAAATACAAAGATCTTGAGCCAGGGAGCTACATTGCATGCCAGATCAGCCTAGGATTTGGGTTTCAGGAGCAATCAACAAGAAAACTAACTGGATATATTATTAAATCAGGTTTGCCTTACCTAAAAGAAGGCACCTAAGAGCAAGAATAACCAAACAGTGACCTATTATGGTTTTCCCATTGATGTACAGGGCTGTGCTCCTCTAGACTACTTTTTGATTACTGTCCCTTGGTGTATGGATCACAGGTTACAATAATCATAACCATGTCAGGCAGCCATAGCCCTTTACAAGCTCAGGTAACTAACACATCTGAGCTTGTAAAAGGGCATGGTTTTCTGTGATCGCTGTGATTATTGTAACCCATAACTCATGCAATGAAGTGCTTTACATGTATCCCCAACTTTTTGGACCTTTTCTATATACCTGTAGGTTACGTGAGGGTTCTTTCTAGTTGTGTTTGTTGTACTCTGTGTCACTAATGCTGCATACATACAGCATATGCAAACACACACAGACACACAACACACTCATATGGAAAATGACAACATGCAAATAAAAAATAACATTATAATTCTATCTGCCTTTTGTATTGTATTGTATTGCTCCTCACAGTAGCTGGGTCTTTTGGAAAGCTATGTGCTATTAGGCATCTACCCAGCTTCCTGCACGCTAGTTCTGAGAATTAAGGGCCCCTCACCTGCCTGTAAATGACTTGCCCAGCTACCTCTGCCTCATAAGGTGTCCCCTCTATGAGCTTAGGAGTAGTAAAGTAGAGAAACATATCTTCCCTGGGTGTGTCAAGGAACCCAGGCAATTGTGGGATAAGGAGTTAAAGGGGACTTTACTTCGGTCCATTCTCATCTGATCTCCCCATAGAGCACAGAGCGGAGATGGAGCTGTCATCTGCCTGCTCAGCGGGGATTGGTGGATTGATCCCCCGCTGAGCAGAACGGACTCCGTCTGGCGCACCGCCCATGTGAAAGGAGCCTTATACTGTACTTCAAATAGGAAGAGCAGCAGTGAGTGAATCACCCTGGATTAGGAAGTGTGTTACACACACACTATATACCATATATACAGTACCTGTATACACAATATGTACTATATATATATATATATATATATATTTATTTTTTACCAGTATATATACAAACAGTATACAGTGTGTGTGTGTGTGTGTGTGTGTGTGTGTGTGTGTGTGTGTGTGTGTGTATTAGGCTTTATCCCTTTTAAGCATAAACTGTTTTTTAAGACAGATGTTTTTTTTACTCTAATGCATTCTCTGCATTGAGGTAAAAAACCGTGTGCAAGCAGCTTCCCCCCAGACACCCCCCCCTCCTTATACGTACCTGAGCTTGATCTCGATCCAGTGAGTAATGCAAGAGATGCGCATGAGAGCTGGGGCTATCTCTCTCTCCTCATCGACCTAGACACAGCATTGGGAGCCAATTACAGCCAGTGAGGAGGGGGCAGGGCCCAGGGGTTTATAGACACACAGAAACGGCTCTAAAGTTTAGTTCCACCCAAAAGTTACCCCCGACATGCCACATTTGGCATCTCATTTTTTTTTTTTGGGGGGGGGGCGGGTACCTTGTTTTGATAGGTACCCGCTCCCACTTCCGCTCAGATTGCCGCGGCGCCCTGAGTGGACGTTCTCCTCTCCCCCTCCCTCCCTGCAATCTTCTGGGACATGTCAGAGGTCCCAGAAGATTGCTGACCAATCAAGACGCGCAGCGCAACTCGCGCATGTGCAGTGCGTACCCGGCTGTGAAGCCACAGGCTATCACAGCCGGGTGCCCACACCAGTGATGCCGGCGCCGCCGAGACCAGAGGGAGAGGATCGAGGCTTCGGGCGGCCGCATCGCTGGACCGTGGGGCAGGTGAGTGTGTGTTTATTAAAAGTCAGCAGCTACACTTTTTGTAGCTGCTGTCTTTTAATAAACACAGAAAAGGCTGGAACTCCGCTTTAAAGAAAGCCGACATGAGTGCCTCCATAGCATAGAGCTTGCCATGGGGGGAACCAGGAGCACCGGCAGGGGACCCAAGAAGAGGAGACTTGGGGCTGCTTTGTGCAAAACCATTGCACAGAGCAGATAATTATAACATGTTTGTTTTTTTGTTTTTTTAATAATTAAATTGCCTATAGAATCACTTTAAAACCACCACATTCTGTAAATAGTTACACTTTTAATCTTGTTGAAAAAAGACACAAGTCCATCCAGTTAAAACCACAATACATTTCTTTCTTTCAGTTTTTTTGTAAAGAAAAGGGCATGCGTCATTTTATATGTCTCGTTTGTTTGTACCTCACACGTCATAAGAAGGCTTATTGATATCTGAAGCATAATGTTCCTTACATTTAATTAACTATACAGAGAGCTTAGAATAGCTTATTCTCCTATTACTTCTATGTGGATTATATTACATAGCTATTGTTTTTTTTTTTCCTCCACTGATGAGAAAGACATTTGCAATTGTTTACTCCAGATGCGGAAAATAACTTCATTGTGGTCAAACTGCTTTGTGTGTAACAGAATTACATTGGAGCTAATGACAAGTCCATCTTTCACTGCATGACTTAGATAAGTAGTTCAAGAATACATTCTAAAAATATGTCATGCAGTATGTAAAGACACATTTCAGAACCACGTACCAGCTTCCTTCCTTATTACTAATCAAAATAAAACATAGTTATGCTTCTGAAACATAACATACTAATAAAGAGGCACACATGGCTCATTGTTCATACACAATCGAAACAAAAGAGAAGCTGAATTTTTTAAAGAGGGGTTTTTTTTTTCCCAAAATTTCTTATCCAACCACAGAGATTAAAGAAAATGATAAGTACTTGTGCTTTGCTGTTTTAAAGGGGAGGATCGAGGCTTCGGGCGGCCGCAATGTGCCAATTCCTTTAGGGTGTTTGGATATTTAAAAACCAGTTCACATGATCTATACTAGCTTTTGATTTTGACTTTTTTTGCCTGCAGTCTAAATTAGTTGCACTGTAAAATGTGCATTCTAGTGCAAAATACTGGCAGGAAGACTTTATGCAGTTCTGGCCTGGTATCGATTGTAAGGGGAAACCTCACGCCAAAAAAAAAAAAAAAAATGGCGTGGGGTTTCTCGCAAAATCCATACCAGACCCTTATCCAAGCATGCAGCCTGGCGCCAGGAAAGGGGGGAGGGGGCAAGCAAACGGCCTCCTGAATCACACCAAACCACATGCCCTCAAAATGGGGGTGTGCTTTGGGGCAGGGGGACTTTTAAAAAGTCTGACGGATGCAAGTCAGACCAGTTAAGATTACTCTCATAGGGAAACATTGATTTTTACAAGTCATGCGACTTGTGCTCTCAAAGTCAGAGCACTTGTCCCACTAGTGTGAACCGAGCCTTAAGGCTCCGTTCACATGTAGGCGTTTTGGGGCGTTTTTGGGGAGTTTTTCTGCTCTAGGATCAGCTCTCAAAATGCCCAACAAGACAAATCCTATTCATTTCAATGGCCCCTGTTCACATCTGAGCGTTTTGACGCTGTGAGCAAAACGTCCAACGCTCAAAAAAGTACATGAGTTTCTTTTTGGGCAGATTACAGGCGTTTTCCATTGGTTTCTATTCAATCTAAAAACGCCTGCACAAAAATCGCGGTAAAAAACGCGGTAAAATCGCGGTAAAAATCGCGGTAAAATCACAGTAAAAAACACGCGAAAACGCTACGCTCAGGTGTGAATGTAGCCTGAGACATCATGAAAAGGTAAATATAAAACAAAAATAAAACACAGCTGGAAGACATCCAGCAGGAAGGTGATTGTGGGGCAGTTCCATCCATATTACAAAATAATAGTTAAGTTAAATTTGATTTTCTAATAATGGTGACTTTCAAAGCATTAGAAAGACTCATCCTATGTCTGTTCACACCTTCATATTATTTATGTTTAAGAAACAATATGATATATGCACGTAAGCACTTTCTTTTAAGGGCTAGTTCACACAACAAAAACGTCCTCCAGACTGGTTCCGGATGCGTTTCTGCATGCACGTTTATGACTCATTTGTAATGCATTCCATTGCATTTTTGATGTGTTTCTGGGTGCATTCCAAAAGCTTTTTTCCTTTTTTTTTTTATTCTACTGGGGTGCGGTGTGTTTTTGTTGCATGTATGTGCATTCCAGTGTGTTTTTGATGCAGTATACCCCATTCCAGTACAGTTCTGTACAGGAAAAATGCAGCATGTTCTACATTTTTTTCTAGAACTGGAACACACTGGAACTGCAAACACTGATGTGAACTATTCCATTAAAAACCATGTAACCTACTTTCTATGCATTTTTGGATGAAGAAAAAAAAAAAAAAAAAAAAAGCACTGGAACACACGTGGTATGAAACATATGTGGTAAAAACAAAATGTTTAGAAAAAAGCTCTTGCATATCCATTTGCCCAGTTAAAGCCAAGGGCACTATGCTATCATGAAGCCCCTGCACTTGGTGTTCTAGGCTGCTATCAAGGTGAGGGGGCACACTTTATTGTAAATAAAAACCAAAAAAATTAAGGAACGGTGGATCCAAGTCTGGTTGAAATGGCTTGGCGAACTGCCAGTGTAGCGATTGATATTATAGGCTCATCTTTACATACTCCACTCATCTATGATAGATGCTTGCATAAGACAATTGATCAATAATCAGCACTAATTCCTGAAGAAAGGGGAATATGTTTGGTAGTTTGGTTAAACTGTATCTAAACAGCGGCTAAAAACTGATAGCTGTGCATTTGCTCATGTAAGTCCTAAACCAAGCAGCAAATTACACTGAACAAAATAAGCAGAAAAAAGGGTAAACCATAGTATTATAAAGAGAAAGCCCACAAGTGACTAGCAACATTACTAATTATTTAGCTTTAACAAATCACAATGAGCATTCAAATTATAGTTGAAAAATCTAAAGTAATGAAGCAAAGTGCCTGCAAGACCATGAAATTATTCTTTATGGAGTGCCCCTACAGTATACGCTGTGTGTAAAAAAGAGTTATTTTTACACATCAATTTCGGCCTCCAGCTTTCCTGTTTATATATCCTAATTAATCCAGATAAATCTGTTTCATGAAATTCTACATTATCAAAATTAAGCCAAAACATCACTTCTCTTACAAATTATGTCTTGGATGTTTCATTTTAAACAATACCAATAGATCAGAAAATGGTTGAATAGGAAATAAAAATATAGATTATTTTTTTTTAAGTGGTCAAATAAGGAAACGTGTCCTTGTGAATTTAGTTTTTTTCTTTTTACTTCAGTAAAACATCAGAATGGTACATTTAGCTAAACAGTTGAGCGATGACTAGCTTAATGCATATATAAAAACTAACATGTATTACAAAAGTGCAAATTTTGCCCTTGGCAAATCATATCTTAAGAGCTTTGGAAATGAAATCAAGCACTTTCTAATTTAAAACACATTCAACTGCTACCTCTAGTGCTGTTTTCTTCCACTCCTTCTTCTGTTTACACTTTATGTATAATTTAGAACTACATTTATTACTATATTTTCAACAGGGTTTGGAAAGACTGTAACACCTTAAGCACCAGCTGCATACATGAAAATATATAGGCTTCTTTATCTAATTATACTCTTTGAATTGTTTAAAAAATTGTAGATATTTTATATGGAACTCAAAAGTTGAGTACATATCATCAATCTCAAATGGGGAAGAAACTGAATATTTGACATCTGAAGTATCCTTCCACAAGTTTACTGGAAGGTAATCCTAAAGCCCATCTCCAGAAAACTTACCAATTCTCCCTTACAGTGAGGTTGTACCCACATGGCAAGGGTTAACTGCTTATTTAGTTCTGGGAGGCAGGGAATACTTACCCAATCCTCAGCTCCCTGTGGCCTGGTCCCTGCAATGTCTTCTCCCTCATGTTGCAGTAGTCTAATGTCCTGTTGTCCTCAAAATAGATGCAGGCTCTAAAGCCCTGCATTGGATATCATGACGCCGAGGGACAGCTCCACTGCAAGGGAAGATTTTCAGATGTACTGGAGTTAGGCTTTAAAGTTGAAGATACAATGCAGTAATGTATAAAGAAAATTGCAGCGCTAAAAATAAATAAACCACATGCGGTGTAGTGTCCAACACCTAATAAAGTTCATATAAAACAAAAGTGATCTGCTATTTTGAATCCCCCACCGTGGTGTCTTTGCCTCCGCCAAACATAAAGACCACACCACATTGCTGTCTAAAATATAGAACAGCAAATCACGTTAGTTACTGATTGATCCTCCTCTTAATAGGCAAGATCTGACAAAGATGTTCTCCAAAAGGACTCCACTTGGACATCAAGGGAACAGATCGCTCTCATCCACTAAAAAAGGAGTCACCCATACCAGAGAAAGGAAACTATTTATATCAGTATTTATTGATATAATGATAAAAAGCATTCTAAAAGCAATCCAATCCACATACGTAAAGTGTGTACACATATGACATATAAAACCACAACTTACATCTGGTGCCGCCAAACCACCTGGGAATGGTGGCTGGACCACAGGCGTATCATTATAACTTGATTAATCCACATGTGCAGTTCCACAGAATATATATGCTGGTAAATAAAACGTACATCTGGTTCCGTCAAACTAATCTAGATTGGTGGCTTGACCTCGGGCATGTAAAGTGCAGCTCAAACTACATGTACCTAGGCATGTAAAGCTACACTTTGCATGCCTGAGATTCAGCTGCCAATCTAGTTTAGTTTGGCGGCACCAGATATAAGTTTTATTTACCAGTATATATATTCTGTGGAACTGCACATGTGGACTATACAGGTTATATTGATAAGCCTGTGGTACAGCCGCCAATCCCAAGTGGTTTGGCGGCACCAGATGTAAGTTGTGGTTTTATATGTCCTATGTGTATGCACTTTATGTATGTGGATTGGATTGATTTTAAAATGCTTTTTATCATTATACCAATAAATTCTGCACTATGAGTTTCCTTTTTCTGGAATCGGTGACTCATTTTTTGGTGGATGAGAGCGATCTGTTCCCTTGATGTCCAAGTGGAGTATTTTTGGAGAACATCTTTGGCAGATCTTGTCCATAAAAAGGAGGATCAATCAGTAATGAACGTGAATTGCTGTTCTATATTTTAGACAGCAAGGTGGTCTGGTGAGTTTGCACTCTTTACGTTTGGTGGAGGCAAAAACACCACGGTGGAGGATTCAACATAGAAGATCACTCTTTTTTTATATATGAACTTATTATGTGATGGACACTACACCACAGGCGGTTTAATGATTTTTAGCGCTGCAATTTTCTTTATATATATTTAAATTGTGTTTTGCATATCTACACTGTTTGCATGCTGCTTTTGCACTGACCAAGCACTGACATATTCTTTTAGTAATGCAGGATTGTACTCAATACAAAATCATAAAATGTATTTTAAAGGCAACTAGTATAAGTACTTGCATTTACAGTACATATCAACTGCCTGTATGCACTGGGCAGTAGCATTTAGACTGGGAAAAGTAGGGCTAACATTAGAAGTCAAACAGCCTATGCTGCAGTGCTTATGTGCTGACAATAAAAATGCTAATATGTGAAAATGCTAATCTGCAGATTGAGAAACAAGATGATTCATTAGAATACTGATACTTGTCCAATCAGTTGTTTTGTTGTTGTGGTGTTACTGCTCCTACAGTGGTGGTTAAAGCAGGCCATTTACATGCAATACCATATCTGTAAAAGAATAGAAAATATATTTATTTTTCTAATGGCCTGTGTGTTAATATGTCACAGACTAGCTGCCCCACAGCTGCTTCATGTATTCCACAGCTGCTGCATGTATTCCACAGTCCCCACTGTGTGAAATACCTGCTCCCCTGCCACACACCGTTTTCTCCTACTGGCTTATGCCTCACTACAGGACATACTAGGTGTTGGGAGAAACCAAAGCGTGCAGTGGGTTTAAGAGGTATTCAACCCATTTGAAAAATGAAATACCTTAAGTGGCCAAGTAGCAGCAAAGTGGCAACATTTCACATTGGCCACCTGAAAGATAAGTACAGTATATTGCTTCTTGTTTTACAGGTATTGCATTGATACAAAGCAGGGTTGTCAGATTTACATTACTAGCTGTGTTTTTACTTTCATGGAGTTCAGCTTTGAAGCTTTATATCTGCAAGTACTTAATATTTGTACCTAATGTACCTAATTGTAATAGTGACCTTCACTATGCGGTGGAAATGGAGATATATTTGTGCTCAGGTCCTATCCAGATCTTGATGTTGCTTCTGCCCATCATGTCCAAGCAAGCAAGGCACTTTTTTTTAGACAGGGTATCCACAGTTGAACAGGACTTAGTGCTTCTAGTGGATGGGAGTTATGTGTTAGATAGAGAAACTAAGGAGGATTTTCTAGACAAGAGAGGTAATAGTAGGCTCTTTGAAGTTTTAGCAGCATTTTTAATTCTATAGCACCAGAGCTGAAAAAGTTTCACTTTGGGCATTCATTTATTTCTCACAATTTTCCCTCACTTATTATCACTTAAATCAAGACACAAGGGTGTTGATTTACTAAAACTGGAGAGTGCAAAATTTGGGGCAGCTTCCAGGTTTTTTTTGTCAAATCTTTATTGAACAAGCTGAAGTTAGACACTGATTGGCTGCCATGCACAGCTGCACTTGATTTTGCACGCTTCAGTTTGGGTAAATCATCCCTAAATTGTATCTAGCTCATATAAATGCCTAGGGTATCAAAGCGTTCATTCAATTAACTAATCGATCTGTCATCTAAGAATCCCGTATACTACTTATCATCCACAGATTCCATGTATCTCTATACTCTTGCATGATTATATATCTGAAAGAATAAGTGCATGGTGAGCACTTACTACTCTGATTCTCTTGAAAAAATATTATTTTACCAATAGAGGGTCAGGTTGTAGACACAATTATGGTAAAGGATGGTAAAGATATATTTAGGAAGTCCATAAATTACCAAAATGCAAGATCAGATTAGGGGGTAATCAAAAGAATGGTGATGGTTTTGTATGGCAATCAGAAAGTTTAATCATGTTTTTTCAAGATATCCTCATGAGCCAAAGCCTCAGGTAGGTCGTTTGCAAATGTTGGTGAATAGTGTCCCCAGGGTTCCTCTTACGTTCTACGCCATCACCCTAATCTCCCTGCATTTTCCCCCACTTTTAATACTACAAATACCCATAACTTTCATACCTCACTTCCTCTCCCTTCATCCACCTTGGCAGACAGAATCCTATTGTCATTTCAAGTTATAGTGTTGTAATAGTAGACACTAAAATAAAGCTGAACCACTCCAAGTCCTGAGCGTATTCCTCCGGTCCCACCTCACACTGGGTGTTGGCTTTAGGAGCTCATTCCACTCAAGCACATATGGCAAAAATGAAGAACAAAGCCCCATTTTCATCAAGTCTCACTATAAAGTTTAATCAAAGCAGTTGGTTTCTTACCTAGTCTCCACCCTAGGTCACACCCCTCAGATGCATTTCACTTATTTGGACTTATTTGTAGAGGTTGGAGACTATGTCAGAAGCCAACTGCTTCATTTAAACTTTATTGTGTGTGAAAATGCTGCTTTGTTCTTCATTTTTGCCATAGTGTCATCACAGTTATGTTGCATAATTAAGCAGATGACAGACTCTGTAAATCATTTTTGTCTTGCATTTAACTGTTGATTGAGTTTTTAAAGGAAACCTGCCATGAAGGAAATACAAAGGTTTCCAATTCTTGCCTACTCCTGAAAGTTCTGATTGGTTGGCTGTTATACTGACCTACTAACGCTAACACTTTGATAATCACTGCCTTAAAACAAGTATATAGTCTATGAAAACCACAGAAGAAGCATTTTAAATAGGAATTCTACTAGTTTTATTAGTTTTGATTTTTATAATTTTTTTTGAGTTTTCAAGGGGCCAGTGTTGAATGGTGAGAAGGCAATATGTAGCCGCCAAGTGCTGATTTCCATGTGTTTCATTACCACTGCTATTATGGTCTGTTTTCTTGTGGAATACATTCCAGTTATGAATTTGTTGCTTACTGCTTAATTGTAATACTATTCATTCGCTATTAATTCTAGCTTTGACCTTGTCAAATTATTTGTATTTGTTAAAAAAATATCATTAGTACAATCTTACTACCAAAACACAATGAAGGCTCTAAAATGTAAAACAGAAATACTTTGGAGCCTTATGTTTGCTGCCAATCAATATAGCTATGACCCTCCTTAACAGGTGATTCGACTGACTATAACTCAGGCATAAAATGCCCTGCATGAGGCAGTGCACTGAATCAAGGAATTTCTAAAATGGCAACATTCACTTTGTGCTCTGGGCACTGTAAGCTGCCAACACTTATACATCAAAACTTCACTCACTGTAAGATTGATTTTATTTTATTTTGTTTGTTTTAATTCCCTGCAGCAAGTCATGCAAATCTTGTAAATCCAGTCTGCATCATTTACTGTTGTTATTGTTATTATTTTAACATTATAATTGAATGTTCTACAGCCATTTGTACGGATTTAAACAAAGTACAAAAACAAAGATAGATCTCCCCCCCCCCCCTAAAACAGTTGTTAAAGCATATCCTAACCCAAGAACAAACACATTATGTATTGCAGCTTACCTTTCCTTTGATACAGGGATGAAAACATTTTCTTTTTTCAACCTATGCTGTATTTAGGAATAGCAGCATTGTCATCCCAGTAATTCTTAATAACACATGGGGGTGTTTTTTTGTAGTCCATGGGGATAGCAGGGTACAATGCTAACTGATAACAGTCCTTAGAGTCAGAAAGCATAAGGGGTTATTAAATCACAAATGAAAAAAATATTAAAAAGTGCTGCGCAAAATCATATGTTGATGAATTATATGTAATATATAAATCTGTGACAAACCATATCTATATATCATGTGCCAAATTCTTCTAAAAATGTATCAGCTGAATAAATATATATATATATGTAATAAATATACCCTATAAGTGTAACAGGTATACAGGAAGTAATTATACATATTGAAACATTGATATATAAATATATAAAAAACAACAATAGTGTTAGGAAATTAATATATATAAATAATGTCCATGTTTCCAAGATGAAAGAAGTATCCCATTCACCAGTGCTCCTAAATTAAAAGGAAGTGGACAACCCATCAACTGTGACTTTTTAAAACATATATCCAAAGGTGTCACCGCCACTCTTGTGACCCCCCCTCAAGGTGGGTTCTCACCTTAAGGAGTGTGACCTCGCAAGTAAGCTTGGTCAAATAGCGCATTAACAGATCCCTGCAGATAAAAAGTGGATCATCTCCTCCAGTGTGCTGGCTCTCAGTTTAGATTACAATTAGATGGGCTCAACAGTTCACATGTATGGGAGAAAAATATACAGATTCATAGTGAAAATACCATTTTGGCATAAAAACAAATGTTTATTAAAATATAAATATATCACTCACATTTGTGAGGTGCATAAAACGCCCCAGACTGATCAAGCGAGATGAATAAGATCAACACAGTGACACAGAAGCCCGGTAATTCACTCACTGTTAGACTTTGGCGTTCCTCTTACTGCTGAACAGCTATTCACCGACATGGACTTGGCCCCTCCCCTACGCGTGACGACACATGGACTTCGTGTCTTTCTCAGGGGGATGTGCTATTAGGTTATAGGTTATTAAATCACAAGATTTCTGGCTAGAAGACTTCCTTTTTTTTCTTTGCACATGTCAAACAGATAAAAATAAAATGCTTTCAATAATATATATAATAGTGCATAAGGGAGCAAATAAGGGAGGAAACATATTGTTAGCATGTGCATACACTTTAATGGTATAAACAACACTCACGTTTTGTTGACAAGGCTTTCTCATGTATTCAAAAAAAAAAAAAAGATTATCCACTGAAACACTCAAAACGTTGAGACATGATGACATAGTGTAACCTAAAATGTATGCAATGCTTCACTCCAGGTCAAGATCTTAGTAAGCACATATGTGGTAGTTGTTTTACCTTCCAAAAGATATGCATTTCTTTCCGTTCCGGAGACTTACACATAGCACATCCATAAGGATGACCCCATTGTTTTAGTTTCCATTAGGTAAAACACTTCTGAGATCTCACTGCTGTTAGTTTGCTAATTGGACAGTGGAAGAGCAGCAGCAGACTGGGGAGCAGACAGAGTGTTCCCTCTGTCAATTTTACTCTCTTCTTTTTCTAAACATGTTGCTTTTTTATACCTGCAGATCACCTGATTGGCTCTCAATGCTTCCTCCCCTAGTCTGAAAGCTATCATACAAGGATTAAAATTGGCTTAGATTTGAAGTCTAGTTCAGGTACCTACAGTAGTTGCATTAAAAAAAAAAAATGATTATATTTAAATGATTACAGCAGCATAAATGCGTGTTTGGAGCTCAGCTTTAAAGTGGACCTTGCCTCAACTGGATGCTTACATACCTCTCAAGAAGCTAACTATGCTACTCCTAGCAGTACATTCTTCTTACAGTTTCCCCACAAGCTTCATTTAAGCATCATCAAGGGTATAGATACTGGCCCATAGTTGACAATGTCATGCAAATTGTAGTGCTCATGTAGTTTTTATGTTTATTCCAATGTGCATGTTTGACACAGATTCATCATTTGGTTCTATATTTCACTTTTTGAGCTGCCAGAAAGTAACAATGTACAGTTCCAGTGAGTCATCACTGGAGGAGTAAAGACTAATTGTTTTTCCAGCTGTCTGCAGAAGACAGATGGCATAATTTCACCAATGCATAGGCACAGTCACCAGAAATACTTTTGTTTAATGAAAATTGTGGAAATTGGAATTTTATTTAGTAAATAAGGATATATCAGAAATGTATTCATGATAAAAATTAGCGTCACCCCGCATTTGCCTTTTTCCTAGATATTGGAGCAAAAAAATGCCTTAGAAACTGAGAGATTGGCAAATGGAGGTAAAAAGGTCTATGAAGGCAGAAAGATGAGTCTATCTTAGTAAACAAAAAAAACAAAACATTTCTCGACATCTGGTCTGGATGGATGTATTATTCCCTGGAGATTGACAAGTTGCTTAGCCATCATTGATTCAGGGGGTCTAGTAAGTTTAGTTATGTAGTCTATTTACAGGGCCGACTAGGTTGTTCACATACGACAGGTCCATCAACTACTATCCCATCCCTCACCATGTTTCGGGTCAGTGACACCTTTTTGTCATGACAGCGCTGGAGAGAGAGATAGACCGTTGCACTATCAAGGTTTCCTTGGTGTGAACCTAATAGGTTGGTTATACCCTCTTTTCTTTCTTTTTTTTTTCTTTCTCTTTTCCCCTTTTCCTTTATTTGTATTTTTCTATTTATTTTTGACTTTCTGGTTTCCTTTCACTCTGTTAGGGGCCCAGGGTCTCATATTGAGTGACCGGGTCCTTCACTGGCTATGGGGCTCTCCTCGTATGCCACGGTTTGAGGCACCACTCACTCCTGTATCCTGTCCTGGCAAGGCTTGATGTACAGGTTTCTTTACTCTTGCCTGCTGTTTGCAGGTAACTATGGTGTACTGGTTAATTGATAATTTTATGGCTCCTGTCACATATTTATATATATTGCAGGCCCTTGTGGGCCTTGGTTCATACTGTGTATTTGTACTTTAATTTTTCTGAAAATCATAATAAAAATTGATTATCCAAAAAAAAAAAAAAGTATTTATGCACACTCCCAGAGGTAATGTTTTGTGTATGCAAAAAGGTCCTACGTGTATCGTACAGGTACCTGTAAAACCTGTTAGTACCATGACAGCTAAACTATTAGAAGTTTCACTCTTCCAGTAGTAGTCCAGATGTAATTTGATCTTTTTTATATTTTACGTCAGCCTTTATAAACTAGATGTCACTAGGGATTCTATAAGCTGTGGTGGATAGACCTCCTGCCTGGTGGTTCCTGCATAGTGTTGGGGCCACATGACTGTGCAGGGTGAGTACCATAGGACCATTGGAGCCTCTCTTCTTGTTTCTCAGATAAGTTTTCCACTAACCACCAACGTGAGGGCATTCTTTCCACTTAAAACCAATGTAAGATGCACCCTTCATAATGAACACAAATGTAAGAATACATTTTTCCACTCATAGTGACCTCTAATGCAAGAGGACCTTCTACTAGGACCACAAATGTAGGCAAGCCCTTCTCCACTGACATCAAAGGTATAGGAACACTTCTCTACCGACAACCATTGTAAGGAGGCCTTCTCCACTAACCATCAATGTAAAGAGATATTTTTATTGATTAGGTCCTTCTCTACTGACCAGCCATGTAAGGGGGCATTTCCACAATAACCACCAATGTGAGTGCCAGTTCAAATATGTGCGGCTGCGGCGATCGCATGTAATATCGGAGCCCACTGCTCCTTCATTACATGCGATCAGGTGTGCGGTGCAAATTCAGCCATACACTTTGTATGGCTAAATTCGCACTGCGCCCGCAGTAAAGTCCCACATGACCCTTTTTTTGAGCCGCATCAGGATTCGTCGCTCCTATTAGAATGAGTCCACAGCTTCTCTATGGCAGGCGACCTATGGCGACCTGTCAGGCGACCAGGTCGCCTCAGCGTGAACGGGGTCTAAAGCAAAGGGATGTTAAAATGTAAAATACTGTAAGCATGACAGACAGGGTTCCCCGAGGCCTGACATTTTTTTTTAAAACTTTCTCTGGAGTAAAAAAAAAAAAAAGTTGAGAAAATCTGTAGTACCTAGGCAACATCTACCTAAGTAATTATTTTGTGTATACTGTTTTCCAAAGCTCAAATTTTTTTTTAAAGAAATGATCAATTTAAAGATATACGAATATGTGGTTTTAGCGCACACCATTGCCAGTTGTGCTTGAGTTGGCAGTAGAGAAGTCATACTTGAGCACATTACGTTTCCTCTCTAGTTTCCACTTTTTCCAGGCACACACTAAATATGTTGATATGAGAATAAATAGTAAATCAATGTGGATTAAGTTGTCCTTTAAAAGTTGATACTGTTGTACAGATTTCAAAATGACAGTATAAAATGCAACAGGAATATACGTGCCTAGTTTGCCACAAACGGATAAAGCTTACACTCTCTTGTAGAGTGCAGTTTACAGAAGGTGGTAGTTCTTTCATTTACTGTAATTGAACATGGCTCAAAAACAAGGCTTGTACCAGAATGCATTAGTTGAATACTAATCTATTGAATTCCAGTCCAAATTGAGAAATCGGTTTATAGGCTAAATCCCTTGTCAATCTTTTTTTAAAATTTTATGCAGCCATAAAATGTTTCCCAAAACCTCAGCTTCGAAGCCTAATGCCTGCTTTGTGGTTATTTAAATTGAGCATAATGCTTTACAGCAGGTTTAATATTTTTATAACTCAAAAGTTGTTAACAGCCAGCTGGTTTGTGTCTGCTTTTTATGGTTATTCTTGTCATATGCAGCCTCCACAATTTTTAATTATATTTTATAGTGTATGTTTTTCCTCCTCTGGATTCCCACAGCCACTCTTTGCTTCATAAGATATTTTCCACTGGGAAAATAACAAACATGGTTTAGGGACTCTATCTTTGAAATTTTTTTTAAGTATAATTGCTTCTGCATTGAGTAGGAGAATTTAAGAACTTGTTAACAATGGCTAAAATAAAGAGTATGCCACAATATAATAAATGAGACTCTAAAGCTTAAGATGTTTGCTTGGACACAGGAAATGAAGCTTATTTTGAGGCTCAAAAAGTAATGTGTTTACATTGATATGACTAGTTTCAAATATATTTACTGTGTATTTATATCTTTATTACCAATTTCCTGGTTAATCATTTAAACATACAACCACTTTATGTATTATTTTACTTTATTTTTCTGCTCTCATGAATTGTCTTGATTTTTTTTCCATAAAGAAGCAGTGGGTTGCAATTTAGACTTGAGAGTGTATTCCTGGTAATTTTTAAACATTTTTTTCAGGCATATTGTGGACGTTATACAAGTGTTTTGTATGTGTATCAAGCTTCAAGAATAGACTGAGTAAGATGAGAAGAGTGGTTCTATAGAAGGAGAGGAGTTCGTTGGGCATAAAAACATGTGAACTGAATGAACACACATATATTGCAGGTTTACAGTAGCTCCAATTGAAGTTCTTAGGACCTTAAAAGCCTGGATATGATCAAAAAGCATAGAACTTAGAGTGTAGGGTGACTCGTGGTGGAATTTATCACAACTGGAGCAGGGAGAATGTGGAATAGTTGTGCATTGCAACCATTTAGTGTCTGTGTTCAGCTTGTTCAGTTAAGCTTTGAAAATGAAATATGGCAGCTGATTGGTTTCTATGCACAGCTGCTTCAGATTTTTTTTTATCTAGTTTTGACAAATCCCCCCTTGAGTGTACAAGTATGAACAAGGTCAATTAGAGAGAAGGCATAGGTAAAGAAGCAGAAAAATGCTCAAGTGTGAATGAGGGATATAAATTAAGTTGTACATTTTAAGTAACATTACCAGGTATGATTATTCTGCGCCCAACAAAAGGGAGGCCAATTGCCAACCATATCAGAACCTAGAGATGTTTTAAGTACATGTGGGCAGGGCTTTATCTGGACATCATTCTCCCCTTGGCAACTTGAATGGTAACACCCTCTTATAAAAGCTTTGTATCCTACAGTTATTTTGGTAAAAACGAATGGAAGAACTTGCTGTTGGAGGCTGCATCTTGCCTGCTTTATGCTGCCCCTTGCAACTGAACAGGCCAACAAACAAGAGAAAAGATTCATGCTTCTTAAAATATATAGTCTTTTGACCCCAACATCCCCTGCACTCTCTTCCCCCAATAGTTTTTTGTTGAATTTAGCCAAAAGGCGTAGTGGTGACCAGAAATGAGAAATAAAATAGGTAAACAATTTTCACAGTTTGTATATTTAAAGCCTATCTCTAGGAAAAGCAAAAATCCAATTTGTTCTAGGTTGTCCGAAAAAAGCCGTTTTTTTATCCTAACCCTTCTCCCCTGGCATACTGTGTTCTCCTCTACTCCTTTATGGTCTGGCAACAGACTGTCCCTCAGCGCCCTCATGTCCAGTGCAAGGCTATGGCCCCTGCATTACATTTCACAATGTCAGAGGACCTGCATTCACCAGAACATAGGGCAGAAGAGGCTGTGGGGACCGGTGTAGGAGTGCCGAGGGAACCTGTGGGAGTGAAGGATCAAGTAACTAAAACTGCTTTTACTGGTACCTTAGGCCTAAAAAGATCATTTAAACTTTGCAGTACAAGGGCAGCCCCACTTCAGGGGCCAATTTTGATCCAGCTTTAAAACACAACTCCAGGAATTGTCAATTTTTCCAAAATTATTAGCTGCAGTGCTGATCAAAGCAAAATATTCCATTTGAGAGCAGTTGGTCCTTAGATCGACTGCGCTTGCATGAGAACATTAAAGATCGACATTTGGCCTGTCCCTGCTTAATTGGCCACATTTCAATCCATCTATGGCCAGCTTAAAACCTCAACAAGCATTATATATTTTATTATGTTAAACACATTGCTTTTCTTCATAGAATGTTTATATTAGAGAGTTTGATTGCATCACATGCTCAGGTTTACAAATTGTTTTGTATCATGGTTCCCAGAAATCTCAATATGTCCATTATGTTGTAAAACAATGAGCAGAACAGTGCAACTGGATAAGATCAAATTGTTTCCACTCCCAGCAATATCAATTTAAGATTTATTTCTGGATGAAGATAGCTTAGCGTAAATAACAAATAATAATGTACAAATTGCAACCTGATGATTAACTGGGAACATTAACAAAAATCCAAGATAATGATTATAAGGGACATATATATGAAATGAAAGAACTTATGCTATGTAATGAAATTTGAGCCTCTACTATAGAGAGACCTGTACTGAGAGAATATAGAGAGCGGTATTGTTGACCTCTCCTACTGAAAATACTCATTTTCTGGTTGTTCTAATGAGGTTGACCTACTAAAAGAGTAAAGGCTGTTCACAAACATTTACTTTACAAAGTTAGTAAATACGGAAAACCTGTATTAATTTTGAATGCCCAATTATATGTGAAGGAAATTTAAAAAGCGTGTTTTTCCTAGGTTGATTGAAAATAAATCACAGCTTCACCCCATTCACTAAGCTTTGTGTCCATTCATTTTACAAGGTTAACATTCTCTCATCCTTTAATAAATTAGCCCCACTCTCTCCAGTACTGACCTGCAATAATCACAATATTATTGTTAGAAGCTGTGACTTCACTCTGAGTTTCCAATCTGCATACGTTACCCAACCTTAGAAAGTATTAAAGCAATAGTAAATTCATTTTTTCAACTTGCACCTACAGGTAAGCCTATAATAAGGCTTGCCTGTAGGGACAATGAATATCTCCTAAACTTTGTGGTGTTTAGGAGATATTCACACTGGATGCAGCCAGTGACGTCACTGGCGCGTGCGCTCCGAAGGTCCATCACTGCATGCGATCTGTGCCAGAGGGCTCCCGCGCACGTGTAGTGATGTCATGTGCGAGAGTGATGTCAACGCGGCCCCAGCCATGGAGCCCGCGAACCTGGAAGGAAGACAGAGGGAAGAAGGAAGCCCTTTTACTAGTGACAGTGCACAACTGGAGGACTTCGTTCTAAGGTATTTCATAATTTGCTAGTGTGTGATACGTACTAGCATATAATGCCATTGCCCTGTAGGGCAGTGGTCCTCAACCCTGGCCTACAGGGCCCACTACCAGGCCAGATTTTCAAGAAAACTGAAATACATCACAGGTGATATAATTTGCTGCTCAGTGATTGCAGTACTCTAGTCTGCATCTCCCCAAGGTAATACCTAAAATCTGGCCTGTTAGTGGGCCCTGTAGGCCAGGGTTGAGGACCACTGCTGTAGGGGATTTTTTTATTTTTTTTGTAATGCAGCAGTTTACTACCGCTTTAAAGGCACAGACTGCCAGGTAACTAGTATTCTTATAATGCCTATCACTTTATTTCTCTCAGTATTGCTTCCTTGAAATATTATGAAAGAATTATGTAGGCTGCCAGGGCTGACCTTTCCTTTTGGGAATTACGTTGTAGTGTCCTGACTATCATGCTAAACCTTTTGCTTTACCATTTTGTGAGTTACTGTTTCTAAATATATTTACAGTTAAGGAATACTCACAGTTGCTTGTTGTAACACCAAAGTGTGGAAAACAGACTCAGCCAGGCAACCAACATTTTCAGAAAAAAAGCTAGCAATAGCATTCTGTAAATGTACAAGGAGAGAGGGGGGCAGATAAATGACAGTACAGCTTCTGTTTGATGAATTTTCATGTTACGATATGGATGGAGGCACATGTCTTTGTGAGCCTCATTTAAAGTCCCAACCTTGCTTTTTTTCTACAGCTTCTGTTTAGGAGAGCCTTGATTCTTATACCCTCAGTGGAATGGAAGTATAGTGAGTGTTATACTATCCGACATGAATTAAACTGTATATTAGCTATTAGCTTACTCTGGGTCATAGGAGAGCAAAAGTAAGTGCACTTCTGTGATCTGCAAGAGAAGAATGGCCAAAAAAGCTTTGACCATACTTTTCTTTAAAAGAAACAGAAACAATATTGAAAGTGGCATACATCTCAGGTGAGTACATTTTTTAAATTTTTATTACAAAATATTTTCCTGGATTTCTTTTTGTTGTAAATTCATACTCTTAAAACCTTACTAAGCATAATGTTAATAGATTGTGTTAGTAGCAAAAGAAGTTCCCATTGGAAATCCAAATTGATCTACTCCACAAATATGCACACGCAAGGGCATAATTTGCTCATTAAAGTACAGAACTATCAACAGCAACATCACTACTTTTTTAAATTTACCAGCAACAGGTACTTTGAATTGATGACCTTTTTAAAGTCATGTTATTTTGCATGTAATTGCTTGTACCTGATTGGTTAAAATAAATTAAATGTCTTGATGTGGTCAGTTTTCTGTTTCCTGGTGTTGTTTTAAATTATTACTGGATTAAATGGATCCTGACTCATCTTTCAATTTTAGCTGAGAAGAAGTGCATCTGGCCATGCAAAGCACACTGTAAAGAACAATTGTAACACTGGCCATAAAAAAAAAAAAAACTACGGTAAAGGAAAAAAAAAGTTTTTACTTACTTTTTTGCTGGTTATCCACCTTGGGAATATTAGAATATTGGTGACGAGATACCAGAAGAAAATCTGTGGAAGTTTAGAAGGCATGCACATTGTACAGTAGGGATCGGCCGATATTGTTTTTTCATTGCCAATACCGATATTTTGGTCATCACGTATCGGTATCGTCCGATAAGGGCCGATGTTTTCTTACATTAAATTTTTTTTTTCATTTTTTTTACTTGACAGGTACTCTTGTGGATGAATCCACCCTCTTCCAACCCCTCCTCTGCACTTAAAAGCATTCAAAATGTCAAGTTTGGCTGTTTTGAATGCTGTCATTTTTTAAAATCTGGCGACAGGCCCTGGAAATGGTGTCATGACATCACTTCCGGGTTTTTGCAAGAGACCCGATCAAAGCCGCATTCGGGCTGGTTGCCCGGTGGTACGGGAGACCCAGGTGAGCCGTGGAAAGCAGCGGGAGGGGGGACGCCCCTCCCGCTCCTTGTAATGAAAGCCGAGCGGCTTCCCAGCCGCATCAGTTGTCATTACAAGACAGCCGACTGTCGGCTATGGACACTGGTACCGGGATGACACCTCTAGCTGCAGGCATCACTCCAGTACAAGCACTTTCCGAAATTTTGGTAATATCGGTAACCTTGGTGGCCGATTCCGATATATCGGGGAAAGTGCATATCGGCCCTCAATATATCAGCTTTGCCAATAATCAGGCGATCAGTCTTTTTTTGTTCAATGCTGCAGGCCAAACAAAAAAAAGAAATACAGAGGGGTCGCCATACTGACCAAGCAATGTTACTTTGGTGATCCCCACTGCTGAGCTATTGTGTTCTGCCCCCCTGCCAGAACACACAGATCAGCACCCACAGCCATTGGCTGCTTGCACTGATCGGATGCTGGTTTTCCAGCATGCCTGTTTGATCTATTTAAAGAGAAATGTTCTTTATATATATGTATATATATATATATATATATATATATATATATATATATATATATATAAATGTGTATAGTATCTCACAAAAGTGAGTACACCCCTCACATGTTTGTAAATATTTTATTATATCTTTTCATGTGACAACACTGAAGAAGGTACACTTTGCTACAATGTAAAGTAGTTAGTGTACAGCTTGTATAACAGTGTAAATTTGCTGTCCCCTCAAAATAATTCAACACACAGCCATTAATGTCTAAATTGCTGGCAACAAAAGTGAGTATACCCCTAAGTGAAAATGTCCAAATTGGGCCCAAAGTGCCAATATTTTGTGTGGCCACCATTATTTTCCAGCACTGCCTTAACCCTCTTGGGCATGGAGATCACCAGAGCTTCACAGGTTGTCACTGGAGTCCTCTTCCACTCCTCCATGAGGACATCACGGAGCTGGTGGATGTTAGAGACCTTGTGCTCCTCCACCTTCCATTTGAGAAGTCCCCACAGATGCTCAATAGGGTTTAGGTCTGGAGACATGCTTGGCCAGTCCATCACCTTTACCCTCAGCTTCTTTAGCAAGGAAGTGGTCTTCTTGGAGGTGTGTTTGGGGTCAATATTATGTTGGAATACTGCCCTGCGGCCCAGTCTTCGAAGAGAGGGGATCATGCTCTGCTTCAGTATGTCACAGTACATGTTGGTATTCATGGCTCCCTCAGTGAAGTGTAGCTCCCCAGTGCCGGCAGCACTCATGCAGCCCCAGACCATGACACTCCCACCACCATGCTTGACTGTAGGCAAGACACACTTGTCTTTGTGCTCCTCACCTGGTTGCAGCCACACATGCTTGACACCATCTGAACCAAATATGTTTATCTTGGTCCCATCAGACCACAGGACATGGTTCCAGTAATCCATGTTCTTAGTTTGCTTGTCTTCAGCAAACTGTTTGCAGGCTTTCTTGTGCATCATCTTTAGAAGAGGCTTCTTTTTGGGATGACAGTAATGCAGACCAATTTGATGCAGTGTGTGGCGTATGGTCTGAGCACTGACAGGCTGACCCACCCACCTCTTCAGCCTCTGCAGCATTGCTTGCAGCACTCATACTTCTATTTCCCAAAGACAACCTCTGGATATGATGCTGAGCACGTACTTCTGGTCGAACATGGCAAGGCCTGTTCTGAGTGGAACCTGTCCTGTTAAACCCCTGTATTGTCTTGGCCACCATGCTGCAACTCAGTTTCAGGGTCTTGGCAATCTTCTTATGGCCTAGGCCATCTTTATGTAGAGCAACAATTCTATTTTTCAGATCCTCGAAGAGTTCTTTGCCATGAGGTGCCATGTTGAACTTTCAGTGACCAGTATGAGAGTGTGAGCGTGATAACACTAAATTTACCACACCTACTCCCCATTCACACCTGAGAGCTTGTAGTACTATGGAGCCACATGACATCGGGGAGGGAAAATGGCTAATTGGGCCCAATTTAGATATATTCACTTAGGGGTGTACTCACTTTTTTTGCCAGCGGTTTAGACAATAATGACCGTGTGTTGAGTTTTTTGAGGAGACAGCAAATTTTCACTGTTATACAAGCTGTACACTCCCTAGTTTACATTGTAGCAAAGTGTAATTTCTTCAGTGTTGTCACACGAAAAGGTATAATAAAATATTTACAAAAATGTGAGGGGTGTACTCACTTTTGTGAGATACTGTATGTAAAACGTTTTTATGTTTGGACTGATTATGTACCTGACATTGCATCCTGTATAAAGAAATCAACCAACACTGTATATAAAACAATGAACAGGTTGCCTCTGTGTAAGTGGCCAGGGAATACAGCTTAGTGTAGCGTCATATGTAGCAGTTCCCATTCCTATAAACTAAACAAGCCTAGTGTATGGGTACAGAGCTCCCCCCAGGAATGCCATGTTTACTGTCCAGGAAGTGCAAGGCTGAAGAAAGGAAAAGCAAAAGAGTTCCTGTGGTTCAAGGAGTGCAGTTGTCCACAGGGGATTACTGTAAATTTTCTCTGTGAGAAACATAGTCAGTGGGATGTACAGATGGGACAGTTCAGGCGGCAGTCAACATGGTCAATAAAAAGGGAAAAAACCCGTCCAGGCAGCAGGCAGAAATGTTGTCAATAAGCAGAAACGTTGTCAATAAACAGGACAGTGGCAGGCAGAGGTAACACTGCACTGGTGTGGTGGTAATCAGGAATTCTTTTACTGGCTCTGGTGACATTGTACTGATGTGGTGGAGGAACTGCTGGTTGCACTGGTCTGGTCACCTTGTCACTGGTGTGGCGCCGATCATTGAACACTGACTGGCTGTGATATTAGGCCTCATATGGGGTGTATCAATGTGCACCCCATGCAAGTGGGTGTTTACTCACATGTAAATGCATGGGTGTTCCTGCAGGCAGCTCCACTTATGGCTATTTGGACCCAGTGGCTGCACGAACACAGCCACTACACCCAATCTGACAGTCTTAATCTAGGGCTGGTGCAGCAGTGTTCGGGTACACTGTGACTGGCTGCAATGGTGTGGTGAGTGTCTAAGGGCTTGTTTACACTTGTCTTAGGGGGCAGTTAAGTCACATTTTTACTTCCCCTCAACCTCTCCCCCTTTAGCTGGTAAGAGGTGAACACATGTCATGGCAAGAATTATACCTCCTGCTGCCGGCATTACAGTCTGCTGAGCGCAATCTATTAGATGAATGGGGCCTTGCTGTAATTGCCACGCAATCACACACAACGCACGGGTTTGCGGTACTGTGATCCAGCATTTAGGGGGTTAAAACTAGGGGGAGTGAAAACTCACACAGTCGAGTGAGTGCTTTGAGAAGAAGGTTTCACAGGCTGTAGAGTTGCAGTCTGAGTTTATATGTGTGATCATATGGTACAGGTCCAATCACAGCAGCCCTGTACCCTGATCTGTGTCCATGAGACAATTATCCTTGGGCCCTTTAATTGCCTTTAGACGTATTTTGAGCCAGGTTAACTAACTAAAAATGAGACTAATTATAGTAATAACAATACTAATCATCATAATTATTATTATTCATAGCAATTGTTCACATTTCCATAAGATAAAAAGCTACTAGAACTTCATAGGGTGGCTTCGGAAAGTTTACTGATATCAGAGTGTTAGAAATGATAACATGTCTGAATGGATGTATTTTTAGTTAGGTCTCGTGGATATATTATTTTGCTGTATTTTTCTACACAAACCTTTTCATTTAGGAGAATCAATTACATATCTCATTTATCTTTTTTTTTTAAACTAAACTGTGGAGGTGGAGATAAAAGGAATGGAGCCTTAAAACTCACACATGGCTGTAATTTAAGATTTTTTTTTTTCTACTTCATTGTCCGGAACAGTTGAAAGAAACCTTCAATGAAAGTTTATTAACTAGGCCAATGCCCTAGGCTATAAAGGATCATTTATTACTGGTTTTCTTGCCTCTTTCCCCTTGTAGTTTTTTTGTACTAAACTTAGTGTAAAATAATACTTCACAAATTTAAACCTTTGCCCTTCTACATTATTAAGTCTACTTTGATTAGATAAAGTAACAATTTATGATCGTTCACAAGGTTACACATTAAATGCATAATGTAATAGGTAGAATGTTCTCTGTGAATGCGCTGATGTTGTATGTTGTAGAAATGTTAACTTGCACAAATGTTGTTCTATACACTTTATTTTTATTTTTTTAACAGCAGCCTGCTTAGTTGTGGTAAATAAAAGAAACACCAATTAACAGACTCACTATATGACAAATTTGTGACTAAATGTATTAAATATGTCATTGTAAATCTTGTTAAGTTCATGCAGAAGAGAAAGAAATTGTACACAGTGCATATTTTTACAGTCAATCTCCAGGGTAAACTTAATATATCTGACTGAAGTTTAAAACTTCCTTCTGCTAACATTGTCAGCATGCTAGGAAAAACAGATCAGGAGGATCCACTAACAGTAAAAAAGACATATAGGGTGTAAGATCCTGGAATAAGCATAAGCCAGTGTTTGTCTAGCCAAAACTTTTAACTTTTTTTGCACGAAGTGGGAAATCATGAAAATTCTTGTTTTATGGAAAAAAAAAAAAAATTCTTGTCAGATTTTCTTTGCTATCCAGGATGGTTAGAGAGCGTTCTCCTCACTTAAAGCAGAACTTCATCCGAAAAGGGGAAGTTTCACTTCACTCTATGCCCCCCCGCCCTTCCACTTTTGGCACTTTTTTTTGGGGGGGGGGATTGGTTCCTGTTTTTTCCAGGTACCCACTCTCACTTCTGGTCAGACCACCGTGGTGATTTCACTGGAAACCCCCTGGCCGCAACCTTCTGGGACACGTCTTAGGTCCCAGAAGGCTATGGAACCATTCACAAAGTGCAGCGCAGTCTGCAGATGTGCAGTGGGAAGCCAGCTGTGAAGCCACAAAAAAACACAAGTGGCTTCCCATAGAAAACATGCCCAGAGCTCTGGAACTGAAGCCCGGCGAATAATTGGTTCGGGCGAGGATGAAGCTGGATCCCTGGCAGGTGAGTGTCCTTTTATTAAGTCCCCATGTACACAGGGCATTAGAACAAATGAGCTGCAATGCCTCTACCAATGCCAGGAAAAAGCGGCTGTAAAAATGCCCTGTGTGCATAGGGACTAAAAGTCAGCAGCTACAGTATTTGTAGCTGCCAACTTTTAATTTTTTTCAGACAGGGTGAAGAACCTCTTTAATACCTTGGTGACAAAGGTTTTACTAGACAGGAAGTGAGGGAGAATCTTCAACAGCAGCCCAGTCTTTCATAGAATAAAGGAAGGCCAGATCTGGGTCACAACCTGATAGAGTTTTTAATCCTTCAACATGCTATCTGAAAAAGTTCTGATTGGACTTTAAAGAATAACTATACTTTTAAATTACATTTTTTCTAACTTTATCATGGATACAAAAAAACTTTGCAAATGTAAAGTATGTGACCTCTGACCTTTCCTTCTCTATGCTTTAAGAGTTGTCATCACAAGCATTGGCCAGGGTACATAGGTACATATTGTATGGTTAACATTCAGCTTTCTATACTTAATATACCGGCTTGAATCAATGCTTCCAGCATAAGAATTAATACATGATTTCTTAGCTACATTCATGCAATCAATGGAAAAACAAATCAGAAGTTGCTTGAAACAAACCACACCTTAACATATTTAACTAAGCTCTTACCTAATTCTTAAGTAAAAGTCAGTAATGGAGATGAGAATGTACATATGGAGGAATCCTTGATGACTGCTTTGTGCTCAGTCCTTCTCCTCACTGTAGAAACTCCTTTAACAAGGGCTGTCTACTTCTAGCAGTTAGTGATTTATTTCTTGAGGGAGTACATAAGTGCTTCTAGCGCTAAAGACATAAAGCTCTTCTCTGTTGAGCTCATGTTTTAATGTTAGTCTTTTTTGGGAAGAATTCTCCTCACTTTTTTGTCCTGTGACAGACTGTGACTGCAGGAAGGGAGCCGTGGTCATTGGGACCAGAGTCACAATAAGTAACAGTAATTTCACAAAGGTTCTAAGCCTTCCCCATTTTACTGAGAAAAAGAGTATTTTTGCCGTCTATGTCCCCACTGGAGAGATTTTCCTTTGAATTCCAGTGCTAATTCTAATGGTAGGCCATAGCTGACACAATTTTTTTTTCATTCAAACAGCAGGTTGAATAAAAAAAAAATATTTGATTCCCCCATCACCACACTTGGTGTTGAAGAGGAATCCCTCCCACAGATCGGTAAATTGACTTATGAACATACAGCCTGCTATTGTATTCTGACAGCAGGAAGCTTTCCCTGCTGTCAGAACACACTGATCAGTGCTGCTGGCTATAGCCAGTAGCACTGATCATTCAGAAAACAAACTAACAGGCTGCTTGCACAAAAGCCAATTGGTGGATTGACTTCTATATGACCTCCTTGCCCAAAAATGGATTAATGTTCAGTTGGTCCCTGGTGAACCAAATACGTTTGATCCGTTTATGGCTGGTTTTAATGTTAACAATTGGGTGGGTCTCATACAACATTAAAAACACGACACATGAGGTTCCATCACTTTCCCAATATTTTTAAAATGTAAAAAATATTTGGGCTGGAGTTTGGCTTTATTCAAACAGGTAGATATCTTCCTTGCCCTCACTCATTGTCTGCAGCTACAGTGCAGACACAAACAGGATAAATGTAAACAATACAATTGCCAGGTCGGTGATGACAGGTTTCAAATCACAAGGGAAGATATTTAATAAGTCAAGTGTGCAAAGTTGCTTGGCATCCCTGGATATGTAAATAACAGTTGAGGTCTTTCAAAACTGTAGTACAAAGACAGATACTGCATATAAACCCAATAAGAATGCAAAGAAAAAAAAATGTTTGTTTTAGTTTCTCATTTCTGTATGCCCTTTGCGCAAATCAATTTATGAAGGTATCTGCTCAGATTATTTAGGCACAGATGTCCTGTCTTGATTATTTGCATGTTCACCTACATTTTTCCAATTTAGAACAGGTTTTTATGTTTTGCTACCAATTGTGGTAAATGCCCACACATTTTATGGAAATATCATAAAATTATGGATAATTTTAGCCTATGTATTATGCATGTTTCCAAATGTTTACTTGGAACAATTTTCTAGCTTCTCCTTGTAGACAAATTTGCCTTTTCAGTCTTGACGTCTTTTCAAAAACATAGAAACGCTTATGTTTCTTATTCATTTAGTTAAATTACCAAAAGAGCTAATATGATAATTTTTCTTTTGATTTGTGCTAGTTCTATATTTCTGAACAAATGCTAAAATAGCAGTGAAGTCATTAGAACTGGATTGGTCAGTTCCACAGAATATTTTATTACACGTGTAATTTTCTACAGGGTTTAAGGTGGCTGTAAAGGCATACATTTTTTTTTTAACTTAAAGTGTTTGTAAAGGCAGAAAGTTTTTACTTTGCTGCATTCTATGCAGTGAGGTAAAAGCCTTCTGCATGCAGCTTTCCCAGCAGCCCTCTCTAATTACCTACCTGAGCGATGTGCACAAGGTTCTCCTGGGTCTCTCACGCTTGATTGGCTCAGTTACAATAGCAAGAGCCATTGACTCTTGCTGCTGTCAATCGGAGGCAGTGACAAGGGAGCATCTTATGGACACTCAGAGCAAGGCCCAAGAGCGAGCATGCATGAGTGCCCCAATACAGCGCAGCTTGCTGTGGGGACACTCGGTGGGGGCAGAGCGAGGATCACTGGCGGAGGACCTGAGAAGAGAAGAATTGAACATAAAACATGTATACAAGCGCATTAGTCATACCATAAGCCAGAGTCCATATGGATCAGATACAGTCACTGAGTAAGGATGGAAGGGAAAGAGAGTCCACCAATTAGGGCAGCCTTCAAAAAACCAAAGCCAGGGGTTCCACGGGGCTACAAACAAAGACAAAAACAGAGGCACCTCTAAGTGTAGACTATAGACACATTTATTATTAAAAATATGCACTCACATCTGAATTAAAGTGCTCATGTGAGAAAACCCATTCCGATATTTCCGAGATGAGGTATGTGGTGGACGTGATCATCTGGTCTGTGTAGTTGTCCTACTGGGATAGAGACCTCCTCGCTGTGGCCGGCAGTAGGCGGAGCTGACGGACTACGAGCCTCTCTCCCTGTCTCCAGCTCCGCCTACTGCCGGCCACAGCGAGTGCATATTTTTAATAATAAATGTGTCTATAGTCTACACTTAGAGGCGCCTCTGTTTTTGTCTTTGAAGAGAAGAATTGAGGCTGCTCTGTGCTTAACCATTGCACAGAGCAGGTAAGTATAACATGTCTGTGTTATTAAAAAAATACAAGGCTTTACAAAAACTGTAAAGCATTCCCTGCATTAGGGTAAAAATCCTTCCATTATCAGCTTACCACCAGCACCCCCTCTCTCGATTCAATGCTATGCCCATGTGCAAAGGTGCTGCTCTCTATCTCTTCACAGAACTCAGAGGCAGCAGTGGGAGCCATTGGCTCCTGTTGCTGCCAATCAAATGCTGTGGGAAGGGAGCAGGGGGCGCACCAAGCTGTGCTTTGTTTATCCATGAATTCACACATCACGGATCGGGAGCGAGCCTGCACATGTGCCTCACAGCAAGTGCTATGGTGGCACATGCAGAAGAGGTGGAACCTAGAGCGCCAGCAGAGGATCCCTGAAGAGGAGGTTTAGCACAGGGCAGGTAAGTATGCCTCTACAATCACTTTATGTTGCAGCCTTTGTGCCCAATGATGACTTTTCCTTTACTTCATTCCCCAGTGAAGGGAGACACTTCTTAGAGTAGAGGGCAGGTAAAAACACCTGACTAAATTCTTATTGTTGTCTATTGGCCTCATTACTGATTCCATTCACGTCTTGTCCCAGTGACAGATTTTTTCAGACAAGGGGTAATTTGTTAACATAAAAGAAAGTATCACATTTGTAAGAATACCTTTGAAACACAAGTACCTTTAATATGTCCTGGCAAATGCAAGACTTGCAGATATGACAGTTTATCTTTCTTTTTCTTTTACTTGTGCTCTGTTATCTTTAAGTTATCAAAATCATTAAAGCAAAGCTCCACCCAAAAGGGGAAGTTCCGCTTTAAGCACCCCCCCCCCAAATTTGCCACATATGGCATGTCATTTTTTTTGGGTGGGGGGATAGGTAGCTAGTTTTAACAGTTACCTGCTCCCTCTTCTGCTTGAGCTGCCTTCCTCTTCCCCTCCCTCCTTGCAATCTTCCAGGACATGTCACAGGTCCCAGAAGATTGCCCGGCCAATAGGGATGTGCTGCGTGGCTCGTGCATGTGCAGTGTGCACCTGGCTCTGACAGCTTGCAGTGCCTAAACTTGCAATGCCGGCACTGTGGAGAGCAGAGGGAGAGAAGCAAGGCTTCCGGTGGCCACATCACTGGACCACGGGACAGGTGAATGTCTGTTTATTAAAATTCAGCAGCTACACTTTTTGTAGCTGCTGACTTTTATTAAACACAAAAATTAGTGGAACTCTGCTTTAAGTCTACAAGACAGATTTATAAAATGAAGGCACATACTTTTAGCTTTATAATTTAGCTCATAATTGGCCAGCCAGGATCACATGGGATGGGGTAATGTTCTGGACTTGGCTAAACTCTTGCAAAGGTTTCCTTAGTTATCTTTGGAGACCTTTCACATGTGAAAGACTTTTCAGGAATTACCTATTCCTAATAGATACATCAAGTCAAATTATCTGGCATATGGAAATTCTTACTTGCATCATTCATGAAATGTAATAACATTTGGTAAGGCAAAATGTGCTACCACCAAAATACAAGGAAAAACACACACAGGATATTTCAAAGTGTCCCAATACCCAGAAATATCAACATAATAAACATTCCTTCATCCCCCCCCCCGACCAAGCAGCAGGCGATCCATGATAAGGTCAACCAGGGCCAAGTCCAGTGTATCCAACATGGGGCCCAAAGTTTGTTGAATTTCCCAAAGCACCCCCTATGCTGAAATATGTATTTTTCCAGTCGAAGAGGATCTCCCATTTGGGCTGTCTCCTCTTTCAATGGGAGGGGGGGGGGGGAATTAGCGGATATCCAATGCCTTAAAATTAGCTTGCAGGCCAGGAAGGGTGCCCTAGCTAGGGCCTTTTTAGGGAAATCATCTACAGGGAGATCACACAAAATTCCCAATAAACATTGTTTTGGTTCCTCAGGCACATTGACCTGTAAAACCTTATTTATAGTAGTTATAACTCCCCTTCAATAGAGATGTAAGTTTGGGCCCTGCCACCTAAAATTAAATAAATGATCATGGTCCCTGCTGCATCTTGTGCAGGTAGTGCTTTCCCTTCTTCCCATACCGAACAGCCTCTCAGGTGTGTAATACCTTCAGGAGCAAATATAGTTGTGAAAGCTTTTAAACCACATTCAGGGAAAACTGATGGACTGCTAATAGGGCCTCCTCCCACTGCTCCTCTTCAAACGCACCTACATCTCTTTCCCAGATATCACCTTTTTTAGCACAGATCATTTTCTTTTTTTCTTGTCTTTTCCCAGGTTAAAATAATGTTACTGTATAAATCAGCCTAAATGAAAAGAATATCCACTGAACATAGAAAAAAAAAATGTTTGACCTATAACTATAGAGGCAATGGCAGTCTACTTGCCTATGTCATCTATAAGCACAAGCCTGCCATGCCAAATAGTAAACCCAGCCCTGATAACTGACCATTGGAGGAGTAATATCTTAGTAATTACTGAATCTGTTTAATTAGCACCTACTATTACTTATTTGTTTATAAATAAACAACGCTTTAATCACTTTTAAAACCACCTAAACGGTCAATCATTTTGGAACAGGCATTATGACAATGCACCCTAATGTATTTATGATTTCTGCTGCCAATATATATATTGTTTTTATATATCTATGGGACAGTATTCCTATGAAACTTTAGCTGAATCTATGTTAAAAGGAAAAAATTTTAGATAAAGCTGCATTTGATAAAGTGGAGCTATAAAACATGGATTCGACCTTGAAGAAAAATATACTTTTTGCATATTAGTAAGCTACATTTTTATTTATAAGTCTTAAATTAGCATTAACCAACAATCATTTGATACTCCCAGCAATGGGAATGATGCTCTTCTCACGTAATGAAAATCTTTTCATAACTTAACCAGAAAAATATATATTTTGTTATTTATTGCATGTGTAGCTGCTATTTGAAAGTATGTTTATATTGGTTTTTAGTGTTTTGTGATGTTTTGTGGAATTAGTTTTATGCTAAGCTTGTGGCTGCAGTTAGGTAGCAAGAAATCCCAAAAACTTGGCAACTGCATATGTATGTTCTTTTTATACAACTTTACCTAGAACATTCATATTCATTTTATAGATATATACATTTTTTTTGCATTGATTTATTTTATTATATATGCTAAAATATGCATCTTCAATTGTGATTTTAGACCAGAATCATGTAACATCTAATTATGTGATGTAATTTTAAACTAGATTTTGAGCACTGGTGTACCTTTGTTAAAGAAGGATGTCTTGCAAGAGATGCCTTACATCTGAGACCTGTTAGGGGATATTGAGGTGGTTTTATCAGTTTTAAATGTGAGATGCTCATTCTTTTCCTAACTGGAACGTGCTCTGTTGACTAGGCTGATTTGTTGAAGAGCTGGTGAGCGCATCAGCATGCAAAGAGAAAGGTGTAGAGTAGAGTGTTGGAAAAAATCTTTAGATTTCTGGACTGTTTTCCTCTGAATACCTATAATTTACTGTGTTTTCTTCTACCTGTGAATTTGGTAATGTATCAACTTCACCAAAAGCAAAACTCAACTGATCTGTGAAACACATCCCTCCCACTGACATAATTTAAATAAACAAACAAGAAAGCTTATCTGTGTTGAAGGTACTACACATTGATTTAAAAAAAAAAAATATATATATATATATATATATATATATATATATATATATATATCCCCCTTCAACCTTGGCAGCAATGCTGGCAGCATTCATACATCTATTTCCCAAAGACAAGCTCTGGATATGACGCTGAGCACATGCACTCAACCTCTATGGTCGACCATGGTGAGGCCTGTCCCGAGGTGGAACCTGTCCTGTTAAACCGCTGTATGGTCTTGGCCACTGTGCTGCAGCTCAGTTTCAGGGTCTTGGCCATCTTCTTATAGCCTAGGCCATCTTTTAGCAACAATTCTTTTTTTCAGATCCTCAGAGTTCTTTGCCATGACATGCCATGTTGAACCTCCATTGACCAGTATGAGAGAGTGAGAGTGATGACACCAAATTTAACACACCTGCTCCCCAGTAACACCTTGTAACACTAACAATTCACATGACATATACACTTAGGGGTGTGCTCACTTTTGTTGCCAGCGGTTTAGAAATTAATGGCTGTGTGTTGAGTTATTTTGAGGGGAAAACAAATATACACTGTTATACAAGCTGTACACTCACTATTTTTACATCGTAGCAAAGTGTCATTTCTTCAGGGTTGTCACATAAAAAAATATAATAAAATATTTACAAAAATGTGAGGGGTGCACTCACTTTTGTGAGATACTGTATATATATATGAGTATATATTAAAAAAAATATATGGAGCAAATTACATTATGACTTCTGAATTATACAAGTACCATTGGAAACATAAATGTAGCTATTGGCTATTAGAACAACAACATTCCCGAAGCTTAGAAAATATTCAATTTGATTTGGCTAAAAATACTGTTTTGACAGTCATGAAAGCAATTCCTCAGAGATTAAATCAAGACTGCAAGCATTTATGATTGAAACTAACAAGATGGTTCCAATAATACTGTGATGTATTGTGTATATCAATATGGCTCTGGTAACACTTAGAATACAAACAAGGTTTTAAACGATGTGCCACCACATTTTAGCTGTAGAATCAGACTTATGCCATCTGCCTATCAGATGGTTGGGAACCAAGACTGCGTAGTAATGCCACATGTTTGCCTTTGCTTCTCTTCTAATAGTTAGACTGAGGTCTTCTAAGCACATTTAGCATAAGCTGTCATGTATGCATCATAGAAGTGATTACATATACATATAAATCTGCATTTCCTAACAAAGAGTTCCAATGTAAAATTGCCAGCTTAGATGCCTTTAAGCGTAACTTCCAGTGAGAGCCAATTATTTTTTCCCTTCTAAGTCAAGTGTTGTTTAACTCCAGACAAAACTTTTCTGGTTTCATTTTGTACAGAGGTACTAATTGTTATTTTTTATTGTTATCTGTGTTCTCATTGGGGAGATTTACCCTCACTTTTTACCCTTGGTTACAGGGTGTCTAACTGTTGAGGACAGAAACTGTAACAAAAGCACCCTTATTTAGAAGAGTAAGAATATTTAAAAAAAATTGTCATATCTTTATTGCTCTTTGTGCTTTTCTATCCTAGTGGCATACATACCCTCTAATTTCTTGGCTTGATGTCACTGGGGCAAGAAGTAAGGAGAAATCTCCAAAATAACTCTCTACGATTCTGACTCTTACCCTTTCCCTCAACATCCAGCATAAAATGTTTTGGCTAGATTTGGACTTGGAACAAATGTAACAATACTCTATTTTGTATTTATGAATTGCTTGGCCTACACACAAATGGTATACTTTCTGAATCTGTACTGAAACATTTTCATCTGCATACATATATTTTTATAAATCTCTTCTAGGTCTAACAGCAGCAGCTGCTGCAGCAGCCGCTGCTACCAATGCTGCAATAGCTGAAGCAATGAAGGTTAAAAAAATCAAGTTAGAAGCTATGAGCAACTATCATGGCAGCAATACACAACACGGGGCAGACTCTGACAATGGGGATCTCAACTCAAGTGTCGGTAAGCATCTGTCATTTCAACTCTTTACGTTTTATCATTTTCAATTGCAATGAACTAAAATTTGTTGAGACCTAGTTTTTGGAATAAAATAAATTATCACAAATCATTAAAGTAGTTTTGAACAGGCATTGCTAATGCCTACGCCCAGGTTCAATATGGGTTCCCTATCAATAAACCATTTTTGGTAATGCAACTGCTTACCTGGTTGAATAATGTTTATTAAATCCAGATTCAAGTTATTATAAGACCTGAGCTTGAATTCTGAAAAGACAATAAATGTTTGTCTTTTATTACTGTAGCATATTAACACTCAAATATACGTTATAAAAAGAAGCTCATATAAAACTCACCAATAGAACTAAATGTCATATACTTCATAGAAAAATGCAAGTGATCTTTCAGGTCTAGCAATCATTGGAACAGTTTTGAAGTGCTAATATCCACAGACATTAATTCATAATTATTATTTGTTCCCGCCCAGAGTTGATAAAAGGTGAAATCTGATTGGTCACTGGTTAGTTACTGTTTTAAACAGATATTCATGTTTATCCTTATTAAAACAAAAAGTCCCTTGCATTTGACATTTGTGGTTTGATACACTTTAATATATTTGTTTTAAATGTAGTCGTAGACAGTGTAGAGAAATATTCAACATTTTACTGTTTTTTAAATTATCTTTCTGCTTCTTTGTGCAAATGTATTAGGCTTTGGATCTAATAACAAAACCATTGAATCTGCTGTTAGATATGCAAAAGCTATTGGGCATCGAAAAGAACCTTTAGAGGAGTAATTCTTTATGAGTTCATCCAGACTGATAACATTGCAGCATAATTGCATATTCTATTATTTGCAGTTGTCCAGTTTTCAGCTTGATTGCTGTGTTAAGGCAAACATTGCATAGATGTAGAAAAACTACAGACTCACCTCAATGCAATGAAAAACTAATGGACAGCTGCACATCCTAGAAACCACCTTATTGTCCATGATCAGTAAAATCAGCAAAGCAGGTACGTTAGGAGGAATGAAGAAGGTATAATGTGTTTCACACTTACTAGTGCTTATTCATAGCCACACCAATGCAAGTTAGAAACATTTGACTATGCACTATTGGGTACTGTGTGTTAGACAATGCTTACTGCGTTAAAAACTTGGTAAAGGTATACCACATAAATAGGTTTTGGGCTTCCCACTGTATACAGTGTCTAATTTTTCAAGAGGGTGGAGGCACATTTTCAGGCTATGCTTTCTTTTTAAAAATTCTCAAAGGGGTTTCTTCTTTACTTTATTTATTCCTATGTATCGGCTACCAACATGTGTGTGTTTCAATATGAAAAAAAAATATGCCCCTAAAGCCTGCCATTTATGGATTGAAATTTGCCCGGTTCAGTAGGGACTGACTGAGATTTGATCCATGTATGGGCAGCCTGATTATACCCAAGTCGATCCATCCATCGATAGTTACATCCAGCCTGTCATTTGGATTATTGCTGGTGGCTATAGTTGCTAGCAAAGCAGGTACAACAAGAGAAATGATTGCATTTTTGGCAACCCCCACCCACCAGCAGATCACAATAGCGCTGCAGGAGAGATTCCCCCCTCAACACAGTCAGTCAGTGTTTTCAAATGAAAATGTTATCATCTATGGGCCTTCATACACAGGTAAACAGTATATCAAAGATAGAACAAGTAAGATGGAAGGGGTGGGAAAAAAAAAACAGGGATAGGTGTGTGTGTAGGGGGGGGGGGGGGAGGGGCGGGGCAATATCACCAGTGGTAGAACTGTAGGAAAGTTGGAAACACTTAAATGATATTAATATCATCAATCAAAATACGCTCTCCTGCTGAATATTTTATTCAACTAATTGGTAAATATTCATTTCAACTATTTATTTGTGTGCAGATAAAATAAATAAACAGAAATTTGCATTTATTACAACTGATGTGAACATTTACACAGTTTATTGTGTGAAGATTCCTTACACCTTTAGCAAATCAGTGTCCAAAGTTTTAAAAACGTATCACACAAATCCATGAGAATACTGGTCAATGTTTCATTGATTGTAATACAATCTGATTTGTCTGTGATCTCTGAAAATTGAGCAGACTGTTTCTTCCTGGCTCATGCTATGGTTTGCTTGGCTGCTAATTGGACAACGATGAGCAGCTGATATTTGTTGAGGTAATTGACTTTAGGATGTAATAAACCTATCCAAGGGTATTCCTCATAATTTAATGTGGATTATGTTATAGATTATCCTGGAAAACCTTGTAGGTTAGATATTGTTGGGGTTATTTGGATTTTAAAATATTCCATAAAAGATTGCACCAATTAAAATGTTATTTTTTGGAGTTTTTTCTGTAGTTTTATTTTCGTCCCAGGTTAAATAGGCAAAATATGCTGAAATAATGTTTCACGTATAAAATCTAAAATATTTCTAGTATTCGCCAATACGTGACTTTATTATTCAGTACTCTGAACACAATTTAGAACAGCAGATTTTGCAACCAGTGTTGCTTCAAATGTCTTTAACCACTTAAGCCCCGGAATATTTTACCCCCTTCCTGACCAGGGCCTATTTTGCGATTCGGCACTGCGTGACAAATACGGACAATTGCGCTGTCGTGCGACGCTGTACCTAAACGAAATTGATGTCCTTTTTTTCCCACAAACAGAGCTTTCTTTTGGTGGTATTTAATCACCTGTGTGATTTTTTGATCATGCCCTGTAAACAAAAAAAAGCGTCAATTTTGCAAAAATAACAATATTTTTCACATTTTTTTATATGAAATTCCCAAAAAAAATGTAACCATCAAAATTTTTTAACATTTTCGGCCAAATTGTTTAATGCTACATATGTTTGGTAAAAAAATCACAAAAAGCGTATATTTTGATTGGTTTGCGCAAAAGTTATCGCGTTTACTAACAAAGGGAAAGGTTTTTGTCATTTTTGTTGTTTTTTTTTAACGAGTAATGGCGGCGATCTGCGATTTTTTTTGTGGGACTGCGACATTGCGGCAGACAGATCGGACCCATGACTGACATTTATGACACTTTTGGGGTACAAGTGACATTACTGCAGTAATCAGTGCTATAAATATGCACTGTTACTGTAAAAATGACACTGGCAGTGAAGGGGTTAACTGTATTGGAGAGGGAGGGGTTAAGTGTGTCCTAGGGGCGTGCTTCTAACTGTGATTGGACATGGCTACTGGTGTAAGAACAGAGATCAACGGTCCTACATAGTAGAACCGTCTTATCTCCATTCTTACACAGGGAAGAATGACAGGCAGCTTTGTTTACATCAGCCGCCTGCCTTTCTTCCAGTGTCACAGACGATCGTGAGTGCCCGGCGGACATCGGGCCCGCCAGGCACACGTGCGGGGGGGTCCGTGACCGCGCGGGAGCATGCCTCTGGCGGCGCACGCTTGCTCACTAGAAGCCTCACAGGCTAGCGACGTAGACCTACGTTGCTCTGCCTGTGAGGGGCTGACCGCCGCAGTAAATAGTCGTGCGGCGGTCGGCAAGTGGTTAATAAAGCAGAAGATACTGTATAATTATTACATATATGTTCTCATGTACACTTGTGGCTCTTGATTTGTTTATAATGACCATTTAAACATCCACTCTAAAATCTGTAAGTTGATTTTTAGTGAAATAATCATAACAAAGTTAAATCATATACTAAGGCTACGGGGCTGCATTCTGTCCAACTGGTCTTTTGACAGAGAGTGCAGTGTTAAGAATAGCCAGTCTTTTCCCAATCATGGGCTAAAGTTACCTATGACATTTTGGCAGCCAGACCACACTATTTTGCCCTGATAAGACATATGTTTACTGATCCACGTGTCTCTACATTGGACCTATCATTTAGAGGGCTCTTGGCTTGCATCAAAACCACCTGACCTGTGCCTCCTTTAGCCGCTCATGTGAATCCAGTCTAAGTGCTGAACACACCATTTGTACTTAAAAAGAACTTTATTTTATACAGAAATGACAAACTCTTTTATATGCAAATATTTACATTCCTAGATAATGACATGGTAATTCAAGAGAAATAGTGCATTTAATAGAGCATATTATTGCTCCAAATAAGTACTGCAAACAGTTCAGCACTACACTCGTTATTGCTGAATTGCAAAAGGTCAAAACGTAAAGGGAGTCGCGGGCAGCCCAAGATGCAAATAGGTAATTATTTTATCTCCCACATTCCAATTTAAAATGATAACCTTGAGTTCACATCCTCCTACAAGAGTTACCATTTTAGGAAAAATAAAAAAAACATATTGGGACTGATAAAATAAAGCATTAATAGCCTAAGAGAAAAAAAATATATGACTGTATTGCCTTATTTTTCCATCCAGAATCAATTGGATTCTTTTAGTTTAATATTTACTTGCTAAGATGAGATGTTAGTCTGCTTGGTGATAAACAGTCGGCTGCTGGCATCTGAAGGTGACCTGTCAGTTCATATGGACAAATCTCCTGCTTACTGAAATGTACAAAATAAATCATTAAAGCAGGCAGGTGCTCATTCCTAGATTTAAATCACCATAGATTTATGATTTGAATTAATGCTTCATTTGGTCATTGAAATAGATGCTGACAAAATGATATGCAGTAGCTGAATCTTCCATACTGTAGCCATCCTAATATTGATTGCAGAGATGTCTGCAATCTCGTCTTTATATCAAGTAGTTTCTTGTGACAGGTTGCTTGATATGGCCCCTATTATTGATAAGACAATGCTGTTGATGGCACACACACAATTCTCCTGAACATTAATATAAAGTGCTATATTTATGTAGAGGCAGACAAGGATGTGAGAACAAAATATTTTAGTAATAGGAATCATTTAGCTATGAGAGCACAAGACCTTTGTGTCAAACCATAAGAGTGTTCGACTACAAGGAGGAAACATTATTTTAAAAAAAGGAAAATTATAGTATGTTTAAAAGAAAGAGTGAATAAAAAAAAATGTATCAATAAAACTGAGTAATGGTAAAGGAACCTAAAATAATTTAATGTGACTGTTGATATTTTTAAAATGTGAAAAACTGTGCTTTCTGCAAAGCACACAATGACCACTTCCTTTTCCTGGACTCCTCTTGAAGAAGAAGATTGAAGAAAGAAGATTTCTTAAACATCCTCAGCATTCAGCACTTCTGACAGTATTAGATACTTCCATCCCCCACTTGGTTTCCTTTACTAGCCCCCACATCCCCACTTTACTAGCCCCACATCCCTACATTCCATCCCGATGGCCCCTTTGTCCCGGTGGGACAAAGGGGCCACCAGGATGGAACCAGAGAGTGCAGTGGGGTCCAGGGTGCAGCACACCCAGAAATATGCAAAATTCTGAAGATATTTCAGCAACTGCCTTTCTTCAACTAATAAGTGTTCATCTGTGTAGGCAACAGGATAGGTAGGTAAGTATTCATTGCTTGCTTTTCATGAAAGACTGCACTTTTGATATTTTAAAAATAGCTACCGTGTAATATAAATAAAACTAATAAATAGATAAAATACAGTATTTAATTACATAACTGATCGACAAACAGTATCTTTCGAAAGCTCTTACAATGTAAGATAATGAATTGGTTCTTCCATCCTACTTCTGTCACTCTTCCACAATCCCTCCCGTCACTGCTCCACTATCCCCCGTCTCAATTTAACAAACCCTACTGTTACCACTCCACAATGTCTCCTGTCAGTGCCCCACAATCCATTTAGTCTCCTTTTCCCCAGTCACTGCTTTAAAATCCTTCCTGTCACCTCTCTACAGTCTCTCCTGTCCCTATTCCACAGTCCCTTCTGTCACTGCTTCACTATCCCTCCTGTCTCCATTCCACAGTCCCTCCTGGTACTGCTCTTCAATTCCTCCTGTCACCACTCCTCAATCCCTTCTATCACCACCCCACAGTTCCTCTTGTCATCACTCCACAATCACTCCTGTCACTTTTGCCTAACCCTCTTATCAATACGCCACGTTCCCTACAGTCACTGCTCTACTGTTCCTCCAACTACTTTCCTACAATCTCTTCTATCACCCCTCCAAAGTCTCTCCTTTCACCTTTTCACAATCCCTCTTGTCAATGCTTCACAATGCTCCCTGCCACCACCCCACAGCGCCTCCTACCTTTTTTCCTACAGGCCCTTTTGTCTCTGCTCTACAGTCTTTCCTATCCCTGGTCCTGGTCCACAGTCCCTCCTATCACATCTCCACAGTCCTCCTATTCAACTCCAGTTCACCACTATTGGTAAATATCTACAGCTAGGACACAAAAAAATGCAGCTCTGTTATCTAATAGGGGAAGACTCACCCCTTTATATAGACATAAATGTGTGACTATTCACTTCAGTTATCCAGTCATGTGAAAAGCAAAATCCTCTTTATTGTTTGCTTACTCTTTAGTAAATCAGAATGTCTGTTTTCCAATTTGCAATCACCATTAAACAGCTACAGTTGAGGAAAAGGATAAACAATAAACCTACTTTAAAATGTAGCCCCATCATTGTTCCCTATTGCACTGCATATGTTTCGGCAAGTCCTTTGTGTCAAACCATAAGAGCATTAGACTACAATGACTGAAATGAAAAACTTGAAAAGTTTTAGGCTATAACTAAAGGCAAAACTTTTTTGGTTTTGGATAGAGTACAGAGGAATTAGAACACCTGCCAGTTTTTGTCATGTTTACTGTTAGCCTCGAAAGTTAAAGTAAAAGAAAACCCTACATTTTGGGTTTTTCTCAGAACAGTAATAAAGGGGAAATCTTCCCATGGGGACATTGGTTCTGGTGACCCCGGTGACAACCATGAAATCCTTCAGTTTGTAGGAGTTCTTCTCACTTCCAGTTTTGACTATGGGACAAAAACTGAAGATAAATCTTTCCAATAGGACACCAAGGGCAAACATGAATCTGACAGGATTTGTAACCTTCAAAAAAAAAAAAAACAACGTATTGAAGAGCTCATGTTTTATACTCAGGTAAAAAAAAACTGAAGCATTATAAGGGTACCATCATCCCAAGTCATAATATCTAGATTTGAAATATTGGGGCAAGGAAAAAGGGATTTTAATGGTACCATCCTTAGTCAAGAAAAATCAATCAAATAAAAAATAAAATATAACACTTTATTAAGGTACAAAACACAAAAAAGCACACAAATAATAAAGTGTACATTATAAACATACAAATATGAATACATGAGATGATCCTATACAACCTAGAGAGGGAGGGTGTTGTTCGCAGAGAACCGCTTCTTCAGGGGAATGGGACAACAGAACAACAAAAACAAATTTATACACTATAGGTATGAGGAAAAAGGGAAAAACTGAATTTTTTAAGATTCTTGATAAAGTATAACTGTGTAATCAAATATCAAAAATCAACATAACAATAGTTAAACAGGGACAACAGGATTACCTTATAATGTACAACATTTTTTGCTTCGTCTTTGTGTGTTTTTTTGTGTTTTGTACCTTAAAAAGTGTTATATTTTATTGGATTTATTTTTCTTGTCTAAGGACGGTACCATTAAATCCCTTTTTCCTTGGCCCAATATTTAAAAAAAAAAATAAGTGTTACTTTTGGTTCTACTTTAAAGTGGTATTAGAGTCATAAATATAAATGTAATATATTGCAGCTTACCAATTTTTAGATGTGGTGCCTGCATTAATATTCCTATTCTTTTTTTGCTTTTTTCCACTTTTTCTTGCCTGTTGATCCTAACAGTAAAGTTGTTATTTTTTAACTACCTTTAATAGCCCAAGCTATCCAGCAAAAGTGTCAGTTAGAGGGTTGATACAAACCATTTAACACTCACAGGGGTGCTGACAATGGCCAGTCTTTATTCATTTATGTAAAACCTTTAGTCCCAAATGAATAAAAAGCTGTTGATGCAACTGTTAAAAAAAGTATTATCTGGAGTTTGGCTTTAATGTGTTAGTTAAGTCAATACATCTGCTGGTTTATCTAACACTACCCTGTCCCCAGATTGCTAATGCTTCAAAGTGTCTCTGTTGCACCTTCATCCAGAGTGGAGACACCCTAAGACAGAAAGTGTGTTACTGGTTGGATCACAAGGCAAACAAAAAGAAAAAAGGTTAAAAATAAAAAACAAATGCAGTAATCACATATAAGGATTGTAAGCTGCAATGTATTAACTCTTTTTGATTCAGGTTTAATACCGCTTTACAGTTTTTCTTTTTTTTTTTCAATCATTGCATTTTTTATCAGGTTTTATTAGCTAATTGGGGATGCAAAGGAACTTTTTATTCGAGTTTGTATGATGATTATGCTGATTTCATAATCTAAGTAATATACTTTGCAGCACTTTTTTTTTTTTTAATGGTATAAACAAGTTACATTATATATTGTTCATATGATCCCCAAGCTTATTTTTTTTTTTTACATCCCCAAATGTGTATTATATATAAGTTTTTAAACACAGACTGACAAAACAATTTATTTTTTATTAACTGTTAACTGATTTTATTTACTGTTTATGCTAAGAAAATCAATGAAAATGTTCTTTTTTTCTATTTATTCATTTTTTTACATAACAGAGATGACTAGAGGCAGTAATCCCAATAACTGCCCACTGTGTAGTAATAGTGAAATCACTTGACACACACCGAAGAGTGGATATACATGTTAGGTATATGGACTACTAGATCGCTTTGTATAAGGCCACTACTAGATTAGAGAGTCTGTGTTCACCACAAACATCCATCAGAGAAGGAAAAACATCTATTTTTATTTCTTTAACATGGCTGGATAATAGAAAAGAACACAGAAATTCTTTAACAGAATGATGTAAATTCTTCTTACTAAGGGCCATGTCACACTGACAACCTTGATGAGAACTCACCGGTGTCAGGATAGCTTTGGAGAACACAGCAGGAAGTGAACGCACTCACCTGCTTGCATGTGTTGCCCCCTCACTGTGTTCTCTTGTTGGTGAATTGCTTTTTCTGGACCAGCTGAAGCCAGTGGAGCAGCAAAATATACAATGCAGGTATCTGTCGTTTATGCATTTTCTAGCAATTCTGTCACTGGTGAACTGGTGACTGGCAATCTGGGAAGATCAAGAATTGCAGTCAAGGAACCTTTTTTTTTTAACTATCTTGGACACCCATAGTTTATTCATATGTACAGCCACTTTTAAAACATCTCGATCTTATGGTATAGTCCCCAATGCCAGATGCACACAAAAGCAATTGTTTTCTGTAAATCTACAGCAAAAAAACATTTTAGTTAGCAGTTCAAACAAGGACTTTTGTTACACAATACTATCTGATATGCAGAACCCGTAAACAGACATCAGCAAGAGTAAATTCTTTGCTTGGTAGGAAATGAGTTCATTCTATTTCAGAATATGATCTTGAAACAGTTGTCCTAAGAGAATCCTATTGTTTAGCTTACATTCATAGAAGAGGTTATTATTTCTTAAGGAAGTGAATCAGTTATGAAGACATTGGAACTGTATGTATTGAAACATAGGAAACACAGATCATCATAACAATGTCATGAACATAAATACACAGTGGGGTTGGTTTACTAATGGAGTAGAGAATGTACTTTTAGCAAAGGTAATACTCAGCTTAGTGAATAAGGTTAAAAACTGTGTTCACTTTGAAAAACCTAAGTGAATATTCACTTTACAAACCAAACCATCTTTGCTCCCCTAGTAAATAGAAACACATGGATCATATTGGGTACCTTTTTACATAGAACCCTGAAATCGAATACCCACTTAATTGGGAGGGTACATCCCCTCCCAGTTAAGTGGGTATTGGATTTTAGGTTTAGCTGTTTATTATACTTTATTTTTTTTCTGCATGCTGGGTCGGCAGGTCATCAAGAATGGCAACACTTCTACATAATTGTGTAAGAATTAGCAGACATATGTAGAATCTGCAAATTTTATAGGCCTAGAAACATAGAAGAGTGACAACAGAAAAAAAGGCATCCATTGATTTATATAAACTGTATGTTTTACTTCTTTGTCCGGTAAGGAGCAGGTCACAATGCTCAGAAGTAGCAGAGGGCCGGTAAAATACACTGGAGAATTGCATGTGAATTTAAGTAGCACTGTTGTTATAAATGATGAAAGTTGTGGCACATCTAACTTTTTTAAATGTGAGTTTTATTCTGGAGGTGGAAGGCAATGAATAAATATTTTTTTTTATTTTAAGTATAGAGCACTATGTAGAGTTTGTTTCCTTGTATGTTTGCTGAGTGGAGGGTAAAGCTGGAGAGTGCCTAAGGCCTGGTTCACACCTAAGCGTCTTTTGTTGCTTTTTGCAGAAACTCACTACAGTTCATTTAACAAGGTTTCCCATGGGACATATTTAGATCAATGCTTTTCTCAGCCACTTCTTTTTTTTTTGGAAAGGGCCAGGGACATTTTTAAATGCAAAACTGTGCTTTTTTGGTTCAATAAACTTCAATGTACAAGCTGCAGAAAAGCATGTTGTGCGATTTTGCAGCAATTTTTCAGTGATTTGCATCTTGTGATTTTTTTTTATCTGCCCAACAACAATTCGGCCAAAAAATAATAAAATGAAAAGCATATAAATGCAAAACACAAATTGCGGCAAAAACGCAAAAACCCACAACAAAAAGCACTGCACAAACAGATCAAAAGCAAACTACATAGGTGTTAACCAAGCCTGGATAAACTTAAGGAGGAAGTGGTTGTTTGGAAAAAGAGATTATCTTCTTGCAAAACTACTGGATGGACTGGTAAGATGTCTTATGTCCTATAAAGGGGACAAAGCCCTGTTATGACCATACATAATATGTAAGTCCGGGTGAGGGCACAACTTTTGTTGGTGCCACTGTATGTTGAAGATTTTTAAGCAAAATTTAATGGTGGTAAGAAATAACCACAGCACAAGAGTTTAATTTGGAGAGACTTTATTTATGTTTTTTTCTTTGAGAGACTTTATTGATTTTTCACGATGGTGATTTAGATTAATTGCATTTGTGTACATAATTAGCACTACACCAATTTATAACCCATGTATTTCTTAACTGCACATGCCAGTAAATATTGAAATCAGTCTTCCTGTATGTGAGTTTAGAAATTGGGGGGCTTTTCAGCATCACAAGCAGACTTCCTGGTACACTAGATTACTGACAAAAGGTAGTAGAATAATCTGGATGAAAAACTCACCCACTCAGTAGGTAGACTGAGCTCCATGTATGCATTTCATATTTATTTTTCAGATTTTAATAAAGTGAACCTTAAAATCACAGCCCTGCTTTTTTACTGCATATGAAGAGCCATGGACCCCTCTCTTTGCAGCAATTATCATTTTTTACCATAAAAAAACACACACAAGAATGATTTTCACCATCCACGCGCTAATCATACCAGTCCAAGGGTTGCTAGTGTATCCCCCTTCTAAATCACAGTCTATAGTACAACTAAGTCGCTGCAGCTTCAATCAACTCCACTGGGTGGCGGATGAATATACCGTGCAAAAACAAAACAAGACAAGGCACACATCCGACCTAGTGTAATACAGTTTTTATTAAAAGGCCTGTCAGTTATAAATAGGATTGCACTCACATGTATGGCAACCAGTACTGGGCATGTAAGTATCCCTCTCTCCTGTATCGCCTCTTCAAGTTTAACATGAAGCCCGATCGATGCTATTGTGTTTATGAAACTGAAGATCCCCTCCTGCTTTCCTCTGTGAGCATGACCTGAAGAGGGAGGCCACGCCTCTGAAACACGTTGTTATAGCAACAGGGCCGGGTCTAAGGTTGATTCTCTCTGTCATCTGCTGATAATTCCCTCGATATCACCGGTTTCCTGGTCGGATTTATGTGCGCATGCATGGTAGTGATGGCAGTGCGGGCCGGTTTGAGCGCAGGCGCATCAGGTGGAGACGCCGAAGCGGACCGCTCGCAGAGGAAAGCAGGAGGGTATCTTCAGTTTCACAAACACAGGAGAATTGATCGGGCTTCAGGTTAAACTTGGAGAGGCGATACAGGAGAGAAGGATACTTACATGCCCTGTACTGGTTGCCATACATGTGAGTGCAATCCTATTTATAACTGACAAGCCTTTTAATAAAAACTGTATTACACTAGGTCGGATGTTACAGGAGTAATTAAACAGGTTAACTTACTAAAAAATACACCATGATTTTCCTTTAAATGGCTATTTGCCTTGTGCTTGTGTCTATAACATTTGTTTTGCATCTCAAAAGTCTGCAACTTCTTTGTGTTACAAAAAGTCTCCAAGACCTTGAGAAATCAAATAAAAGGAAAGAGAAATTTCAGGCCACTGAGCACAGCACTGCAGTTGCACATCTGATTCTCTGCCTTGGCAATGTTAATGAACCTAAAATCCTCCCAATAATTAGATAAGGGAATTGCTTATATTTTCAAACAGATGATGCTGCTATAATGAAACAATTGACAGGGAATTTAGGAGTGTCTACAGTAGTAACCTGGTTTATGTTGAAACAAAAAAATTCTTAACATTTAGGTTTAAGATTAGATCAATAGGATCATAAGGTTAAAAGTTACTTTGACAGGTGCATTGACAGGGGTTGATATTTGTTAAATATAAACAGGAAGGCAGTTATTGGAAATGCTTGTGTTGTACTTCACTCATTTAAATACATTATTGTTACTGTTATTTTATTTATTTCTTGTTCTTGTTCTGCTTGGGTCCCTTAAAAAGGACTAAGACTCCAGAGATGGTTTCGGATTGAGTGCACAGCTGTAACTGCTGATGAGCTAATTGCTCCTTATCTCTCAGACCCATTCATCTTCATTTTTTACCAATTACAGAGAATTATCTGTGTTCTCAGTTGGATATGAGAGTTAATCCTTTTTGGTTAAGCTGGCAGTGCTGTGAGCAGATTCTAAATAGTCGGGTGAAGAAGCCATCAGAAGCTTGCTCCGCAACAGTCTGTAGTTCAATAACAATATTTCCAATTCATAACATGTTTTGTATTGCTAAAACCGTCATACTGAATGAAATCCTTTTATAATGAGGCAAGGCCGAAATACTCTTTAATGCAAGATATGCAAATATATTTGTATTATTCAATATAGTTGATAATATCGCAAGACATGTATTTAAAATAGGACAATGAATAATGCTTGAAAAGCAGGGAAGTTATAAGGGGGGTGAAGGGCTTTTAACTCTAATCCATTGGATATGAGAATATTAGCATCACTTTGACATTCCAAATTTATTTAAGAACACAAAAATAAACCTTTTATTTGAGATATGTTATCTAATAGCGTTTTATGTGATTGTAAAGAATGCATTTTATGTGCATTTTGTACAGTCAGACATTCTTATCTATGGTGATCATGGTATGACACATGTTGCCATCACTAGCAAATTTGGATACCATTATAGAACACAAGTCACATATTGTTTTATTAAATTGACTAATAATAATAGTTATCTGCATATACATACTGCAGGAGTTGATGTGCCACATTATTAATACTATTATTTAGGAATACTTGACAGTTATTAGGTATATTTATTTATACCAAATGACTCCATTGTGCTCTAAATGTGATCATGTATTTGCATGCTTATTTTATATACTCATGTCTTTCCCTTAACTAATAATGAATCACTCAAACACTTGCTGTCTTTCACACCTATTCAGCAATTTTTTAAATTTTTTTTTGGTCTTTGTTTGGACTGGAGCATTATGAAGCGGAACAAGAATATCAGTGACAGATGATTAGAAACTTATATGAAAAATGATTGGTTTCAAGTCTCCTGAATTGAGAAATTGCCACTCTTGTTTGTATTATGCTTCAATATCTATCTGTGTATATAGAAATGCAAATCTAATTTTACCTTACATTTAAAATTGCAAGAGAGCATATCTGTGTATCATTTGTAAGACCCAGATCTCTATCACACTTCAGACCAATTCTATATACTAATGGCCCATTCTTCTGTATTTTGTGCTACATGCATGAAAAGATTGGGAATGCAGCATGGCACATTCAAATGGGTGACTGTCATTGGTAATCAAACACAACGCCTAGTGGATACAATCTGACATTGGTCTCTTTCACAATAGCTTAAAAGAGCTGAGCAAAATCAACCTAAAGAAGCTGTAGTTGATTAAACATTCTCATATTTTTAGTTACTTTCAAAACCAGTGCATCTGTTTAAAATTAAAGAAATAACATGAATGTGTACCTATGAATATTAGGGCAGTGAGTTTACTTTTACAGACCTTTTTTGAGTGTCTTAAATTAAAAACATCTTCCTAACCTAATTTTTATACAAAGCCTTTAACTTATTATTTTGGCGCATAAATCTTGTCCACATGTGGCACTAACACCCACCCATGGGAGTGCCTTGCCATCCTATAAATTGCTCCCATTGGAAAGGAAGGTGGTAGTGCAGGGGGTGTTGAAGGTAGGGAGTGTGTTTTCTAGACAAGAAAGGTAATAGCAGGCATATTGTGGTACAAGCTCTCAGCTAAAACTTTAGACTTGAGGAAGGGCTCACTTAAATAAGAGTTAAAGAATTATATATATATAATAAGAATTTGTGGCTAAACTCTGGAGCCTAATGCTTAGTTTTAAGCTGGGGATTGAGCAAGACAGAGTACCATATAAAACTTCTTCTGATGACTATTCTGCAAATATATATATACAGCTGCAAGAAAATGTATGTGAACCCTTTGGAATGATATGGATTTTTGCACAAATTGGTCATAAAATGTGATCTGATCATCATCTAAATCACAACAATAGACACTGATTCCCCGTTCACACTGGGGCGACCTGGTCGCCTGACAGGTCGCCGTAGTTCGCCTGCCATTGAGAAGCTGTGGACCCATTCTAATAGGAGCGACACAAGTCACTCCGACTTAGAAAAAGGGTCCGGAGCTTCTTTGGGGCGACCCGGAGCGACCTGCATAGACTTCAATGTTATGAAGTCCGTGCCGGCCGCTCCGAGGTTGCCCCGGCAAGTCGGATCGCCCCAGTGTGAACGGGCCTCACAGTCTGCTTAAACTAATAACACACAAAGAATGAAATGTTACAATGTTTTTATTGAACACACCATGTAAACATTCACAGTGCAGGTGGAAAAAGTAAGTGAACCCTTGGATTTAATAACTGGTTGAACTTCCTCTGGCGACGATAGCTTCAACCAATGTTTCCTGTAGTTGCAGATCAGACGCGCACAACGGTCAGGAGTAATTCTTGACCATTCCTCTTTACAGAACTGTTTCAGTTCAGCAATATTCTTGGGATGTCTGGTGTGAATCGCTTTCTTGAGGTCATGCCACAGCATCTCAATCGGTTGAGGTCAGGACTCTGACTGGGCCACTTCAGAAGGCGTATTTCCTTCTGTTTAAGCCATTCTGTTGTTGATTTACTTCTATGCTTTGGGTCATTGTCCTGTTGCAACACCCATCTTCTGTTGAGCTTCAGCTGGTAGACAGATGGCCTTAAGTTCTCCTGCAAAATGTCTTGATAAACTTGGGAATTAAATTCTCCTTTGATGATAGCAATCCGTCCAGGCCCTGATGCAGCCAAGCAGGCCCAAACCATGATGCCCCGACCACCATACTTCACAGTTGGGATGAGGTCTTGATGTTGGTGTGCTGTGCCTCTTTTTCGCTACACATAATGTTGTGTGTTTCTTCCAAACAACTCAACTTTGGTTTCATCTGTCCACAGAATATTTTGCCAGTACTGATGTGAACATCCAGGTGCTCTTGTGCAAACTGTAAACATGCAGCAATGTTTTGTTTGAACCGCAGTGGCTTCCTCTGTGTTATCCTCCCACAAAATCTATTCTTGTTTAGTGTTTTACATATTGTAGATTCGCTAACAGGGATGTTAGCATTTGCCAGTGACTTTTGTAAGTCTTTAGCTGACACTCTAGGATTCTTCTTCACCTCATTGAGCAGTCTGCGCTGTGCTCGTGCAGTCATCTTTACAGGACGGCCAATCCTAGGGAGAGTAGCAGCAGTGCTGAACTTTCTCCATTCATAGACAATTTGTCTTACCGTGGACTGATGAACAGCAAGGCTTTTGGAGATACTTTTATAACCCTTTCCAGCTTTATGCATGTCATTAGTCTAGGGGTTCACATACGTTTTCCACCTGCACTGTGAATGTTTACATGGTGTGTTCAATAAAAAACATGCCAACATTTCCTTCTTTGTGTGTTATTAGTTTAAGCAGACTGTGTTTGTATGTTGTGACTTAGATGATGATCAGATCACATTTTATGACCAATTTGTGCAGAAATCCACATCATTCCAAAGGGTTCACATACTTTTTTCTTGCAACTGTATATATATATATATATATATATATATTTTTTTTTTATTCTTTTTTTCAATTAAATATTATTGAACAGGTATGTGCAATTGTAAAGGTCTGATCAAAGTTAACACTAAGGTAAATACTGCAAAGATTATTCAGAATACGTACACTCTAAAAATACTATACACCTTTAACACCAAGTTAACGACGTTAAAAATATACAAAATTTCCAACACAAATTCCATTCTTACCACAGTTTGTGAAGAACGTTTACAATGTATATACTAAATAAGCAGGCAGATACAAATGTCATATGTAGAGGTAAAAGACTATACTGTATCTACATGCAATTTTACCTGTGGCCTCAAGATGGCGAAAGACAGAAGTAATATACTGTATATTTACAATATAACTAAGCATTATTACTGTAAGTGGCAGGAAACACAAGTTGTTAACTAGTTAATGGAACAAAACTATTAACATTGCTTTCTGTAGTTCTAGCAAGGTATCAGATTTAGTACAATTCTCCACTGCTGAAAAATAACGATCTTAAAGTGGAACTTTAAAATTCAAATTGAGTGAACAGGCAGGGATTTTAATGTAAAAGACACATGCTTTGTCTCTTCTTCATTCAAGTTACTTACCTGCCTGTCTGCCCCCTGTTCATTGAGCCGCGCACGCTCAGCTCACTGTACAAATTCGGCAATACCGAATCTGACTGAACCCATGCACATGCGCAAGGGGTGTCATCGGTACCACCAATGAAAGTGGTCGAGAACTGAGAGCTGGCCACCTGAAGATGTCAGCGGCTGGGCAGGGAGCTCGGGGACACTGCATCACTCAAACCGAGGTGACAATAGTTCCTCTTTAAGATGATTAGGTGCTTAATAGCCTTAAACCATATCTAAACCCAAAAGCAAGAAATGTATATACTGTCTTGCAGCTTACCAATCTTTAAAGCAGAATTTTACCCATAACATCTTGATAAAAAAGGAATGTTTTTTATCAAGGAACATATATTCCACATTAACATTTATGCTACCAAAATGAATGTGTGCTTCTAAAATTGCCTCCAACTTTGCTTCTGTTACTTCTTTCTAGAGGCCGCGATTTTGTTGAAACCCAGAGCAGTCTCTTTCTTATACATTGAACAAAATTATAAATGCAACACTTTTGTTTTTGCCCCCATTTTTCATGAGCTGAACTCAAAGATCTAAGACTTTTTCTATGTACACAAAAGGCCTATTTCTCTCAAATATTGTTCACAAATCTGTCTAAATCTGTGTTAGTGAGCACTTCTCCTTTGCTGAGATAATCCATCCACCTCACAGGTGTGGCATATCAAGATGCTGATTAGACAGTATGATTATTGCACAGGTGTGCCTTAGGCTGGCCACAATAAAAGGCCACTCTGAAATGTGCAGTTTTATCACAGAGCACAATGTCACAGATGTCGCAAGTTTTAAGGGAGCGTGCAATTGGCATGCTGACTGCGGGAATGTCCACCAGAGCTGTTGCCTGTGAATTGAATGTTCATTTCTCTACCATAAGCCCTCTCCAAAGGCGTTTCAGAGAATTTGGCAGTACATCCAACCGGCTTCACAACCGCAGACCACGTGTAACCACACCAGCACAGGACCTCCACATCCAGCATCTTCACCTCCAAGATCATCTGAGAATAGCCACCCAGACAGCTGCTGCAACAATCGGTTTGCATAACCAAAGAACTTCTGCACAAACTGTCAGAAACCGTCTCCGGTAAGCTCATCTACATGCTTGTCATCCTCATCGGGATCTTGACCTGACTGCGGTTCATCGTCGTAATCGACTTGAGTGGCCAAATGCTCACATTCTATGGTGACTGGCACTTTGGAGAGGTGTTCTCTTCACAGGTGAGTCCCAGTTTTCCCCGTACAGGACAGATGGCAGACAGCGTCTATGGCGTCGTGTGGGTGAGCAGTTTGCTGATGTCAACTTTGTGAATCGAGTGACCCATGGTGGCGGTGGGTTTATGGTATGGGCAGACGTATGTTATGGACAACAAACACAGGTGCATTTTACTGATGACATTTTGAATGCACAGAGATACCGTGACGAGATTCTGAGGCCCATTGTTGTGACATTCATCCACAAACATCACCTCATGTTGCAGGATGATAATGCACGGCCCCATGTTGCAAGGATCTGTACACAATTCCTGGAAGCTGAAAACATCCCAGTTCTTGCATGGCCAGCATACTCACCGGACATGTCACTCATTGAGCATGTTTGGGATGCTCTGGATCAGCGTATACAACAGCGTGTTCCAGGTCCTGACAATAACCAGCAACTTCGCACAGCTATTGAAGAGAAGTGGACCAACATTCAACAGGCCACAATCAACAATCGAATCACCTCTATGCAAAGGAGATGTGTTGCACTGCGTGAGGCAAATGGTAGTCACACCAGATACTGACGGGTTTTGGAACCCTCCCAGTACAGTAAAACTGCACATTTTTTGAGTGGTCTTTAATGTGGCCAGCCAAAGGCACACCTGTGCAATAATCATGCTGTCTAATTAGCAACTTGATATGCCACACCTGTGAGGTGGATGGATTATCTCGGCAAAGAAGAAGTGCTCACTAACACAAATTTAGACTCTGTTAACTCTTTTTTGTCTCTGTGGCAACAGAGTTTGTCCCGTCATCTCACCTACTTTTCTTTTCTCTCTCCCTAACCTGTCCTCCATCAGCACAGTCTGTATCATTTCTGTTGTTTTCTCCCTCTCAGTGAACCTTTAGGCCCCTTTCACATATACGGACCGTTCATTTTATCAGTTCAGTCACATCAAAATGGATGAAGTATTCATCAGTTTTTCATCCATTTTTCATCCGTTTGTCATCAATTTTTCATCTGTTTTTCATCCGTTTTTCCTCCGCTTTTCATGCGTTTTTCATGCGTTTTTTTTTTTTTTTTTACATCCACTACCAATGCAAAAATGGATGAAAAATGGACCGTTCATCAGTTTACATCTGTTTTTCTTCCAATCCGTTTTTTTTTTTTAACGGAAGAAAAATAGGGCTTTCATCAGTTCAAAAAAACGGATATTGACAGAAGCGGATGAAAATGGATGTAAATGGATGACCATCTGTTGTCATCCATTTTTCCATAGGAATGCATTGATATCCATTTTTCATCCATCAACAGATGGATGAAAAATGGACAAACGGGGTCCATATGTGTGAAAGGGATCTTTGGCTGTCATTATTTCAACCTCTAGTTAAACAATGATTTAAAGCACAGTGCTGAGCATACAGGGCAACTGAAGCTGTGCAGAATAAGATGAGGCAGGGTCTTACTGGAAATTCAAACAGAATAGGCACTTATTTTTAATATTTTACATAGCTATACCTGCAAAAGGGGCCAGCTTGAAGTGATTTATCAGAACCTTTCTGTCTAAAGTTCCTCTCTTAATGTGGTGGTTGTATTAGCTTTCTTTTTTAGACATTTTTCCCTTTGTTTTCTGGTGATCTGTTTAATAAGTCTGTTATTTTTAAACTTATGTTACCAGACCAAGTTGTCCAACAAAAATGGCAGTTAGAGAGTGGAGACAAACCATTTAACACTGACAGTGGAGCTTACATTACTTTTATGTAAAACATTTATCCCAAAAGGAAAAAAAAACCTGTTGCTTAAAAATTATTAGCTGTGGTGTGGCTTTAATTTGTTAGTCAAGTCACTCTAAATCTAGTAGTCCATCTAACACTACCCTGACCACAGGTTCACAATGTTTCTGTCTTAGGGTTTCTCCTCCATAGAGTGGAGCCACCCTAAGACAGGAAGTGTGTTACAGGCTGGGTCAACAGTTTAAACTAAAGGGAAAAAAGGCAACCAATATAGCCACCATATTTAAAGAAGATGTACAGCCAAAACTCATTTGGCTGTACATCTCCTATGGATCACAGGAGTGCAGTTTGTTCTGCACTCCTGTGACCCATTTTCATCAGAGAGCGGACTGAAGTCCACTCTCTATCTCTCGGAGAAAGAAAAAAAGCAGCGCCAATTAAGTGTAGCATACAGAGTTTAATGAGGGTAAAAATAATTTGTACACTCACAAAGGTAAAACGATATGCCAGCATGCTCTCTATCTCTAGCATATTATCCTATTCTTGAATAAATTAAAAACAGTTATCACAAAAGGGACAATATATTTTAATTCAAAATTATTAAAACAAACAAAATGATCCTGCCTGCAACTCAACATAAGCTTTCGCTCAAAACGCAACTTTCTTCTTTGTTTTTAAACAAATTTTATTTTGATTATAGCACAAAAAAAAAAAGATCTTCCTTGCAAGCTGCAATTGAACATAAAATAAACTATTCCCAGTTTTCAACACTTTGGAGCACACCTTGGTGTTTTCAAGCTTGTTTGTTATGTAAAGTGACCTTGAAAATTAATCTGGTATATGTGTGTCTCCTAGCTCGCATAAAATCAACCATCTGCTATCTCACTCGTATCACAAGTTAAAAAAAAAAACCCACACCATTGAGCAGTTTTTACCGCTACAACATGAATGTGTTAGAAAAATAGCCTTGTTTCTCTAAGAAGCTTCTCTTCATGACAACGAGACCCAAGCATTAATGCATTGCTGAGAGAATTACTAGGCAGATAACAATTTGGTATGCTGTTATTAAAACAGTATGTTCAGTGCATTTTCAACAGCTTTGAATTAGACCCAGTCCTAATGAAACAGATAGGGCTTCTTTGACAAAAGAGCTGATCTCTCTTAGTTTAATATAGCAGTGCCTTGCCGACCATGCCTTTAGCTCTGTTTGTGTTTCACAGCATGATAAGCAAAGAGTGTTGATTTTTAAGAATCCCGCTGACGAAAGGTAATGGAATTATTACATCTTTATCGCATTATAAAAGGAAAAAAAAAAAAGCTAGCTGGTAGGTAATGTCTTTTTTATTGCCTTTTTTTTAACAAAAGCTTTAGTAGCTGAAAAAGCTTTCTTTTCTCTCCTGAAATCATTTCATCCATGGAAATGATATGCTATTATTTAATGTCTGCACAGCAAGCACGAGAGGACCTAATAGTGAATGGATTGGACGTGAAGTGCCTCCTGCTCACAGATATGGATCAGCTCAGTCACACGCTGTACCAGCTGTCATCTCAGCCATACTGCTGTGATTTAATTAGTGTGTTTATGTCCTTTCTAATAATATTTCCCTCTCCATGAAAGGGCAAATGCAACAGGGACTTTTTCCCTCTGTGGCTTTACAGATTGAGGAATGTGGCCTACATTTAATATTCTGAGACGTGGCATTGAATCGCCATATCTGTCACTTCAAGCTGTTGATTAATTGTTCATCCAAGAAGTGTTTTTTTCCTTCCTTGCGGTTATGATTATGCCAGAGAGGAGCAGATCAAGCTAAAATAAATAAGTCAAAAATTACCAAAATCATTTGCTGTAATTTTGCATCTGTGGCCTAATTATCCTCCTTGTCTTGTTCAGTGTGGTGTAAAGTACATAGAAAAGTCATATTTAAGAAACACTAAACCTAATGCATAAGTTTTTTATTAGATAAATTAACTGTCAATACCATTTGTATAAACATACCGAAAAGATTACAACTGCAGGTACATTGACTACATTTTTTATTATTGGATAGTATTTTTCTATATGGAACAGATTCCCTCTACTAGAGCATCAAAAAACACTGTAATCAACAGATTATCAGCATGGCAGGACAGAGAGAGGTACCAAATCGAATATGGCTGCTATGACATAACAACAAGAAAAACAGCAAAATCACTCCATTGCCACATCTGTGAATATATAACAAGAAGAATAGCAAAATCTCTCCATTGCCACATCTGTGAATATATAACAAGAAAAATAGCAAAATCACTCCTTTTCCCCATCTGTGAATATAGACAAGAAAAATAGCAAAATCACTCCTTTGCCACATCTGTGAATATAGACAAGAAAAAGAACATTTGGCCGGACTTTAGTGGCAACAAAAAACCCATAGTTTTCATAAAATCCATCAGTTATTTTGTAAACAAAATATAAATGACACAAAGAGAACAGCTGTCAGTTAAACATTCGCATACAAATACAATAAGTGGTCCATGTAAGCCAGAAAATTATTTATAGTAAGATTGTTACAAAATATTGAGTCCCTGTGCCGTCAAGGTGTTTCGCTGATCCGCTTCCTCAGGACACACAAAAAGGGAAAAGAAACAGGTTTCACTTACCTGGATGATAAAACGCACATGCAGTATTCTCCCTGAGCAAAAGGAGAACCGACCAGTTTACACCCCACAGCTGATGGACCCAAGTTGGTAAATAGAAAAGAAAACACCTATAGTGATCACGATTACAGGGTCTGGAAGCACAAGGTATGTCCTGAAGGCTCCAGCGGAGCAACAGAGCAGCAAAGGAGCACAGTTAAGACTTCAGCCAGTGTGTGTATGTGGGGGGGGGGTCCTTCATGAGGTCCTGTCACTTTTCCCTATATAGGCAAAATTACATTCTAATTAAAGGGCAACTCTACCATGGTTAAACATTGCAAGCTGTGCCTGGCTTCATTGTTATTGACCTGGAACAAGGATGCAAGAAGCAAAGTCTGGGCAAAATCATAAATTCTGACCTGCATACTTGGTCAAAGTCAGTAAATTATTGTTTGGAAGTCAGTGAATCTGAAAAACAGTTAGGCAACTAGCACTGAGAGATCACTTGTGGCAACCTTCATATTTCTCAGTACAGGTTGCCTTTCACTGTGATTGTCAGGAGAGTCTGAGCTGAAAGACTTCTAAATACATTAATACCTTGGATTGTGAGCATAATTCAGAAACATGCTTGTAATCAAAAGCACTTGCATACCAAACCACATTTCCCCATAAGAAATAATGAAAACTCAGATGATTTGTTCCATAACCAATTATTCAGAGGTCCTTCAGTTTATAGTCCATATAAAAAGATTAGAGCAATGTCCATCCACAAATGGCAGCCTCCACAAGGGGATTAGAAGCAAAATCCATCAGGAGCTACAGAGTAAAAAAGAGAAGAGAGGTGCCTCTAAGTGTAGCAATATGGTTACATTTAATAAAGGTTCTAGATTTAGCAACTCGCATGGTTGATGATTAAATGAGGCACATCTAAGTATGCAGGCATCTGGGGTAAAGCTGTCCACATAGACCATCCTCTGGATCTCCGGCTGTCAGTCTGCAATCGTGACTGGGAAGACTACCTTGCAGTAGAGCGATCTGAATGCGAGGCTTGAAGCGCTCGTGGAGCGCAGTGTGGAAAGGTTGATGTCAATGGCGGTGCGGAGGATGGTCTATGTGGACAGCTTTACCCCAAATGCCTGGATACTTAGATGTGCCTGCTTTAATCATCAACCATGAGTTGCTAAATGCTAAATATAACCATATTGCTACACTTAGAGGCGCCTCTCTTCTCTTTTATACTCAGCTGTGACGTGATGCTACCCTTAAATCAAGACATTACTCGTTTATCAAGTCAAAATGTATCAAAAAATGTTCCTTGTCTTGCAAAACGCTCTCAAACCAAGTTACTCTCTATCCAAGGTGTTACTTTTCTTCTCTTAGTATTTGGAACAAAAGGCTAAATTTCTTGTAGCATGTGTTTTTTAATTTTTTTGACAAGTTTCTATTTTTAATCTCCCATATATCTGGGTGTAGTGCAATGATTCCAACAACGCAAAAGCACTATAATATTAAAATAAGTTTACTTATCTTTAGTTAAAAAGGGGGTATAGTTAATAAACTGGATAAATGCTGCTTCAGTTCAATCTAGGGTGCCCCGGAACTGCTGGAGGCATCAGAAACTCCTGGAAAAGTTTAATCTTCAAACAGGTTTCTAGGCACATTCACCAAGATGCCCTAGATGAGGCACTGTGGTGGTCTTCTTTGTTCTCCTATTTTTACGTGAAATTTATTGAGGGGTCCCCAAAGTTAAAACTAGTTTTAATCAGTTTTACCAAACAACTCTTTTTAACCTGTCTGGTTAAATTATGCTTCCAGGATAAGGAATGTGAGAAAATGGTCAGAGGTCACAGCATATAGTAACCATATACAGTAGATAGATATGCATGCATGAACGTGATTACCTACAAACTATCATAGTTCATAACATAACAAATAATACCCAGCATGAGCAGTGCAGACGGTGGATCCCAGAAGATATCCCACCTTTAAAAACTCTTGCTTAATATAGGGGGTCTGATGAAATGTTATGCACTTGCCCAACTTCAGAAGCATTCTATAACCATGTGCATGTTAAAAGCACACATATACTGATTTTTAAAAAGTTACTGTAACCACACCAAATCAAGAGTTTACTTTTTAACCCCAGAATGACTGAAGCTTAACAAGGGTTAAAAATGGTGCTAAATGCTAGGCTTTTTACCTTAATGCATTCTCTGCATTAAGGTAAAAAATGTCCCAGTAGCTTTCTTTCCCCTCCACGTCCCCAAACACCTCTGTGTTATGTTGCTACTGCCACCAGTCTGTGTCAATTTCCTGATCTTCTGAGTTCTGTAGGCTGGTACAAAAGGCAACAGAGCATTAGGCTCCTGATGTCCTCAGCCAAAATGCTGGAAGACGGGAGCAGGGATGTGGTTTGCCAGGCAAACAAAGCACTGTCTTGCATGCTATAGAGACACCTGCAAACAGGCAAGTGGGAGGGGGGCTAGCTACTGGAGAGCCAGCGTCAGGGACTGGAAAGTGGCTATTAAAAAAAAAAAAATGTGTTGTACAATTTAACTGTAGACCTCACACCTCCCCACCTCAACCAAAAAAAAAAAATGTTTTCTATTACCTGTTAAGCTTCTGGAAGAACTCATAAAAATGTTTGACATCAAGCAAAATGATCAGCAATAAATGTGAGGCTCTCAGGAAGTCGTGGATAACATGTAAGGATCCCAATATCATAGCCTACAACTAGTTAAGGTGAATAGAGTTTGAATTAGAATCATATCTCTTTTAATGGGATGCATATGGATGTTTATCTATGTGTTATCAAATGCTTTTCTTTTAAGCACACTGCACTATAGTGTTATCGAGTGTTATTTTGAGTGGAGGGTGACCAATAGATGAATACAGCAATAGCATAGATACATAATTAGTCAGGTTGAAAAAAGACACAAGTCCATCTGGTTCAACCAGAAAAAAAAAAACAATAATAAGTCAGAATAAGACAATATAGTTGAAAAATAGCAATGATTTAAGCATTTTAAACACATAAAATAAATGAATAAATGTAATGACAAATGCAACCCAAATGTAAATGCAGAATTAAAGCAAGCCATACATGGATCAAAATTTGGCAAGGACTGGACAAATTTCCATCCATGTATGGGCAGGGAGGTTGTACAGAAGTCGATCTACTGATTTTTCCCTTTTGATCAGCACCGTGGAGTATAGCCGGCAGCACTGATCAGTGTACTCTGACGATGGGGAAGTCTCCCCAATGTCAAAATACAATAACTCAGCAGAGAGGATTCCCCCATCCATGACGAGTGTGTGGATGTGGGAATCAAGTTAGTTTTTTTTGTTCAACCCCCTGATTGAACTAAAAAACTCACTCATCTATGGCCAGCTTAAGGAAACACCATTTATGGAATACAGGGTTTTAAAAGCATACGACGTATGGGTTAGGAACATCAAAGGATGTACAGTACATCTGTGCATGTATTTATAAACTGATATCCAGGGCTTTATGTGAGTTTGCTAACTCCTGCTTCATTTTATAAAAAAATTGAATGTACCAAAAAATTTTAGATGTGAAGATTTATATTTAATATTGAATGCTGCATTTCATTTTTTTTTCCTATCCCTTATTTAGTGTCAGGGGAGTTTTGATGGTGCCCTCCATACAATGAAAGGGGTACACAAAAGAAATGATGTTTCACAGTTCTCTTTTATTTTCACTGACAGCCCAAGTAAACACCACTGTGGAATTTCTTTGAGTGATTTACAAAAAATCCTAAAGTAAAAGTCTTGCTCCAGGGAACTTGAGATACAGACTGTGGTTTGAAAGACAAGCAGCTGTATTCAGTTGTTCTATGTATAGATCTATACAGAATAAAATCAATAAATGTGAAGGGCTGCGTAAGGAAGCATAAATAAGAAAACTGCAAAATAGTAAAAAATAGAACAGTCTACTACTGCTAAGCTATTATTAACAGATCAATCCTCAAGAATCATAATATAAAGCACTAACAGGCATTTTTAGTAGGGTCCTGTGCAGAAAAGTAGCTGTGCAAATTTCACAAACCCAATCAATTTTCATAAACAATCTGATGCTATCTCAGTGCAGGATTGCAAATATTAATTGTATATAGAAGCCACAGTATTAGTAAAATGTGTTTCTTTTAAGAACCTGAAGTATATTTTATTATGCATCAGAGTTGACTTATTTTACAAAGGCCCCTTAGCTTAGTGAATAGGGTGAAGCTGTGCTTTTGTCAATCTTCCAATCATATTCATGCAAAAATCCTGGTGAATTAATAGTCTCTTCATTCTCTTTCTAATGTGAAGCTATGCTTTGGTTAACAGGTTTAACAGGTTCACTTCAATACTGGTCCCTTCTGGAGGTTATACTTACATTGTTTTTCACTCCCGAGCCATTCTGTTCAGGTGGCTGGACGGCAAGAGAAAATCCAAATTCTTCCAAGTTTTAGAATTACAATTACAATTGTACAGAATGCAATAGAATTAGGAGTACTATTCCTAATTATTTAATTAAAAAACAATAAAAAAAAAATACAACAAACAATGACCACTCACAATAAACAGATCGACCATAGACCAACAGCTCCATCAGTTCCTAAGTAATAATTAGTGTTGAGCGAACACGGACTGTATTATTCGTGTTCGTACCGAATAATTGGATTTTTTTTACCCGAACACAGACACGGACACTTTACTGTATGTTCGGGTAAAAATCCGTGTTCGGTCGTTTTATTTCCGGGTTTTGCATGCTTTGGCGCTCTTTTCATGGCGGGCTTTCAACAGCCAATCAACAATCGTTTAACTGGTGTGCCTTAAGCCATCCCAGCCATGCCTGCAAATGTCTTAGTAGCTGTGATTGGCCGTCTGAAGCATGTGACCAAGTCTTTATAAGTTCGAGGCAGCCGCCGCAGCAGCGTCATTCTGCTGCTTAGCTAAGGGACAGAGCACACATCAATGTGCTGGCTGCTGATTAGGGACAGATAGGCAGGAAAAAACCATTTGTGTCCGGATAGAATTGAGGGACAGGTCGGAGTGTTTAGGCAGGGCGAGTTGTAGGCATTTTAGGGATAGAGTCTGCTGAATTATAGGGTCAGTGTCTTCTACAAACTACAATCGATATTGCTGTGTGGGGGGTGGGGTGAATCTGCACTCAATCCTGATCTACGATCTCTTCTCAATCCTGTTAGGGACAGAGTCTGCTGAATTTTAGGGAAACTGTGTTCTACAAACTACAATCGATATTGCTGTGTGGTGTGGGATTGGAGATAGGCAGGTGTCAGTGATCCACATCCATTTTTCTGTGTGTGAGCTGCAGTGAACACAATCTTTTTGGGCTGCAGTGAACACAATCTTTTTGGGCTGCAGTGAACACAATCTTTTTGGGGTGCAGTGAACACAATCCTTTTTGGTGTGCAGTGAACACAATCTTTGTGGGGTGCAGTGAACAAAATCCTTTGTGGGGTGCAGTGAACACAATCTTTTTGGGGTGCAGTGAACAAAATCCTTTTTGGGGTGCAGTGAACAACATCCTTTTTGGGGTGCAGTGAACACAATCTTTTTGGGGTGCAGTGAACAAAATCCTTTGTGGGGTGCAGTGAACACAATCTTTTTGGGGTGCAGTGAACACAATCTTTTTGGGGTGGAGTGAACAACATCCTTTTTGGGGTGCAATGAACAAAATCCTTTTTGGGGTGCAGTGAACAAAATCATTTTTGGGGTGCAGTGAACACAATCTTTTTGGGGTGCAGTGAACACAATCTTTGTGGGGTGCAGTGAACACAATCTTTTTGGGGTGGAGTGAACAACATCCTTTTTGGGGTGCAGTGAACAACATCCTTTTTGGGGTGCAGTGAACACAATCTTTTTTGGGGTGCAGTGAACACAATCTTTGTGGGGTACAGTGAACAGAATCTTTGTGGGGTGCAGTGAACACAATCTTTGGGGGGTACAGTGAACACAATCTTTTTGGGGTGCAGTGAACACAATCTTTGTGGGGTGCAGTGAACACAATCTTTTTGGGGTGGAGTGAACAAAATCATTTTTGGGGTGCAGTGAACAACATCCTTTTTGGGGTGCAGTGATCAAAATCCTTTTTGGGGTGCAGTGAACACAATCTTTTTGGGGTGCAGTGAACAAAATCCTTTGTGGGGTGCAGTGAACAGAATCTTTGTGGGGTGCAGTGAACACAATCTTTGGGGGGGTACAGTGAACACAATCTTTTTGGGGTGCAGTGAACACAATCTTTGTGGGGTACAGTGAACAGAATCTTTGTGGGGTGCAGTGAACACAATCTTTGGGGGGTACAGTGAACACAATCTTTTTGGGGTGCAGTGAACACAATCTTTGGGGGGTACAGTGAACACAATCTTTTTGGGGTGCAGTGAACACAATCTTTGTGGGGTGCAGTGAACACAATCTTTGGGGGGGTACAGTGAACACAATCTTTTTGGGGTGCAGTGAACAACATCCTTTTAGGGTGCAGTGAACACAATCTTTGTGGGGTGCAGTGAACAACATCCTTTTAGGGTGCAGTGAACACAATCTTTGTGGGGTACAGTGAACAGAATCTTTGTGGGGTGCAGTGAACACAATCTTTGGGGGGTACAGTGAACACAATCTTTGTGAGGTGCAGTGAACACAATCTTTGTGGGGTGCAGTGAACACAATCATTGTGGGGTGCAGTGAACTCAATCTTTGTGGGGTACAGTGAACACAATCTCATACTTCTGAAGATTTGAGGGTGCTGCCTGTTCCATACTCCCCCTACTCCTCATCTAGCCTTTTAGGGGTACAAACAATAGTAATTGGGGCCTAGTGTGGTTGTGTACGTGTGATATACATACACTTTTTTTGGATCATATTTTCTATTCCGCTATTTAATCAAAAACCTTTGGGGATCAGTTAAATTGGGGGATAGTCTGTGTTGGTACGTGTGAGAGAGATCCACCTTTCCAAGTTGTTGGGGTTCATCTCATACTTCTGAAGGTTTGAGGGTGCTGCCTGTTCCATACTCCCCCTACTCCTCATCTAGCCTTTTAGGGGTACAAACAATAGTAATTGGGGCCTAGTGTGGTTGTGTACGTGTGATATACATACACTTTTTTTGGATCATATTTTCTATTCCGCTATTTAATCAAAAACCTTTGGGGATCAGTTAAATTGGGGGATAGTCTGTGTTGGTACGTGTGAGAGAGATCCACCTTTCCAAGTTTTTGGGGTTCATCTCATACTTCTGAAGATTTGAGGGTGCTGCCTGTTCCATACTCCTCCTCCTACTGCTCAACCATCCTTTTAGGGGTACAAACAATAGTAGTTGGGGCCTAGTGTGGTGGTGTACGTGCGAGATACATACACTTTCTTTTTGATCATATTTTCTATTCCGCTATTCAATTAAAACCTTTGGGGATCAATTCAATTGCGAGATAGTCTGTGTCGGTACGTGTGAGATCCACCTTTCCAAGTTGTTGGGGTTCATCTCATACTTCTGAAGATTTGAGGGTGCTGCCTGTTCCATACTCCTGCTCCTACTGCTCAACCATCCTTTTAGGGGTACAAACAATAGTAATTGGGGCCTAGTGTGGTTGTGTACGTGCGAGATACATACACTTTTTTTGATCATATTTCCTATTCCGCTATTCAATAAAAACCTTTGAGGATCAATTGAATTGCGGGATAGTCTGTGTCGGTACGTGTGAGATCCACCTTTCCAAGTTTTTGGGGTTCATCTCATACTTCTGAAGATTTGAGGGTGCTGCCTGTTCCATACTCCTCCTCCTACTCCTCATCCATCCTTTTAGGGGTACAAACAATAGTAATTGGGGCCTAGTGTGGTTGTGTACGTGCGAGATACATACACTTTTTTTGATCATATTTCCTATTCCGCTATTCAATAAAAACCTTTGAGGATCAATTGAATTGCGGGATAGTCTGTGTCGGTACGTGTGAGATCCACCTTTCCAAGTTTTTGGGGTTCATCTCATACTTCTGAAGATTTGAGGGTGCTGTCTGTTCCATACTCCTCCTACTCCTCATCCATCCTTTTAGGGGTAGAAACAATAGTAATTGGGGCCTAGTGTGGTTTTGTACGTGCGAGATACATACACTTTTTTGGATCATATTTCCTATTCCGCTATTCAATAAAAACCTTTCTAGGGCAAGATCTTAAATTACAGAAATATGAGGAGACCGTCAAATAAGGGCCGTGGCCTGGGTCGTGGTGCTGCTGGTAGAGCTCCTGTTGCAAGGAGAGGACGTGGTCGATCTGTGCCAGCTACACGCACAAGTGAAACACCTTCCTCAAGTGTGAGTAGGCGACAGAACCTGCATCAGTATTTGGTAGGGCATCAAACGCCCCTAGAAGTGATGAGGCCAGAACAAGTTGAGGCGATAGTAGATTGGTTTGCTGCTGACAGTGCCTCCAGTTCCTTCACATTGTCTCCCACCCAGTCTACTGCAGAAAGGTCAGAGTTGGCACCTGCAGCCAATGTCCAACCGTCTTTCACCTCACCCCCTTGCAAATCAGGCCAGCAGTCTGAGCCCCAAGCCATACAGCAGTCTCTTATTCTTTTTGAGGACTCTGTCAGCAGGGTTTCCCAGGGCCATCCACCTAGCCCTGCCCCAGAAGTGGAAGAGATTGAGTGCAGCGATGCCCAACCACTTATTTCTCAAGATGAGTACATGCAAGGATCATCGCAGCACGTCTCCGATGATGACGAAACGCAGGTGCCAACTGCTGCGGCGTTCAGCATTGTGGAGACCGACAAGGAGGGCAGGGGTGAAGACTGGGTGGAAGATGATGTGGAGGACGATGAGGTCCTCGACCCCACATGGAATGAACGTCATGCAGGTGACCTGAGTAGTTTGGAGGAAGAGGCGGTGGTCGCACAGAGCCACCAGCACAGCAGAAGAGGGAGCAGGGTGCAGAAGCGGAGCGGCCGTGCCCTAGACACTACGCCCGCTACTGCCCAACGCAGCAAGGGAACGAGCGCACCAAAGTCAGCTCAAAGGAGTTCTCTAGCGTGGAAGTTCTTTAGAAAATCTGCTGATGACAGGACACGAGTGGTTTGCACCCTGTGCAATCAGAGCTTGAAGCGAGGCATAAACCTTCTCAACCTGAGCACAACCTGCATGATCAGGCATCTAAGTGCAAAGCACGAGCTGCAGTGGAGTACACACCTTCAAAACCAAGAAACGTCTCTGGCTCATCCTGCTTCCTCTTCTGCTGCAGTCTCGGCCGCTCCAGCCACATCTGTAGTGATACCGGCACCTGCCACCCCGCAAACAGACGATCTGTCAGCAACACCACCACCTGGGTCACCAACAACCATCTCCACAATGTCCCGTGGAAGCGTTCAGCTTTCCATCTCCCAAACACTTGAGAGGAAGAGGAAGTACCCCCCTACCCACCCGCGATCCCTGGCCCTGAATGCCAGCATTTCAAAATTATTGGCCTTTGAAATGCTGTCATTCCGTCTGGTGGAGACGCACAGTTTTAAAAACCTTATGTCGGTGGCTGTCCCACAGTACGTCGTGCCCAGCCGCCACTACTTTTCCAGGCAAGCCATCCCTTCCCTGCACAACCAAGTGGGGGAAAATATCAGGTGTGCACTGCGCAACGCCATCTGTGCCAAGGTCCACCTAACTACGGATACGTGGACCAGTAAGCACGGTCAGGGGCGTTATATCTCCCTAACGGCACACTGGGTAAATGCAGTGGCGGATGGGCCTGAGGCGGATAGCAATTTGGCGCATGTCCTTCCACCACCGAGGATTGCAGGGCGCTTCAGTTTGCCTCCTGTTCCTAACTCCTCCTACTCCGCTTCCTCATCCTCTACCGCCTCCTCATCCGGACAGCGTAACACCTTCACCACCAACTTCAGCACGGCCAGGGGTAAACGACAGCAGGCAGTTTTACAACTTGCCTGTTTGGGGGACAAACCACACACCGCGCAGGAGTTGTGGAGGAGCATGGAACAGCAGACAAATGAGTGGTTGCTGCCAGCGAGCCTCAAGCCCGGCCTGGTGGTGTGCGATAACGGGCGAAATCTCATAGCAGCTCTGGGCCTAGCCGGTTTGACGCACATCCCTTGCCTGGCGCATGTGCTGAATTTGGTGGTGCAGAGGTTCCTTAAAAACTACCCCGATATGTCAGAGCTGCTGCAGAAAGTGCGGGCCGTTTGTGCGCACTTTCGGCGTTCTCACCCTGCTGCTGCTCGCCTGGCAGCGCTGCAGCGTAACTTCGGCCTTCCCGCTCACCGCCTCATATGTGACGTGCCCACAAGGTGGAACTCCACCTTGCACATGCTGGAAAGACTGTGCGAGCAGCAGCAGGCCATAGTGGAGTTTCAGCTGCAGCACGCACGCGTGAGTCGCTCTGCGGAACAGCACCACTTCACCACCAATAACTGGGCCTCCATGCGAGACCTGTGTGCCTTGTTGCGCTGTTTTGAGTACTCCACCAACATGGCCAGTGGCAATGACGCCGTTCTCAGCTTAACTATCGCACTTCTATGCCTCCTTGAAAAAACAATTCGGGCGATGATGGAAGAGGATGTGGCACAGGATGAGGAGGAGGAGGAGGATGAAGAGGTAACATTTCCAAGGCTTTCAGGGCAGTCATTCGCAGGGGGCTCCGAGGGTGGGTTCCTGCACACGCAAACGCCAGGGACGCAATTGTCCAGCAGGGGCACAGTTCTGGAGGATGAGGAGGATGAGGAGGAGGAGGAGCTGGAGGAGGAGATGGAACCATGTTCACAGCAGGGTGGCACCCAGGCCAGCTCATGGCCATCACTGGTGCGTGGCTGGGGGGATACAGAGGACACGGACGATACACCTCCCACAGAGGACAGCCTTTCGTCGCCTCTGGGCAGCCTGGCACACATGAGCGATTACATGCTGCAGTGTCTCCACAACGACCGCCGAGTTGCCCACATTCTAACTTGTGCTGATTACTGGGTGGCCACGCTGCTGGATCCCCGTTACAAGGACAACGTACCGTCCTTAATTCACTCACTGGAGCGCGATCGCAAGATGCGCGAGTACAAGCGCACGCTGGTAGACGCCATGCTGCTGGCATTCCCATCTGACAGCGGGGCCACAGTGGAAGCACAAGGCAGAGGAGGAGGAGGAGGAGGTCGCCAACGCAACCAGGGCACCGCCAGCACCTCAGAAGGCAGGGTTAGCATGGCCGAAATGTGGAAAAGCTTTGTCAGCACGCCACAACAAACAGCAGCACCAGCAGCTCAGATGGAACGTCTTAGCAGGAGGCAGCATTTTACCAACATGGTGGAGCAGTATGTGTGCACACGCCTACATGTAGTGAATGACGGGTCTGCCCCCTTCAACTTCTGGGTCTCCAAATTGGGCACATGGCCTGAGCTTGCCCTTTACGCTTTGGAGGTGCTGGCGTGCCCTGCAGCCAGTGTATTATCTGAACGGGTATTTAGCACGGCTGGGGGCGTTATAACAGACAAGCGCAGCCGCCTGTCCAGAGACAATGTGGACAAGCTCACGTTCATTAAAATGAACCAGGCATGGATCCCACGGGACTTTTCCGTACCTTATGCAGAATAGCAATGGATACCGACCTTACCCACCCATTGTTCCATTTTTGCTCTTTCTCACTCTTTTGGGGTGTACCCTCATTTAAAATTTTTGAAAAGAAGCAGTGTTGGCTACCTCGTCCTCCTCCTCAGGGCCAGATTAATGTAGGGGCTATTGGAGCTGCAGCTCCAGGCCCCTACCTTTTATATAGGCCCCGGGTTGGCCATATTCACTGTTACCGCTCTTCTGTCACTTGTAAACACAGAAGTCTGGCTTCTATGCTCGCTTCCCCAGGCAGCACCCTCAGAACCTCCCCACACAGCGTGAAGGCCGGACAAGGAGGGACAGTTGGCGATGCATGGATGTGTTTATGGGCTTCAGAGACAGCATCCCATGTTGAATTAGGCATGCATGGCTGCACCCTTCCTCCTCTGGGTGCATGGCAAGGCACGGCCCTTAAGGCCCTTCAAAATCCTCAGCACCAAGCCCATGATGCTGTTAATCCGGCCCTGGTCCTCCTCCACCGCCGCTTCCACCTACACCGCCCATAGGTGTGCGCAGCCTATTGCATTAAGGTGTGCACCCCAAAGTTGAAATACACATGCATGTGTTTGCCAGCAGGGAGAGTAATGTATCGGGGCCATGTACCTGTAGGCAAGGAGAAATAGAGCAGAGCAGGTCCCAGGGAGATCTTTCCCATCTCCTCACTGGCAATGCTATGTGCCCTAGGTGATTAGGGTGTGCCCAGGCACACCCAGCACACCCTGTGCGCACGCCTATGTCACCGCCACATCCACCACCACCTCAACCTCCCTCCTACTCCATATGGGCCTCGTCCTTCAGAGATGAAGAAGAACATTGTTTTATTTTTCTGTTTTTTTTTGTTGTTTTAAGTTATTTCCCTATCCACATTTGTTTGCAGAGCACTTGCCATGCTCTTAATTACGTTTTGCTGCCATTTGCAGCACTCTAGCCCTTTCCTTTGGTGTTTTAGAGCCATTTTAGTGCCTTAAAGTTCGGGTCCCCATTGACTTCAATGGGGTTCGGTGTCCGGGAAAAGTTCGGTAAAAGTCCGGGACACGGACCCGGACTTTTTTTTAAAGTTCGGCCGAACCCGTCGAACACGGACATCTAGGTGTCCGCTCAACCCTAGTAATAATACATTAAAATGTAAAATAAATAATCAAATGTTATTGTTGCACAAGTACACAATAATAAATGTTGCACCAATCTATGCAACAAATTCAATTGGTATATTATGCCTTCAAGAGGTAATGACCTTATTGAACATGGGTTCATTAAATGTGTGCGGAAATTTAGTGCATTTATGGCCATAGGAAAGAAACTGCCTTTGCATCTATTGGACCATGTTTTAATGCAAGTGGGCAACAGATGAAACAGTTGGTATCCCTAATGTGAAGAGCTCTTTTAAAATATTTTTGTCTCTGCAATTTGGCAGGGACTGGATATCACTTCCATGGAGAGCAGGTAACAGTAGAGGGAAGCATGTAGCTGATTAGTACCCTTCCTAAGGTGTGATTAGAGACTAGACTTACAAAAAGGGAAAATGGTCTGGTTCCCACCAAAGCACTCCTCCATCCCAAATTTATATAAAAACAAGAGAGATTGGCCCGCGGGACTTTGTATGAGGTCTGAAGAAGGAGCGCGTGCTCTGATAACGCGTCGCCGTAGCATCCCGCATCACCATCAGGAGTGACGTCAGGATCCCAGGACCCACGAGTGCCAGCGTCCCACCAGTTGAAGGGGAGCCCACGGACACCACCGAGGCCGTCCCTGTACACACGGAGAAACCCCCCCTGCCGCTCTCACCGGGATCCACTGCCTCCACCACCAGGACCCGCTCCAGTGATGCTCCTGATGATCAACATTACTTGACTAACTGCATCTTATTCACCGACTAAATGTGAGTGTAATACTGCTGCACATACTTCAATAAATGTCTTGCTGCACTTAGAAGGCGCTGCGCTGTCTTCCCTCTTGTCTGACCACAAATATACTCACCCTCATATTGCTCCCCTGCTGCACTTTTTTCTGTTATGGCTGCAGCAAAAACTAGTGTTTCAAAGTAGGAGCATGTGACTTCCACCCATGATACCATGCTCAGGTGACATCACTGCTCCCTTTAAGCTTCAACATGAAGAATTTGTGGATGCTGCATTGCAGAAAGTAATAGCAGGCAAGTGCTGTAAAAGTAAGACATAAGTAGTGGCAGGCAAGCGGTGCTCCTGACCCCTCCCTCCTGTCCAGTGCCCCTACAGCAGGCAGCTTGCCAAGGGGGGGCCCTTGAGCTGAGTCACTACTCTGTGTGTCCATTCTGACATGGACCCTCGGCCCGGCCTTGCCTCCTCACTCTCCTCCTTGGCTCACTGACTTTGATTGACATCAGTGGGAGACAATGGTAACACGCTGCTGTCTCAGCCAATAAAGAGGGGAGTCCTGGACAGCCGAGTCTCTCGTGCAACATCCCTGGATCTAGAAGGACCTCATGTATTAGAGGGGCTGAGCGGAGCTGCTGCACACAGAAAGTTTTTTATCTTAATGCATAGAATGCATTAAGATAAAACACCTTCTGCCTTTACAACCAGTTTAAATAGTCACTTTCACCTGAAAAGGTAAGATGACAGTCTCTTTAAATAAATCAACCTTTAAATATATATTGTGAAAAAAGAGGTAAAGGACAACCATTTTGTAGTTTTAGAAATCCGGAAGTTCTGGAAATTCTGGAAGTACATAAAATCAATAAGGACACAAATACAGTATACAATAACAGAAAATCTGATTTTTACAACACTAACACATATTAATAGAGTTATTTACATCAAGCTGACTTTTTTTTTGTAAGTACATCTGAAAGACTGTAAATACTACACATCCCCATGTGTAACAAGCACATGGATTAAGCCATCTTGAATGAAGTGCTTGTGAAAGCTGCAAACAAACTTGCAAAAAATAATGTGACAGAGTTTTAGTAATTAGACAAATGAATTGTGAGAGGGGTGATTGTGTAGTGATATGCTTGTTTAGCTGGCCTTTTTCCCCTTCAGTCTCTGTCATGTTGGATTTAGGAAACAAACTGAATGACCTTTGAAAAAGTGATAGAAATTAAGAGCTAAACGGAACTGGAAAGGACAAACCAATTAATATAAATGTGTTGCACAAGTTCATACAAATCTGCTTTTGTTTATGAGTGAACCCCAGAAACATGGTAGAGACATTACAAAAAAAGTTCATACAACCCTATTTTCCATGTTTCAGCATAAATAAGTTCAGGCCCATTCCTAAATCCGTGAAAATGTAGATAAAATAGCATTAAAATAAACATAATGTCAAAGCTTAACTCTAGGATAAGCACATTTTGTGTAAGCACAAGAGATATGTATTCTTGGGGTCTGCAAAGGCACTCGGTGCATACAGTTGAGGTATATATCTATATCTATCTATCTATCTATCTATCTATCTATCTATCTATCTATCTATCTATCTATCTATCTATCTATCTATCTATCTATCTATCTATCTATCTATCTATCTATCTATCTATCTATCTCTATATATATATATATATATATATATATATATATATATATATATATATATATATATATATATATATATCTATATATATATATATAGTTTCTTACAAAGATGAGTACACCTCTCACATTTTTGTAAATATTTTATTATATTTTATTTTCATGTAACAAAATTGAAGAAATGACACTTTGCTACAATGTAATGTAGTGAGTGTACAGCTTGTATAACAGTGTAAATTTGCTGTCCCCTCAAAATAACTCAACACACAGCCATTAATGTCTAAACTGCTGGCAACAAAAGTGAGTACACCCCTAAGCGAACATGTCCAAACTGGGCCCAAAGTGTCAATATTTTGTGTGGCCGCCATTATTTCCAGCACTGCCTTAACCCTCTTGGACATGGAGTTTATCCGAGCTTCGCAGGTTGCCACTGGAGTCCTCTTCCACTCCTTCATGATGACATCACGCAGCTGGTGGATGTTAGAGACCTTGCATACCTCCGCCTTTTGTTTGAGGATGCCCCACAGATGCTCAATAGGGTTTAGGTCTGGAGACATGCTTGGCCAGTCCATCACCTTTACCCTCAGCTTCTTTAGCAAGGCAGTGGGCGTCTTGGAGGAGTGTTTGGGGTCATTATCATGTTGGAATACTGCCCTGCAGCCCAGTCTCCAGTGGGAGGAGATCATGCTCTGCTTCAGTATGTCACAGTACATGTTGGCATTCATGGTTCCCTCAATGATCTGTAGCTCCCCAGTGCCGGCAGCACTCATGCAGCCCCAGACCATGACACTCCCACCACCATGCTTGATTGTAGGCAAGACACACTTGTCTTTGTACTCCTCACCTGGTTGCCGCCACACACACTTGACACCATCTGAACCAAATAAGTTTATCTTGGTCTCATCACAGGACATGGTTCCAGTAATCCATGTCCTTGGTCTGCTTGTCTTCAGAAAACTGTTTGTGGGCTTTCTTGTGCATCATCTTTAAAAGAGGCTTCCTTCTGGGATGACAGCCATGCTTACTAATTTGATGCAGTGTGCGGCGTATGGTCTGAGCACTGACAGGCTGACCCCCCACCCCTTTAACCTCTGTAGCAATGCTGGCAGCACTCATACATCTATTTCGCAAAGACAACCTCTGGATTTGGCACTGAGCATGTGCACTCAACTTCTTTAGTCGACCATGGTGAGGCCTGTCCTGAGTGGAACCTGTCCTGTTAAACCGCTGTATGGTCTTGGCCACCGTGCTCAGGTTCAAGGTCTTGGCAATCTTCTTATAGCCTAGGCAATCTTTATGTAGAGCAACAATTCTTTTTTCAGATCCTCAGAGAGTTCTTTGCCATAAGTTGCCATGTTGAACTGCCAGTGACCAAGTATGAAAGAGTGAGAGTGATAACACCACATTTAACACCCCTGCCCCCCTTTCAGACCTTGTAACACTAACGAGTCACTGGGGAAGAAAAATTGCTAATTGAGCCCAGTTTGGACATTTTGACTTAGGGGTGTACTCACTTTTGTTGCCAACAGTTTACACATTAATGGCTCTGTGTTGAGTTATTTTGAGGGGACAGCAAATTTACACTGTTATACAAGCTGTACACTCACTACATTACATTGTAGCAAAGTGTGATTTCTTCAGTGTTGTCACATGAAAAGGTATAACAAAATATTTACAAAAATGTGAGGGGTGTACTCACTTTTGTGAGATATTGTAAATAAATATATGCTGATATACATATATATATATATAATATATATATATATATATATATATATATATATATATATATATATATATACACTGCTTGGATTGAGTACTGCTTGGATCTTGAAGAAGGGGGCATACCCCGAAAGCTTGTCCTGAAAAATTGTATGTTAGTGCAAATAAAAAAAGTAGCACAGACAGTACTCAATTGTCTATATATATATATATAATGTTATATGCTTGGATTTTAGCTTTAAATTCCACTAGTAAATATAATATACCTATGTGTGGGTGAGGGAGAGGGGTTCCCCCGGGGGGGGATTCCCCCGAGACTGACTTTCTCCAGAGGCAGTCTTTGCAAAACTCTGCCCACTTAGCCTGTGGATGGTTAACCCCTTCTTATCTAGCCATGGTTTCTTTTTATTAGGTTCTGTACTCTCGGGGATTAGGAAGGATCAGCTGACCAGTTGACCACTGTGATTGTCTTTCATGGTGGTCACATGATCGGAGACTGGTCCCACTGACTCCTGATCCTTAGTATGGACCGAAAGCTGTGCTGGGAGTGTGCACTGAACGCGCTTTCAATACAGAATACTCTGCCACTCGTGGGGCAACAAGAGGCTAAGGCACTCATTATATGAAATATAAACACTGCAGGCCAGACAGTATACTAGAGATAGTGCCGTGAACACAAGGTACTCACTTTGTTTGCATGGCAACCCAGGGTCTGCCTGAAGTTGCCTTACTTTTTTTTTAGCATAGTGAGCTTAGAAACATGTATATACTTAAGCTAGTTGCAGTCTATAAATGTTCTGCTAAAAAGAGAAGTAATTAGCTCAATAAAAAGCATAGAAATGTTCACTAATGATGCACAACCAGGGATAAAAGAATAGCGCAGACATGACATTTTTAAGTACTTGCATGGAATGTTAGTTGATTTTTAAAAGAGTTCTTTGCAACACTGAATGTTTGGTAGTGACTTGGCAGCTCTCCAATGCATTTACTACAAAGCATAAATAGGTCATTTTTTTTAGGCATTGCTACTGTACAACGGAAAATATTGTTTGCAATTTGGGGCGCTTTTTAATTTGATATCCCAGCTGTACAATTACACACAGTAAATATTTTTTAAGTATTTATTTGGTGCCAATGTGCAACTTCCCTGCTGTCATGGGTATTTAAAAGTGGACATAAATGTAAAACAACTGCAATTAAACTCTCCAATCCTGCTGCTTATAAATTGTTCATTTACCGAACGTTTTAAAAATGAATGTTTTAAAATACAAAAACGGCTAAATTGCCTTCCTTACTGTATTCAGAAACAATGCAATCATTTTGTCTGAAGTGAAAGGCTGCATATAAGTAAATGCAGAACTCTCCGGTATTGATTTACTAAAGGCAAAAAGACTGTGCAATTTGCAAGTGGCACTCATTTTCCTTAGCAAATGTAATGTGGTGAAGCTTTACATTGTAAAGAATACCCAATCAGGTGCAAGAAGAATGAAAAAAAAAATAAGTATTTTTGGTTGTACATGGTTAAATGATGGAAATCAGCAGGCCTTTACCTCATTTACTTAGCTCTAGGGCAGTGGTTCTCAACTCCTGTCCTCAGGACCCACTAATAGGCAAGGTTTGTAAGATAACTGAAATACATCACAGGTGATCTCATTTGCTGCTCAGTGATTGCAGTATTCTAGTCTGCAACTCCCCAAGGTAACACTTAAAGCGTAACTCCACTTTTGTTGAGAAAAAAAAATACCCCTCTGGGTGATCTCTGTATATTAAAAGGATTATAACAAACTTTGTTGCAGATTCCTACCTCTTGCTTTTCTGAAGAAATAATTGTTTGTTCCTCTGTGCCTCTGTGCTGAGTGGGTCAAATGGGATTGATTTCATAATTATCTACCAGCTGTGGCAGCTGCAGGGCTCTAATGAAGAAATCTGCTGGGTCTGCATCCCTTTAGACGTGTTGCTATTGGGAGTATCTCACCAAAAATGACATTTTTGTTGCAGGGGATGCCAGAAATCTGACTTGTATCTTAGGGCAGACTTCTGGGAAAATTGGTGAGCCAATCACACAAGCAGGAAATGATGTTTCTGGGTGTGTGGTCAGTACACATTCTGTGCACAGAACAGCTCCAGGTAGCCATATTGCATTGCATTTTTTAGAAAGATTGAAAGATTGAAAAGGAAAGGAAACTTTTAATAACATTCAATTGCAATATGATTTGTGTTGCAATTGTATATTTGTGTCGCAATTGTCCTGAGGACAGGAGTTGAGAATCGCTGTTTTAGGGAAAAGAAGTAGTAAACCAACCCCAATGGGATGTGAAATTTAAGCCATGTTCACACTTGTGCAATCACAGACATCGCGTGTGATTCGCACTGCAGTGCTGTGCAGATCACATGCGATGTCCGTGCAGTGCAAATTCAGCCATACAAACTGTATGGCTGAAATCGCAGTGCATTCAAGCCAAAATAGTGCAGGATCCTTTTCTTGGTCCACACTGGAATTGGATTGCATTGGTGTTCACACCTTTGCGATCCGATTCCTGCACCATTTCACAGTTCACACCGCAACCTACGAACCACTCTGGGGGTGTCACTAACTTTACATTGACACCCGCAGCCATTCGCAGATGTCATGCCAGGAATTGCACTGGTTCCAGCATCCATTGTAAATATAAATATATACCCGCAGTTATAAGAACTACAAACAAAAAATATGCAAAAATGAATGGTTAAACCCACTAGTGCTTTTTTTTCAGCACTGATTTTCCTTTTTCCAGGCATTTCAAAATAAGAAATGCAATCATTTGTTGGGATGATTCATTTTTATATCCGTCTATACATCAGGCCAAAAAAATAAGGAGCGCTGAGAAGGTAAAAAGGACAGAGAGATTTGGTCTCATATGAGGGACCTAAGGGCTCGTTCACACTAGTCTGCACAGAAAAAAAAATACTTTTTCTTGTGTGTCTATTTTGTGTTGGGGGCCTTTTTTTTAACTTTATTGAAATGTCACAATACCAATGACATTCATTATTTTAGCTTCCCTTTAATTTCTCTGCACTCCAGCTGAGTTTCAATGCTTAGAAACATAGGACAGATTGAGACTTCAGGAAAGCTCCAGTGTGGAAAAATGCAGACATGCTGCACTTTTCTGCACCTTCTCATTCTGCATCTCTTTACTCCTTTTATAGTGTGAACAGGGCACACAACAGATAATAGTATTTTGTGTACCCCTGTAGAGATCTGTGTTTTTTAAATGCAGATCTCAACACAAGTGTGAACGAGCCCTAACAGGTATAGAATTAACCACTTTACCACCGGAGGATTTTGCTGTCTTTAGTCCAGGCCACTTTTTGCGATTCGGCACTGTGCGACTTTAACTCACAATTGCGCGGTCTTGCAACACCGTACCCAAACAAAATGTATGTCCTTTTTTCCCCACAAACAGAGCTTTCTTTTGATGGTATTTGATCACCTGTGCGATTTTTAATTTTTGCGCTATAAACAAAAAAAGAGCGAAAATTTTGAAAAAATAACAATATTTTTCACATTTTTTTATATGAAATTCCCCCCCAAAAAATGTAAAAATCAAAATTTTTTATCATTTTTGGCCAATTTGTTTTCTGCTACATATTTTTGGTAAAAAAATCACAATAAGCATATTTTGATTGGTTTGCGCAAAAGTTATTGCGTTTACTAACTAAGGGAAAAATTGTTGTCATTTTTGGTGTTTTTTTTTTAACGAGTAATGGCGGCGATCTGCGATTTTTTTTGCGGGACTGCGACATTGTGGCCGACAGATCGGACCCTTGACTGACATTTTTGACACTTTTGGGGGTACCAGTGACATTACTACAGTAATCAGTGCTATAAATATGTACTGTTACTGTAAAAATGACACTGGCAGGGAAGGGGATAATTTTATTGGAGAGGGAGGGGTTAATGTATGCCAGGTGCTTACTGACATGTGTGGGGGGGAGGTGACTGAGTGACACAGGGACAGATCATCTGACCCTGCCTGTCACTTAGGAAATCCGCCCGCTTTGTTTACACAAGCGGACGGATCTCCAGACTCGATTCCCAGACAATCGGAGAAGAGAGGCGGTGATCACCGCCACTCCTCCCCTGGCCCAACTCCCGCTGTGACTGAAAACAGCGGGAGTGAGTCTCCGGCGGCGCAGGCACGCCGCCCCCAAGGGGAGGAGTCCAGCAACATAGGTCTACGTCGCTGGACGATAACGAGTCACATTGCCGCAGTAGCAGCAATGTGAGCGGTCGTTATGTGGTTAAAATATATGTTGTTTCTACAGAGGATTGATAGGTAAAGAAACTGATCTTTTGGCTTATTCCTTGCAAACAGGAAAATCTGGTTTGTGATTAGCGGCATCATGATTTTCATGCTGTATTACTTAACCACCATTAAACACAAAAGAGTGAAATTAGGAAAAGTGTATATTTCAACAGACAAAGAATGTTAGATGGAGTGGTTTACAATGGCCTTCTTTCAGGGCATGCATATTGCAATTCTCAGTAGACAGCTGAAATATTAATGGAAATGACATGTATTCTATTTTAGTAAAAAGCACACCAAAATGATAGCAAGTAGCCTTGACGAAAGCAATCAGTTTAAAAGGATATGGCTAAGTATATGAAAAATATGATACCTGTTACTAGTAGTTTCAATGGTCCAGTCTGGGATTTATTGATTGCACTTTAATATATAGTCTCTATGATTGAGCATGCTATTAGTAATGTCTTTCTCTAACCAGAGATAGCTGTGGCTTACAGTGAAAAATGAAACCACCTGATTTAAAAAAGAAAAGCAGAACCGATCATGCTATTTTTATTTGCACTAGTAATATCATTTCTTATTGGAAGGGTGGTTTCATTCATAAATCCGCATGGCAGATGTTATTATTTAATGAAGTGCTCAGTATCTGAGTTTTCAATAATATTCGTTATATCAGTAGTTGTTACATTAAAACTAATAGGTTCCACAGCATAAATATAGCATATGGCTGCAAGTTGATATTCCATGAACTTCTCAATGGTTGTTTTTTTCTATTTCAGACAAGCATTTCTCTGGGTCATTTTAACAAAGCAGGAAAGGAGACAATAAACATATTACAGCCACGCAATGCAAAGGTTTTCTTGTCAGAGATGTGGGATACAAACAAATGGAAAAATTATTATTAATTTAAAAAAAAAAGATTCAGTTACTGGAAAGAGATACTATGTTGGCAGGGTTCATTATCTTAAGTGGTATAAAGTGGGGTTAATTTATTGGAGAAAAACATGTTCATTTTGCAAATCATATGCAGGCAAGTAACCCTATTGCAAGCAAACAAGAAGGGAGGCGCAAACGCCTAGTGCAATATCCTTTGACACCTTTAAAAAGTTTATTAAAATGCCAAAAACATACTCATAAATCATGAGGAGTAAAATGGCATAACACATATCCACCTCAGTGTGGAAAAGGACATGTCCCTGTGCTAGGACCGCTGATGTGTTTCGGGAGGTATGCTCCCTTCTTCATAGCTCTGAAGAAGGGAGCATGCCTCCCGAAACGTGTCAGTGGTCCTAGTACAGGGACGTGTCCTTTTCCACACTGAGGTGGATATGTGTTATGCAATTTTATGCAATTTTACTCTTCATGTTTTGTATGTTTTTGCCCTTTTTTATTAAACTTTTTAAAGGTGTCGAAGGGTAATGTGCCTCCTTTCTTGTTTGCTTGCAGTAATTTGGAGTTTCCCCATTTGAGGAGAGTGGCACGCCTACATTTCCCAACAGAGTGAGCGCTTGGGTTGTTTAGCCGTTTAAGTACCCTTCTTACTTTATCTTCTCCTTCACATGATTGGATCTTCAAAGTGAACACAGCTTTACCCTATTCACTAAACTTCACTAAACTTTTCTAAGTGGATATTATCTAATACTCTTGCATATCAAGAACTATGAATATGTATGTCAAACAAAAGAAGTTCTTATTAGATGAATTTTTTTAAGCTCTCTTGGTAAGATGTACCTTGGGCCTATCTGGATAGGGAGCTATCATTAAACCATAATAATAGAACTCTCACCTTGTTTTTCTTTTTTGTGACACATTTTATGTAATTAATATATATATATATATATATATATATATATATATATATATATATATATATATAGACATAATACATATATATATATATATATATATATATATATATATATATATATATATATATATATATATAATTATTATTAATATATTTAATATTAACATATATATATATATATATATATATATTATGTATTATTATACATTATATGTATATTTTTATCTATTATTATTACAACTATAAGGCAATGTATATAAATGCCAGCAACGGTTGTTGATGCGTCCTTTGTATTTTTATCAGCTTTTTCAGCAGTATTACACATACCTATCTAAAGATTCTCCTTTTAGTAGCTTATCCAGAAAATGAAATACCTGTACTTCATTCTGAGAAACAAAATTAAGAATATGAGCCTAGTGCCTGTGTTATGTTTAGGGTATCATCAGTGGTTTAAGGCATCCAAATAATTGACTGAGATAATAGGAGGAGTAAAGAGTCATCACTACACTGTACAGTTAATCAGAATGCACATCAAACCTAAACAAAAGATTAATATGACTACTTGCATTCATTTGTACACTATAATTACACATTATAGATTAAAATAAAGGTCTAAAGCATTTAGAGATTATCAGGCACATGCACACTAAAATACACATCTGGAGTGAAATAAACAAATTTACCTTATGGTACCATCACACAGGTAACTAGCCCTGGTGCTATTGACAGTGGCAGGAATTGCTGCTGAATATCCCACCTGTGAGCGACTAGCTGTGGCCACCAAGCCCTGTATACTTCAGTGACAGGTCATCACAGCCACAACTACCCATGGCTGCCCACACAGCCAGCAGTTATCTCCAACAATTGCTGCTGGATGCACTTTGTGTGTGCAGTTTTTCTCCACGAGTATTCTCTGGCTCTACGGACAACCACGGATAGCTGCGGCCACCGGCAACCTGTCATTGAAGTGTACAGGGCTTGGCGGCTACTTGCTTACAAGTGACAAAAACAACATCAGCAATCAGCAGATTCCTGCTACTGTCATTTACAGTGGTACTGTGGTACAGTGGTACTCCCCCCACCTCAGTGCATAGAAAATTGTAAGGATCCCAAATCTCATGAGGCAATACTCATGGACTGCATTGAATCATCTTCTGAGATTTGGGATACTTTGCATTACAATGATCTTGCCAGAAATCTCATGTTAGCCCAATCACCTAGTCTCTATGCCTGGAAGCCAGAATGTAGGGTAAGCATGTTTATATTTCTCCTCATGAGGAATGTGCCTTTTTTTAACCACCTCAAACGCAGCATGTTTTTCTCATTCTCAAAAAAATGTGGCAAAAAATTAGATCTACTTTCATAAAAGGGCCATTTCAGGTGTGTTTGTACTAACATGGAATTTTTATTTTATATCTTTTAAAACAGAAAGGAAAAATTGTATTTTTCAAAGGATTGTAGATTTTGTTCCTTTATATAGCAAAATAAATAAATAAATAATAATATTATTATTATTGTTATTATTATTATTATTATTATTATTATTATTACTATTATTATTATTATTGTTATTATTGTTAATAATAATAATAATAATAATAATATTAATAATAATAGCAATAATAATAACAAAGTAGTTATTAAATGTGACCAAAAGAAAGCTCTGTTTAAAAAAGATATACCTTTTAAATGAATAAATTCATTTTGACACAGTGCTCCAATGACTAGTAAGTAATTGTCAGTCAAACTATCACAGCACTGAAAAATGAATAATGTCCTTGTATTAAAGGAGTGTATAAAAGCTACAGCTCAAGTGGTTAAGGGGGTCATAACTGACTGACTAAATGGACCCGCCTACATAGAAAAATTAGGATTCCCTTTCTATTATTTCAGATTCACATTAAAGAAAAAACTGCAACAGATGACTTGTTTGTTAATGGTTCCTTATAGGAAAGCCCACCCTTTTTTTGCAGCTTTATGCTGATCAAATAAACCTTCTTAAATAGGGCTTAATAAGCTTGGTTTAACTGGGATTTAAATTAAGAGCAGTGGTCATTAACATTATCCAGATTAGAACTCTTGTTAATTACCATAGAAAGATAAAGAAAATATCCTCAACTGGTTCAAATGAAACTGACAAATCCTTGTTGTCTATAATTAATATGTTCTAAATGGAACTGTTTCTTAATGTAGCATACAATCTTTAATAGTGAATGATGTAATTATGGTTTGCTTTTACACTACTTTTATGTATCGTAGTCCTTTTATCAAGAGTTATATGTTTTAATACAGTAAGTTCCAGTAGTGTAATATGTTAGGTATGTGCACACAGTTGCTGGGTCTGTGTGTTCCTCTTGAGATGAACAATTACAGTAGTTACCATTAATCCCTTGATTAAATGTTTATTCTTTTAACACTTATATGTGACTTTTTCTTAAAATAAAAAGAGAAATGAGATTAAGCTTAATTTTGCAAAGAATACTCAATCACATACAAGTAAAATGAAAAAAAAAAATGGAAGCCAGCAGAGCTTCCCCTCATTTACTAAGCTCTGGAGCAACTGCACTTGCAAAGTACAGCGTTTACTTGCTTCTGGGAGGACAGCCATGCAGTGTGCGGCGTATGGTCTGAGCACTGACAGGCTGACCCCCACCCCTTCAACCTCTGCAGCAATGCTGGCAGCACTCATACATCTATTTTCCAAAGACAACCTCTGGATGTGATGCTGAGCATGTGCACTCAACTTCTTTGGTCGACCATGGCGAGGCCTGTTCTGAGTGGAACCTGTCCTGTTAAACCGCTGTAAGGTCTTGGCCACCGTGCTGCAGCTCGGTTTCAGGGTCTTGGCAATCTTCTTATAGCCTAAGCCATCTTTATGTAGAGCAACAATTATTTTTTTCAGATCCTCAGGGAGTTTTTTCCATGAGGTGCCATGTTCAACTTCCAGAGACCAGTATAAGAGAGTGAGAGCGATATCACCAAATTTAACACACCTGCTCCCCATTCACACCTGAGACCTTGTAACACTAATGAGTCACATAACACCGGGGAGGGAAAATGGACATTTTCACTCAGTTGTGTACTCTCTTTTGTTCCCAGTGGTTTAGACATTAATGGCTGTGTGTTGAGTTATTTTGAGGGGACAGCAAATTTTTACTGTTATACAATATGTACTCTCACTAATTTACATTGTTGCAAAGTGTAATTTCTTCAGTGTTGTCACATGAAAAGATATAATAAAATATTTACAAAAATGTGAGGGGGGTACTCACTTTTGTGAGATACTGTAAAAGCAATTGCAGAGTATATCCCCTTTAGCCAATCCAAGGTAATCCACTCTAGGAAACTCTTCAATGAATTTCTCAGGCTCACGAACCTCCTTCACCAGGAAGTGGCAGAAATATAGTTCTAAAATATCCAAATATTACATTTATAGTAGTAAATATCTCAGTGATACATATTATATAATATTTATAGGTCTTTATATACAACAACATAGCTTACATACTGTATGTGTGCACATGTGACTGAGGCGCAACTATGTAGCAACAATAACGGCCCCCTGCCCAGAGTTAAATATATACTATAAATATATATATATATATATATATATATATATATATATATATATATATATATATATATATATATATATATATATATGTGTGTGTGTTTTATATTTATAATATATATTATAATTTACGTGTGTATTCACACTGTTCTACATGCTACATCCTTGGTGTGCTTTCAGAAACTGCATCAAAACCACAGGGCATTGCATACGTGGGTACACTGCAGGTAAAGGGTTAACAAATCTTTGCTTTCTCCTAGTCCTACCATGCTCCTTGTCAGCACATGTGCAATTAGCACACCTGATTGGCTCCTAGTGCTTTCCCTCCTTCCCTCACAGTACAGTTGTGTAGGAGATTGAAAAAGACACTGATCGCTTTTATTTGCCATCCTTATGCATTAAATATTTTATTTTAATTTATACATAGCTGGATTTATTTGTTATTTTTTTTTTTATAGCTGTATGTAGTTTAAGATGTAAAATGTTATGGGAAGTAGGAAAGCATTAGAAATAAACAGTTTTTCCAATCTACTAAGGCCATCTAGAAAAATTGTGATCATAGCGAAAACCATCGTAATTATTCTTATTATTAATAATATTATTATTAATATTATTATACAGGATTTATATAGCTCCAACAGTTATTATTCTTTTTATGTAAGCAAAAGTAAATATAACATACTGTGCTTTAAAATATGCATTGTATCATTCAGTTTCATTCAAGGCTATCGTGTCAACAGCACCTATCAACAAGTGTTCATTTTCTTTCTGGTTGGCAATAGATACTTATTTCTGCGTCATTCAGAATATATCAGCAAATACTACATAATATTAGTGGTTGATTGTACTTGTATGAGAGTGAAGAAAAAGACTAACTATAAGGCTTTGTTCACATCTGTGTTTTTTTTGGTGTGTTTGAAGATCCACAGAAACATGCTACAATCCATTTAACTTTATTTCTTATGAGTTCCCTTTCACATCTTTTTACAAAAGTTTTATTGTATAGCAAACATAGTGTACACAGTGATTCCATATGAATGAATACAGAGAAAATGGAACATATGAACAAGAAGCTTGACGAAAGACAAATAAGGAAATATAGCATTACACAATCTTCAATGGGTGGGTGCCCAATTATAGAGAGAACCATCAATGTGGACATAGAGAGTCTCCCATACTCAGACAACAGAAATTAGCACAATACTTTCTATGGATTTGACGGAGTTCCCTTTCACATCTATGCAGCTTTCTGCAACGTGTTGTTTTTTTTTTTTTTTTTTTAAGGTTCGGGACTTTTTTTACATGTAGCATGGTGCATTTTTGGCTCCATAGACGTCAGTGGAATTGCATAAAAAAAATGCACGAAAAAGGCATGTACATATGTTTTTGGTTCTTTTTTGGTGCGTTTTCCTGCATGTTAACCACTTACGACCCGCCCCGCGGCAGTTTTACGTCGGTACTTACAGATAGCTGCCATAACACTGGTATTTTTTTAATCGGAAGGCAGTCCGCTTTAACATATAAATGGTCACTTTTATGGGCGGCGGGAGAGGGGCCCCCCCCTCTTGCCGCTTCCCGGTCGTTTTCCCCACTTACCGAAGTCGTCTGTAGTGGGGAAAACAATCCGGTCCGATGGAGTCCTAGGCAGGAAGTCGAGTGAGGGCAAGATGGCCCCCACTCGACTCTATGGCCTTGGAGGACCAGAGCAACGCCATACGTCGCCTTCCTCCCAACAGCCTTAAAGGGCCCATTTTTTTTATTGCAGAAAAAAAAATTACTTTTTTTATTTTTATTTTTTTGTTTTTGTTTTTGTTTTTAAGTGTGGATGTGAGATCTGAGGTCTTTTTAACTCCAGATCTCACATTAAAGAGAACCTGTTCTGCTTATTTCTATTACAAGGGATCTTTACATTCCACGTAATAGGAATAAAAGTAATCAAAAATAAATTTTTTTAAAGGGACTGTGTAAAAATAAAAGGTAAAATAAATAAAATAAAATTTAAAGAGCCACGTCCCTCCAAGCTCGTGCCCAGAAGCGAACGCATACGCAAGTCGCCCCCACATATGTAAACGGTGTTCAAACCGCACATGTGAGGTATTGTGGCGATCGTTACTGTGAGAGCAATAATTCTAGACCTTCTCTGTAACTCTAAACTGGTAACCTGTAGAAATTTTTCTAGCAAAAAATACTGATTTTAACTTGTAAATAGCAAGTGTCAGAAAAAACTTGGTCCTTAAGTGGTTAACAAACACTTCCTGCTAGCAACATTAATACTTTCCAAAAAAAAACCGCAAAGCACATAAAAAACACATCAACAATGCACACAAAAAATGCAAAATTCCCCAGAAAATGTGCTGCACAAAAGCAAAAACTGCACATATGTATAGATGTGACCCTAGCCTTAAGGCATTTCTGAATTTCGATTTTTTTTCTGTTCGTGAGTGACCTCACAAGTTATCAGGTGCTCTCAATATCAAAAACCGAAAACATATATAAGCAAAATGAGTAGTCAAGCAAGCCCCATAAAGCAATGATATGTTTGAGTACCCCAATAGGAATGATAGCTGCGGTAAGAACAATATTGACAAAATAATTTGTTATTAACATATTAAAGAGACCAATTGTCAATATATAGTCAACTGAGCCCAAATTGTCATTGCACATTCTAAAAGGAAAAAATGAGAAAAAAAAGAAAGAAAGGAAGGATCATTAGTCAGTATTAAGGAAGGCGCCTCCAAAGCCTCGCTAGTAGTGAATCCAAGGGTCCCGTGCTTTGTTAAACTTGGTTTGAGTGTTTTGGAAGGTACAGGTGAGTTTATCATTGACCATGACTCAATTCAGTTATTTGACATAGTGAACAAAAAGTGCTCTGTCAGATAAAATAGTAAGGGGCCTGATTTACTACATCAGATGAATAGGACCAAGGATCTACTGAATCCGCACACAGAAGGTTTGTTATCTTTAATGCATCAAGATAAAAAATCTTCTGACTTTACAACCCCTTTAACTTCTTACAGTGCATGTTAGCCAGTGCAGATCTTTGTATAACTTTATTATATTTACATGCACATGACAATTGAGTATGTTTTGATAATAATTATGATCATTGTCTCCATGATGATTAAAGCTGCAGTATTTATTGATTAAGAACAGGATGATAGCCAAATGTATTAATATTATTTACAATGATAGGTGTGCAAGTGCTATCCAGAAAGCTATTGTAGACAGAGAATGCACGTTAACCACTTGTCATCCAGAAGATTTACTTCCCTTCCTGACCAGGCCACTTTTTGCTTTTTGGCACTGCATTACTTCAACTGACAATTACGCAGTCATGCAACACCATTTGAATTTAGCCCTCTGTAGGTTGATCATTTTCATTTCCATCAAATGATATGGCATCCTTTTGTTCCTAACACATTACCCAGTCAATATCAGTATATATATCCAGCATGAGATTTTTCCCCCAGTGGGATCTGATGTGTTTTCAAAGTGTTTCTGTAATTTTTTCGAGCAGTGTATGTTAAAGCGGAGCTACAGCCCCTCCACCAAAACATTTTAAGTCAGCAGCTACAAATACTGTAGCTGCTGATTTTTTATATTAGGACACTTACTGTACCTGGCAAGGGATCTCGTGATGTCGGCACCCCAGCTGCTGCCGCTGCTTTTCCTTGTAAGGGAAACCGGCAGTGAAGCCTTGCGGCTACTACTCCCCTACCGTCCCCTACTGCTCATGTGCGAAGCGCCTCACTTTGTGAATGGGAGAAGGAGGAGGGAGGCCGAACTTCCGGTGGACCTCAATGTGGCGAGGTCACCCAAAAGTAGGGACAGGTACCCGTCAAAAACAGGTACCCGGTTCCCCCTCTCCCGAAAGGTGCCAAATGTGGCAGCGGAGGAGGGGAGGAAGCAAACAAACGGAGCTTCCCCTTTTGGGTGGAGCTCCACTTTAAATGGCAAATCATGAAGCTGTTTACTTATATGATTTGTTCACCCACAATGTGGCGAAACAACTGCATAGAACCATGTAGAGCCATAATGATTAAAACCTTTTAGATGCCATCACTAGTTGAATCACCAGGAGGCCAATTCTCTTCCTGGAAGGTGCACAGGGGCTACTCGACCAGCTCTTCATGCCTGGCAGGGTGGCACCTTGTAGGCTATGAGCAGAGGCTGGGCAGAACTTTCCTGCCTCCAGCTCTGCCTCTTCCTGGCATCTGCCTGGTTCAGCAGCAGTTCTCTGTGAGCTGGTATATTTCTGGCGTGTGACATTATTCTGCCGGAAGTGGACAGGGTACTCCAGAGGGCTGGCATCATTTAGCACATCGGGCTAAGAAGGGCCCACCACCATGGTGCAGGAACAGGCTCCTTCATGGTGGGCAGTCCAGTGTTGATGGCCAGCTACTTGAGGCACCCTGTGTGCCATGGCTACACAGTTGCCTCTGCTTGTTGCGTTGGCTTACCGAGAGCCCTCTCTGTTCCTTGGCTGGTCAATGGGATACTCTGGGAAAAAGGTGAGACAACTTGGTGGCGGTTGTATCTTTTCTTTCTTTTGGATGGAGTTATGATTGCAACCCAGGTTATTTGAGCATTTGTGTTGCCTGGTGCATGAGATTCCTCCCCTTCTTTCAATGGGATCCCAACTATAATAATTTGATATACTGAGTATCTGTATGGCCATTTGAATGATTGATGTATATAACCCATGCATATATGCAGGTCTATTTTAAGATCCTCCATATACTAAGCATATTGTATAACAACAATTGGCCCTTATTCGTGAAAAATTCCTTTCTATTATAAAAATTGCATTCTAATTTTAGGTCCAGTTCCCACATTTCCCCATGGTGGTGTGCTATTTGGTGGCCCTAGTGCATCCTGGCTGCGTTTGACCTTCTAGTAGGAGAATTGGCCTTCTAGTGGTTCAACAAGTGATGGCATCTAAAAGATTTTAACCATGATGGGTATACGTGGTTCTATGCAGTTGTTTTTTTTTCCCTATTGTGACTGAACAAATCATTTATGTACACAGCTTTATGGTTTGCTTTTTACCTATTTACATATAGTTATTGGATGTATTTTGTTAAATAAATATTATATGTTTCTACATGCTTTCACTCCTGAAGAAATAGAAAGTCTTAAAACGTATTGGGTGTTTCTCTGCTCACAGGGCCCTCAAGAGGCTATAAATATGTGAACAGGGGGCATGGAGTATTTATGTACAATGATATTAATGCATGAATATGGAGTGCAATGTCATTTTTAACCAAAACAAAAAGCTGTAATTTATTTTATTCTCCTTTTAAGGTTGCTACTTATAAAGTTTGTCAAAACATTCTCTAACATTAGGATATCATGTTGTGTTTACTTTTAAAGTCCCATGAGGGTAATTGGTTAAAAAAAAGGCTTTGTTAAAGGATGTTGGTAAACCTTTGTTTCTATTTACACCTCTCCTGCATGCCCCCCCCCCCCCCCCTACATAAAAACGCTGTTCCTCCCCTCTTTCTGGTCCTGGTAGCTCATATTGGGTGCAGAGAGAACTTTGCCATTGTCTAGCTTCTATACACAATAACTGCAAAAAATCTGAAGTATCCCAGCACTTGACAAATCTGCGCTGGTATATATAATGCAGAATGTGCACTGAGCATGCAACTGGAGAAGTATGTTCTGACTGTGAATCAGCTGCTAGGGGAATACTTTTGTGGCCGCACTTCAATGCCACAGCCCCTGAGAAAAAATGCTTGGTGCTACATTATTATTCAATATATTCAATACATCATTGCAGAACTCTTGCCATACATATTCTTGCTTGAAGTTCTGCAAAATCTGTTTACCAGAGGATGTCTTTATCTTGACTGCTTTGCTATCATTTTCTTTGTTGCCCTGGTCAGACTTCTCATGGGCCTGGGAGCTTGGCCCTGGATGTCCAGCACTGGTCTTTCTGCTATCACCTCTGTCCCGCAGAAAGAGTCATAATTGATAACTAAACAGGACTGCCCATAACATCATAGAACCCAAACAGGCAACCTGACAGGGCTCCCCCTCACAAAGCTCCTACCCGGTATATGTACCTCTAGACCCCACATCTGTACACACAGTCCCTCCAATCCTCACCTGTACACACACACACAGACCCCTCCCATCCCATCATGTATACATATGGCCCCTCTTCCAGAGGTGACCAGAGGTGGCAGTAATGAGCCTAGTTTGAGCTCAGTGAAACTAATACAGCAGCAGTGTAGTTCCCTGTGCATGACCAAATCAGTATTGAGAAAGGCAGAGTACGCATGTGATGTGGAGGGCTCATCTCACCATGCATAACCTCCCCACCCACATTAAAACAATGTGCCTGGGGCAACTTCCCCTCTTGCTTCCTTCTCGTCCTGGCTCTTCCATGGTTGGGTAAGCTGTATTTGCTGTATGCATTCCAATGTTTCATTTTTAATTTTGACTAAAGTATACATTCAATATTAATAAGCAAGAGTGGTATTTGATAAGAAGATGATCGATAATTGTAATGATTAGATCTGGAAAGTCACAGTCTAATATTGTTAACACTTAGTGAATGGTCAATAATTCTACACATTGGATCCTTTCACATAAGCAGCAGGAGGTGTTAAAAAAACATTTCCCCTGACTGCCCACCTACAAGAGGAAATGTTGCCGCTCAGATGGGTACACATTGCTGCAGCTGCAATGCTTTAAATTCTAATTGTTCATGCTGACTTTGACAGGTAGCTTTGCATCCAGAATACCTGCAATCCTCCTTTTGCTATCCTTTAAAAAAACATCCCACCACTGATCACTTTTCAAGAGGGCAATAGATACCAACTGTCTAAGCCAACTGTGAGTTGGTGAACTTGCTTGATGGCAAACTAATGTACAGCAAGCTATGCAAACATTTGCAGCAATGTAATACTGGAAAAACATGTTTGTAAAAACATGATGGTAAGCCTTTTTCTATGTTTATGTTGTTTTTCCTTGATGTCTAAGTGTGCATTTCAGTAATTTCATTTACCACTTTTAGGCCTTAGTCCATAGTCACAAAAACAGTGTTTCATGGTGCCTTGCTGGTGAAAATTCAGTGGCCTTAACTCCATTGCCCTTGAAAAGAATCTATTGAGCAACAATATTTGCTTTGCTGCTTTTTAATAAATTCTGTAAACAATGTCATCTTAGCAGCAACTTCTCTTTTCTTATCGGTAGAGGTATCTTTTTAGTCCTACCTTTTATACATTTAAAAAAACATAATGTTATTCGGCTGTTTTCATTCTTTAAAAGCCTCTAGGTCAAGAATAGCTACATGAACAAAATACAAGATGTAAAGCAAGCAATTAATGTACTTTAGGCAATGAACTTGTGAACCCACTGCCTGTATATTAGTGTGTTGTTTCTTTTCTGTTTATATATTCTCTTTAAATATGTGCATTTTACTGTGCATGCATTAAGCATGGGGACTGTTAGCACGTCTAAAGTAACATCTGCTCTGTCTTTTTGTTGCTGGGTTCATTGTATAATTAGCTCTATATTTCACCAAATACAATTTTACTCCCAAGGCAGATAGAACAGCATGAACAAAACATAAATAATTGCAGATTAGAGAAACAGGAGGCCAACTGGGTCTAGATAGCTTTGTTGGAAATAGGGTTAAGGAGAAACGAAGGTCATAAGGGAAAATGTAATACAAATAAAACACAAACATCTATGTCAGAGATCTGTGAAAATAAGAGGATTTTAAAATAATCACATAAAAATTCTCAAAGTAGGCCTCTCAATATAATATTGCTAGTGATCATCATCTCTTTTTCTACCTCTCTCTGTACACACATATACTGTACACATATATGTAATTTGAACGTAAGTGATATCTATGTCACTTGGTTAAGATTTTAGAATTTTTTTTTTTATTCTATGATATGGCCATTGACATTGTTTGCCATCGACAACCCAGAATTTCAAAGGATTATAACTGAAGTATGTTCTTTTTCAGATGTATGCTAAGAAATATATTTTACTAGTTTATAAAACATATAGCTGTGGTTGGAACATTAAAGTATTACAGAAGAAAAAAAAAAACAAGAGTTTTTTTTTAGTTTTAGATGGAGTGGAGAGGGATTGGAACACCTGTCAGTTTTTTTTTTCTTTTTTTTTTTTAGTGCTGTCTGTGCCACAGGGAATGTAACCCTCTCTATTTGTTCTGGTGACCATATCACCCAAAGTTAAAGTGAAAGAAGAACAGAAATAGGGAGATCTTCAATTGGGGGCACTGGTGACTATTAGGAATTTCCCTCCCTTTGGAGAAATTCCTTCTCACTTCCGGTTTTGGCTATGCAAAAAGAGGTGAAAGGAAATCTCCCCATTGGGACATTGATGTAAAAAAAAAAAAAAACTGACAGGGTTTTATAACCCTCAATTGTATCCAATATGAAAAAAAAAGTTGTGCCTTCAGTTCTACTTTAACCACTTGCCGACCGCCGCAAGTACATATACTGCGGTGGTCAGCCCCTCCTGGGCAAAGTGACATACCGGTATGTCACTCGCCCACAAGCCTCTAGGGGGTGAGCGCACGCTGCTGGAGGCGCGCTCCTGCCCCGGCTCGTTCCCTGACATCCCCGCGCGAGTGAATGGCGGCTAAGGAGGGAGAAAGGCAAGCGGCTAATGTAAACAAAGCCGCCTGTCATCTCCCTGGTGTAACTGCGGAGACTACATGATCCTGCAATGTAGGATCGTATGTCTCTGTGGTTAAATCACAAGCCACGCCCCTTGACAGCTAGAATCACGCCCCTAGGGACACACTTAACCCCTTGATCACTAATAAAGTTAACCCCTTCCCTGCCAGTGTCATTTTTACAGTAACAGTGCATATTTATAGTAATGTCACTGGTACTCCCAAAAGTGTCAAAAATGTCAGTCAGGGGTCCGATCTGTCCGCCACAATGTCGCAGTCCTGCAAAACAAATTGCAGATCGCCGCCATTACTAGTTAAAAAAAAACAATAAAAATGACATAAATCTTTCCCGTAGTAAGTAAACGCAATAACTTTTGTGCAAACCAATCAAAATCCGCTTATTGCGATTTTTTTTTTACCAAAAATATGTAGCAGAAAACAAATTGGCCTAAGATGTTAAAAAATTTTGATTTTTACATTTTTTTTGTTTTTAGAATTTCATATAACAAATTTGAAAAATATTGTTATTTTTTCAAAATTGTCGCTCTTTTTTTGTTTATAGAACAAAAAGTAAAAATCTCACAGGTGATCAAATACCACCAAAAGAAAGCTCTGTTTGTGAGAAAAAAAGGACGTCAATTTCGTTTAGGTACAGTGTCACATGACCGCACAATTGTCTGTTAAAGTCACGCAGTGCCGAAATCGCAAAATAGGCTCTGGTCTAAGAGCAGCCAAATCCTCTGGGGCTTAAGTGGTTAATTGTTTATTTGGTTTGCATAAGGTATTAGGGAGATGATGCATATAAGCCTTACTCTAGCTAGTTTTTTTCTTACATTTTGCATAGATTGGAGTACATTTTACATTTTGGTCAGATTTGTAATTCTATATATGATCCTATTGGAAAAAGGAGGGGGGTTCCTTATTTTTTGCTGACCTCATGAAGTCCACACTGGTAATGAGCACTGCAGTTTTCAAACTTTTAGAAGGCATGGAAATCAATAAAAGATGTAAAAAAAAACTACCTTAGGGCAAGCTAACAAGAAAAAGTAGTAGTTTTCTTGGCCACCAGATGTCCTCTGATGGTCAGCATTACCCAACCTTCTTTCTCTGGGGGCAGGTTGACCTGCCCCAGAGTGTGACTAAACATTGAAAGGAGAAGCAGCACAATAATGAGCTCATCACTCTGTATCTCTGATTTATCTTTGTATCTGTGTGCTTGCTGTCAGCACATAAACAGACTGGCTCTTTGTACTGCTTCGTCCTACGAAACTTCACCCCTGCTGTACAAAGACTGCAAGAGGCGGTATGCTAATGTTTAAAGAGCTACATTAATTAGTGCCTTTATTATCTGCATAGAGTTCAGCTTCAAGGTTATATGTATTTTAACTCATCTTGATAATATAGAGACATTATAGTCTTTTTTTAACATAAACATTTTGGAGACAATCTCTCAAAGCATTTTCTATACTTTATATACTAATGGATATTTGGGGTGGTATTATAAACAGCAACAGCAGATTCTGGCTGGCATAATGGCTTGCTAAAACTTGTAGAACTGATATAATACAAAACACCTGCAGACAATTCTGCCACAACATAAACTCGACAAAAGTATACTGCTTTAGTTATATAATTCATTTTAAGCTCTCTACTTGCTCAAAGTGGACAGAAACATCTGATGTAGTGTGTTACTGCTTGTAGTTATTGCTCAACATCAGTGCAACCATGTGATGTTGAGTGATACTTACAATGAGGAATGCCACTCAGTTAGCTATTATTTGGTTGAATAAATATATTTGTGTACACTACATTAGGGAGAAAGACAGAACAGAATAGGTAATGGAGCTAGGAATAGTTACATTTAACTGGACCTTTTCTGTAAGTCATTTAGTAGTTTCTCCAAGCCATTTCTTCAGTTGCAACATTACAGAACAAGGTTAAAGTGTTTTTTTCTTTTTTAAATTACGAACATGTTATATTTACCTGTTCTGTTGTTTTGCACTAAGCAGCTCCAATTCTCCTCTTTTCGGGTCCTCCACCGGCACTCCTTGCTCCTCTCCCTCTAGCAGTGCCGCCAGAGAAAGTTGCTTGCCCTGGGGGGAGGGGGGGTGGCACCGCTGCATGCTCACCCCTGAGCCACTGCTGTATGCGCCCATAAGACATATAGAGTCGCGTCTCGGCGCCATCCCCCATCTCTTCTCATTGGTTCTTTGGCTGTGATTGACAGCAGTGGGGACCAATGGGCTTCCGCTTCTGTTTTAGGGAATGAGGAAGGAGAGTCCTGGGACAGCTGAGGCTATCGTGAACATCTCTGGATCGGAGGTAGCTCAGGTAAGAATTGGGGGGGGCACTGCACAAAGGAGGTTTTTTACTTTCAAGCATAGAAAGCATGAAACTTAAATGAGAACTTTCACAGGCAGATAGTGTAAACTGTAATAACAGAAATGGCCAATACTAGAGAAAAAGAACCTATAGAGAACTAGGAGTCCTAGTATTTTGACCTCTGCAGCACCATCAAATAGCAATGCCATCAGGTACTCGATCTTCTAAAACTCCTGGGACCCATAAAAGTCAGTCAGGCTTCTATGGTGGGAATTATGAGGGTGGCTGAATGCAAAAAAAAAAAAAAAAAGTGGCATTGTTTTTTTAAATTGAGAGCTGGTGAAAACAAATAGGAATACCTTAGTCAAGGACATCTGCAATCTGATCTTATCAACAGCATACACTGTTGTTAAACTTGGCCAAACAGTGCCTGATTAAACGTTCTGCGAATAATTGTAACGTTAAAAATGTAATGATTAATATGTTTTCACCATTTACGGTAAACAACCACATATCCTTGAAATGATTATATACCTTTGGCCATTGTAAGGCAAATACCTTGAGTAAACAGCTTCATTAGAGAGTATGAGACATCTGGGAGGCATTTTGTTGCTTTAATGGAAGCTTTTTCCTGGACATTTCACCAACAACTTCAGATCAATTACAGGTGACAGCATAGCTGTGAGTACCTTTACAATATAGGTCCAATGATGGAGTTAGCTGTAATAGCACTACAAATTTAATTTTCCTTCTCTTTTAGATTCAGACAACAAACAATAAATCATATTAAAGCAGCGATAGCAAAACACCAATAAGGTATTGCATCTACTCATATCTAGGGAGATCTTTAGTAGTTTTCAAAAGCAATGTAATTAGACGAGCCATTCTTTCTTGAAAGATTACCAAGTGCATTATTTCTATATGGATCTTCAGGTTTTTACAGGTGTTACTCAAAAAGGGTGACAGAGGTTAAGAGCCAAAAGACCATTTATAATGTAGCTTTACTTGAAAGCAAAGACATCTGAGACATAAAACAAATCTATAAAACACATAAAACAGCATGAGAGCATCAACAGCCAAGGAATAATAATATAATCTCACATTGAAAATTACTTTGTAGAGGAATAGACTATGCTGAGAAATAGAATAACATTTCATGTTAACCCATTCTGAGCCTTACTTGTTAGCAATGCTCAGGAGTACAAATTAAAGCCACCAGCTGGCAAATAAATTGTATTTCTTTACTGCACTGAAGGCAATAAAAGCATATTTGATTGGTTGGTGCGCTTAGTTCGAATTTGCTTGATATAGTAATTCCACTCTTTCATTCATACTGCTATTCGTTTCTGATTATAGGGCAATTACTGTAACTTCACACTCACAATTGTGCATAGAAACCATAATGCTTATCATGCACCAATACTTTTTGAATTTGCATCATTTATTCTCTTGGCTGGAGATTTATGTCAGTGTAATTACTATGTATTGCTTATTTATTATGCTTTTTAGTTTTCAGTTCAGTATCAAAATGCATAAAGCTAGGAACGTTGATTTTAAAGGCCTGGAAATTATCAATATTTTATAATTAATATTTGTTTCTTTCTCTAAGTAGTTATGAGGATGCTTATTACACAAGCTCAGATTAGAGTTGACAATTGCAAACATAAGCCAACCAACATGGAAGCAAAATCAATACATACATTTCCCTTGGGGCCACTATTTACTGTTCACAGCACCATTTACTTAATGGAATGGCAGTTATGTTTGCAAAAACCTTGTAACTAGCATTTTTATGTTTTAACTAAAAGCAGCTTTCTCCATGAATAACAAAAATAACGTGCTTGCTGTAGTTAATGGCAAAAATATTTTAAGCTGTCATGCATCAATAACTTATATGCTGCAGAATAACAGGACAAAGCAACATTTCTGAAGGGAAGCACTTCAGTTGGCAAGCTTTGTTAACTTATCTTGCTTAATTTGAGTGAGATAATGCACTCATCCATAATTGTCTATTAAATAGGTTGAGCCTTCCTGCATTTTCAAGCTCTTTATAAATTTCTGCTGATGCTGGAACTGTATCTCTCTTGTCATATGAGAGCTAGATGCTTGCTAGAGACATGTCTAACCAGCTGACTATTTGAAGTATCATGTGATCTTTACATAACTTATTTGTATGCTATATAAAACATGATGTGTCAAAATGGCAGCAGAAATGGTTACAGCATCTAGTGATGACCTACTTACAAGATGAAAAAGTAAAGAACACCCTCAGGGTGTTTTGATCTCATTCACACAATATTTGGTGTGCATCTTCGACTTCTTTTCTCCTATGGCATTTGTTATTTATATAGTACTTTATTTTCATCATCCTTACAAGTGAGAAATGTAGTGGTAATACTTTATGATAGAATACCTTTAAGGGCTCATGTACACTACAGCTTCTAAAATTGAGTTTAGGAGCTTTTGGCGTTTTTTTTTTTTTTTGCCAAAAGTCCTAAATTCAACTCTATTAAAGCCTATGTGTCCATGTACACATAGGCTTTTATAGAGTTGAGTTTAGGACCTTAGGCAGCAGCTTCTAAACTCTTTTAAAAGCCTATGTGTACATGGACACATAGGCTTTTATAGAGTTGAGTTTAGGATCTTAGGCAGCAGCTCCTAAACTCTTGTAAAAGCCTATGTGTACATGGACACATAGGCTTTTATAGAGTTGAGTTTAGGACCTTAGGCAGCAGCTTCTAAACTCTTGTAAAAGCCTATGTGTACATGGACACATAGGCTTTTATAGAGTTGAGTTTAGGACCTTAGGCAGCAGCTTCTAAACTCTTGTAAAAGCCTATGTGTACATGGACACATAGGCTTTTATAGAGTTGAGTTTAGGACCTTAGGCAGCAGCTTCTAAACTCTTGTAAAAGCCTATGTGTACATGGACACATAGGCTTTTATAGAGTTGAGTTTAGGACCTTAGGCAGCAGCTTCTAAACTCTTGTAAAAGCCTATGTGTGTACAGGAAGCCTAAAAGTTCTAGCAATTTTTGCCCCCATTCTCCCACACAGTCCCCAATTGCTATGACAATGGGTATAAAAATCCAGTGGATTGCATTAAAGTAATATAATAGTTGTCCAGTCTCTTGCCATTTGGAATCCAGTTAGGTTCTTGTTGTCAGTGCTTTTGAACTGCATTGCTCATTAGGAATTCAACCCCTGCTTTCAGAGTGGCTTTTTGACTTTAAGTAACGCCATATTCTTTCACATTAGGATATCAGTCTCTGATCTGCTGTACTGTAGTATGCCTGCCTATTGCAGCCTACCCATGAAATATAGAAAAGTCTATGGATGTATCTAACCTCATTGACCAGTCTGGATCTACTGATCAACTGACATGCAAACATTGCACTGAATGAGGATGCTTATGCACATTTTCCCCATATACCCAATTTTAAGCATAGGTTTATGCCATGTTTACTCTAAGGTATTGTTATACCTTAGAGTTTGCATATTTCATAATTACAATGGGGGTCATCAACCTACTAAAATTGAATTGTTAGGGCAATGATTGTTGTACTTTCTACATAAAAAGTACACAATAGGGAAGCCCCAAAAAGAAAAAAAAAAAGAAAGAGAATCACCCATTCTGTCAAGGATTCTGCTGATGCTAAAGTAATACATATCCATAAAGCCCGTTATATTTGGAAATGTAAGTGAGTTTCATTTTACCACAAGGTTATATCAGTAAAAAATGAGTAACTGTAAAATCAGTCTGTATATGCAGTAAAGCATGCTTGTTATACTCACTGTGGAACCTAGGGGGTTAATCCTGTGCATTGTGTAAAAAGGCTGTTTGATCCTGTATTCTCTGATCCTCTTCTCCTTCCACAGTCCCCAATCCATCTCCTGATAGAACAGAGCCTTGGGGGTACTCTGCACATGCTCAGTTTGGTGTGTATTCATAGAACGTTTTTTTATTTTTTATTTATTTTGGAAGAGTGCATGTGGTCAGCACAGGGCCAGTCAGCACTGTCCAGACAGAGGGTCAGGGGTCATGCAGCCTCATAGAACAGTTAGAGGAAAATAAAAACTCCTCCTACAAGCTTTAACAAGTGCTCGGCTGGACACTTATAGAAGTCACAAGACTGCTATATACTGCTGATGAGAAAAGGTAATTAGCAGTTTATATTTACTAAAATAATTGCATTTCTTTGTTCTGTGTACTGTGGGAGATCAGATATAGTGGATGCAGGGTCCTGCGTTTAGTAACACTTTAACCACTTAAGGAACATGCCTATTTCTGACACTTGTTGTTTACAAGTTAAAATCAGTATTTTTTGATAGAAAATTGCTTAGACCCCCCAAACATTATATATATATATATATATATATATATATATATATATATATATATATATATTTTTTTTTTTAGCAGAGACCCTAGTGAATAAAATGGAGATCATTGCACCATATTTGCGCAGCGGTCTTACAAATGCAGTTTTTTGGAAAATGCTGCTCCGGTCCTCCAAGGCCATAGAGTCAAGTGGGGGCCATCTTGCCCTCACTCGACTTCCTGCCAGGGGCATGGACAGATCGGATAATTTTTCTCCATTACGGGCTCTGATATGCGGGGAAAACCAACGGGAAGAGGCGGGAAGGGGGTGAGCACCTCTCCCTCCACCCATAAAAGTGATCCTGTGACATATCTGCCACTGGGACCACTGTTATGTGAAAGAGGACCACAGGCCTAGTAAGAAAATACTATCTGCTGCTATAACACTGGTATTTAATGTCGAAATACCGATGTAAAACTGTGGTGGGTGGTCCGGAAGTGGTTAAAGTGGTATTAAACCCCAAACCAAAAATTTATTATATTGCAGCTTACTAATTATTAGATTTGTTTTCTTTTTTATGCTTTTTTTCTCTCTGATTTCCCATGGTAATCAGGCCAGTGACACACCTCTTGTAGGAGTGAGACACAACTCCGGAGAAATGAGCACATGAGACACAGCATCATTATTAGTCTGGGGGGGGGTGGGGGGTAGTGTTACATGTAATAACAGATTAAGATGCACTAACAAATTGGAGTCAAACGCCAGCTACTACTTTATAAGAAGGTAAAGCAAACAACTTTTTTTTCTTATGGGATAAAGGTTTTGCATGAATAAATAAAAGCTGATCTTTTTAACTGCCCCTGCTAGTGTTAAGTGGTTTGTCCATGTAAACTGATACATTCTGCTGGAGAGCTTGAGCTTTGGAAAAACATCAGAATTAATGGCTGGATCACCAGATCAAAATAGAAGAAATATGCATAGAAAAAAAAGCGAATACATCCACCACATCTAAGAATTGATAAGCTGCAATATAATAAATGTTTACTCTTGGGTTTAAACATATTCTTTAGAGGCATAAAGGAAAAATATCAGAATTAATGGCTGGATCACCAGATCAAAATAGAAGAAATATGCATAAAAAAAAAAGCTAATACATCCACCACATTTAAGAATTGATAAGCTTAAATATAATAAATGTTTACTCTTCGGTTTAAACATATTCTTTAGAGGCAGACATTATGATCTAAATTGTTAGATTGTCTTAACAAATCAGGCAGGAAGGTAGTTAGGTGGAATCTAGTAAAGAAGTAGAGGCTGTTCTCTTAGAAAAGTCAAAGTTCACCTATACTGTATTATCTTAGTGATTATTGCAAAGTGCAAGGGAATTTTTAAAAATAGGGATTATTCTTTCACATGATTGGATGATTGACATAAAACGTGTTCCCCGTACTTACAAAGCTAGGTGACTATTTGCTTTGCAAAGTGAAAAATCTATATTTCTTTAGCAAATCAACCCAGTTTATTTGTGTGTATACATTTTAACTTGAACTCCTAAACTCTTCAATCAGAACTCCATCCAAGCAGCAAAATCTATCTGCACAGTCATGCTTATTTGATTAGGAAAGCAATCATGAATACCTTTCTTCAGTTCTTCTCATGTACCTGTTGATACTGCTAGTGGTTCTTGTCAGGGCTTTTTTTTCTCATAAAATAGGTGAAGGAACTCTATCACGAACCCCCAAAATCCCCCTTTCCCCAATAACACACACACACCCTCCAACCGCATCAAATAGTGGGTTTGGTCAAATTGTGGAGAGTCTTAAAGGGTTATTAAATACCAGGAGTGCATAGTACAGTACATAGTAAGTACAGAGTGCAGAGTTCAGTGGGGGTTACACACAGTGTAAAGTTCAGAGTTGCACTACATGCAGTGTTTGGGGGTGCACTACGCATATACTGCAGAATTCAGGGGTGCGCAACACTGTGCAGACTTCAGCCTTCTTCCACAGCTGCTTAGTTTTTCATCCCCCATCCACATCTAAATTTCACCCCTCTTCTTTTCTAGCAACCCCCTGCACACTGTAGGTGGCTCCACCTCTCTCACTTGCAGGGAGATTATCAAATGGGGATGTCAGCATCTGCACTACACCCCAGGCACCTGCATCTCTCTTGTCCCCATCCTGCACTCAGTGGGAGCCACTTAGGAGTTTCGATCTGTGGGAACTGTTGGAAGACAAGCGGTCACTTGAAAACACATAAGTCATACTTCTGTGTTTACAAGTTATAGTGGTGAGCAGGGAGAAGAAGGCCCGAGCCAGAAGTGGTGGAACTGAGTTCCACCAAGTTCCAGCTGAAAAAAAAGCCTGATTCTTGTAATCCTGGGCTTCCTGTAAGGGGCCGCTAGGTGGAGATGACATCATGCCACCTCCCACACCTTGGAGCAGTGATTTAGAACCCTAGCTTCCCAGATGTTTTGGAACTACATTTCCCATGATGCTCATGCACTCTGTGGTGTAGCTGAGCATCATAGGAAATGTAGTTCCAAAACATCTGGGGTGCCAAGGTTCGCCATCACTGCCCTAAAGGCTGTATACAACCTTAGTGTGAAATATTTTGTATTTGCCTTGCTAAAGAAATGAAAACATATCTTTATCATGTTCAGGAATACAAAAATGCACATTAAAAACAGAAACAGAAAATAAATACAAAAACAAAAAATCCTCTTTTGGAGAACAAATTGTAACTTGTACTGCGCTTCGGTCCTCCTTTTTTTTTTTTTTTTTAATTTCATGTAGGAACTTCGTTTTATTATTTCTAGGTATCAAATACTTCCCCAGAAACAATTAGAATGTTAATATTTATTAATACATACTTCCATGTTTCACACTGACATGTAACTGATGAACAGTTATTTAAAGTTCTACTTATAACTGGTAGAAAAATCCTCCAGTGGCTTGCAAAAAAGGAACATATTCAATTGCCCTTACTTGTTTGATGCTTTCTATTGGTTAATTCTGTTTCAGAATTTTTTATGCCTTTGTAGAACTCCAAGCTTTTTTCCTCTATGAAGACCTGTATTCATTTTCAAACACTGTCACATTTATTCAAGTACACAATTATACAGAGGCAGCTGGCTTTTATCTAGCGATATTTACTTCAAAAAGCAAAGTTAAATGGTATCATAGATTAATTCTTAGGGCACAGAAGATTCTTTTTAGAGTAGAAAGAGATTTTGTAATTACTTAGGCTACAGCAATAAATTCGAGTATGTGTACTGTTAGATTCATCATATGATATGCCACAATGCAAAGCAGCAATAAAAAAAAACAAGTTATAAAAATCAAACATGGGAACATGACATCGTTGTCACAAATATGCATTACAGTTTGTCTATAATTTACAGCTCTGCATAACATGCTTTCTTGAGTAGTATTTTTTTCATTCAGGAAGCAATGAAACTTCAAAAAGGGCATTATCCTCTGCAATTTCTTACATAAATCAAACTGGAAATAAGACACATTTTACAATTCAATTTAAGATCCCACTGAGACAATAATGTTGCAAGCTGTGCATTTTGCAAAGTAATATAGTAATGTCTAGTTTGCATTTTTGAAAAACCAAATTAATCACACTTTATTGAATATGTTCAAGCAAACCTAAAATCATTTATTATTAAAAATCTCTTGCAACAAATATAAACTATATTTTATACATAAAGGACAAAGTCATTTATTCATTAGGATAAAATGCTTGTACGTAGTATTTTAGAAGAACACGAAATCACAATGTGAATGTATAGTGAATGCAAATCTCTGTAGGCATGACAGAGACAATAAAAAGGCAACAATTAAAGCACTTTTCCTGGAAACAGTGATTTGCAGTATAGCAGGATATACAGGTAGACTGTAAAAGTGTTTGAGCTACTCAAACAAAACATTTTTTAGAATATACTTTCAGTTGAATTATTTTATACAAATGTATATGCATGTTTTTTGCTTTACAATGTGTTATTAAATATGGACCATTAAAGTCAGCATTTACATTTTTATCTTCTTTTGTTGGGGCACAGGTCATGCATTTTGGCTATATATGTTTAAATCTGATCTCCAGGCATTTAAACAGTCAAAACATACACCAATCAGCCATAACTTAATGACCACCCACCTAATATTGAGTAGGTCCCCCTTTTGCCACCAAAGGACCCCTGACCCATTGAGGCATTGATGCCACTACACCTCTGAAGGTATGCTATGATATCTGGCACCAAGCCATCAATAGCAGATCCTTTAAGTCCTCTAAGTTGCGAGGTGGGGCCTCTATTGATTAGACTTGTTTTTCCAACACATTCCACAGATGCTCGATTGGATTAAGATCTGGAGAATTTGGAGGCCATGACACCTCCAACTTGTTATGTTCAATAAACCATTTTTTCAGTCTGCTGGGGGACATTATCCTGCTGCAGGGAAGCCATAAAGGAATACTGTTTCCATGTAGGGGAGTACTTGGTCAGCAACAATGTTTAGGTAGGTGGTACATGTCAAAATAACATCCACATGAATGGCATGACCTAAAGTTTCCCAGCAGAATATTGCCCAAAGCATCACGTTGCCTCCTTCGGCTTACCTTCTTTTCATACTGCATCTTGATGCCATCTCATTCCCAGTTAAGCAATGTACATGCATCCAGACATTCACATGAAGTGAAAGAAAATGTGATCCAACAGACCAGGCCACCGTCTGCCACTACTTTGTAGTCCAGTTCTGATTCTCGCCTGTCCATTGTAGATTTTTTTTGGCTATGAACACGGGTCAGCATGGGCACCCTGATTGGTCTGTGGCTACGCAGTCCCATGCACAACAAACTGCGATCCCAAATTTTTCTGCTTTCAACAAATCTACTTCAGGGACAACATGTTTACTGGCTGCCTCTAATATCCCCCTGAATTTTAGATGCCATTGTAACAGGATAATCAATGTTATTCACCTAACCTGTCAGTGGTCATAAAGTTATGGCTGATTTGGTGTAAATATGCAAATTGCTTGTTTACGTGTCAAGGGATTTTGTAGTTCCAAGTAGCTAGCCCTGTGATTCCAGCACCCCTGCTTAATTACAGAGCCAGAACCTTAACCTCATGGATGCTGCAGCACAGTCTGTCCAAGAACACACCCCCCATACTACTAGTACTATAATAGTCATTGCTGACTCATTATTGTCTGTCTCTCTTTTAAGGCCAGGTTCACAATGCTATGACATGGAAGTCGGACAACCTTCAATCTGACTTTGCCCTGTCTAACTTTCATGGGGCTTCAATGAATGGGATCCGACTTTGATCTGACCATACCAGGCCCTTTGAGTCTGGTATGGATCTTGAGGGGGGAACCCCACATAAAAAAAAAAAAAAATCGGTGTTGGGTCTCACCCCCAAGACCATACCAGACAAGGGTCTGCTATGAATTTTGAGGGGAAATCTCACACAAAAAACAAAACGCTGTGAGCCCCCCCCCCCCCCAAGTTTCATACCAGACCATTATCCATGCATGCCACTTGGCAGGTCAGAAAAAGGGGGGCCGACTGAACCCCCCCCCCACCTGGACCATACCAGGTCACATGCCTTCAAAGTGGGAGAGTGGGTGCTTTAGGGCAGGGGGGCTCTGCACCCCCCCACCCCAAAGCACCTTGTCCCTATGTTAATGGAAACAAGGGCCTCTTCCCGACAAGGGGCTTATTGGAATCTAGAAGCCCCCTTTAACAAGGGGGCCCCAGATGTCATCCGTCCATGTGAATAAATATAGGGTACATTTTACCCTTACCCATTCACCCCTAAAAAGCAGTGTAGTGTAAATAAAAACAGACATTTTTTGACAAGTCTTTTAATAAATGTGAAGAATGTCCCCCATCCTAGCTCCAATGTGTCTTCTTTCTCTGGTCTACTCCCTCTGGTCTTCTCCCTCAGCTGCTGTCTTCTCCCTCTGGTGAGGAGTTTAGCCATGGGACGGGGCCATCCGGTGACATCAGCATGAGGCTCCACTCCTTGTGACATCACACAGTGTTACAAGGGGTGGATCTTCATGCTGATGTCACCGGATGGCCACTTTCCATGGCTATATAAGAACTGGCAGACATCTCAGATGACACAAGGGCAGGAGCAAGCATCAGAGGAGGACTGTGTTGACGGCGGAGAAGACAGCAGCGGCGGAGAAGACCAGAGGAAGAACGCATCACAGGAAGGAGAAGACCGGAAGAAGAACGCATCACAGGAAGGAGAAGACCGGAAGAAGAACACATCACCAGAAGGAGAAGACCGGAGGAAGAACTCATTACTGGAGAGAGAAGACAGCAGCAGAGGGAGCAGACTAGAGAAAGAAGACATGTTGGAGCTACGAAAGGACTTGTCAAAAACATCCCTTGTTTTTATTTACACTACACTGCTTTTTTTTTAGGAGCAAATGGGTAGAGGTAAAATGTACCCCATACTCATTCACGTAGGGGGGCTGGGATCTAGAGGCCTTGTCCCCGTCAACATGCAACCCCCCATGTTGAGGGCATGTGGCCTAGTATGGTCCAGAAGGGGGGGCACTCACTCACCCCCCCCCCCATCCTGACCTGGCAGCCGGCATGCTCACGTAAGGGTCTGGTATGGATTTTGGGGGACCCCATGCCATTTCTTTTTTTGGGCGTGGGGGTTTCCTCTCATAAATCCATACAAAACTAAAGGGTCTGGTATAGTCTTGGGGGGGACCCCATGCTGTTTTTTTTTTTTAATTTGGCATGGGGTTCCTTCTTAAGATTCATATCAGACTACAAGGGTCTGGTATGGTCTTGATGGGTACCCCAAACGTTTTTCTTTTTTTTTTAGTTTTGGCGTGGGGTTCTCCTTCAAGATCCTCAGGGCACAAGTCGCAAGCCACAAGTTGAATCAGTTAAGATGATGATCTGACTTTGATCTGACTTCAGTGGTATTGAATGGGCTGAAAATGGACCAAAGTCAGACCAAAGTTGTGCAGGAACCTTTTTCAAAGTCGGACCGACTTGTGTCAGACCAGTTTGGACGACTCTCATAGGGAACCATTGATTTATACACGTCTTGCGACATGTGCTATCAACGTCGAGGCATATGTTGCACCAGTGTGAACCAGTCCTTATACCAGGGTGTTTTCTGTCAACACATATGCGCTGCAGCAGAGGCTGATTAGCTTCTAATGCTGACTCTGCCTGTCTGCTGTACAGGTATTTATACTAGTTGTCTTTGCTTAGACAAATATGAGAACTGACATTGCTGATTTCCCTTTAAAAGGAGTATTTCTCTATCTTTCACTAGTTTCTGTGCTTTCTGACTCAATGACCTGAAACAAGCATGCAGCGAGTAAAGTCAGAATTAATATATTCATCAAAAGTCGAGGCTTATATTAAAGTTTAAACAAATTCACTTTTATTGATATCACAGTAAAATATGGTAAAGATATATTGTTCACACTATGAAGTATTATTTTACATTGCCTCAGTATTCAACTTTGCACCCAGCCTGTACCTATCTGCTCTTTAAATACTCATAGAAAATATCAAATAATCAAATGACCTAGAGTGCTATCACTATATATTGTAGCTCAGCTACACAGATGAAGGGGTGAAAATTTCACTCAAAGTGTTTTCCAGAATTGAATTCTGCTAGGATAAAAGGGGTTGTTGATGCTCAGATGTATAGTTACCCCAGTGCTTTTGTCCCACTTCTGTCCCTACCCAGAATGAAGGCATGTACTTCTCCCATATAAGAGAACATTTTGGAGAAGTGGACAATACCGCTTATTTTTTTTTTGGGTACCTATACAGCTTACTAACAGCAACCCCACTGAGGGTCTAGTTGGGTACCTTTAAACTCCACATTTGTTTTGTTCCATGTCATATTGACAGTTGGAATGAAGTCAGCTCCTGAACTGTTTGCTTAGTCCAGGTCAGTGACTCAAAAAGCTCCAAATGTGAATTGGATTAGCATGACAACCATATAACTAACATCTTTGGAGGAGGATGTCAGTAACTGCAGTTTGCATTTGTCTTGGTTCAGATTTTCCTTAAAGCGGAGTTCCACCCAAAAGTGGAACTTCCGCTTTAGGGAGTCCTGACCCCCTGACATGCCACATTTGGCATGTCATTTTTTTTGGGGGGGAGCGGGTACCGAGTTTTGAGAGGTACCCGCTCCCACTTCCGCTCGGAGCGCCGCGGCGCCCTGAACGGAAGTTCTCCTCTCCCTCTCCCTCCCTGCAATCTTCTGGGACACGTCAGAGGTCCCAGAAGATTGCCGGCCAATCACGGCGCGCAGCGCGACTCGCGCATGCGCAGTGGGTACCCGGCTGTGAAGCCACAAACTGTGACAGCCGGGTGCCCACAGCAGTGATGCACAGCAGTGATGCCTCTGGACCGTTGGACAGGTGAGTAAATGGCTGGAACTCCGCTTTAAGAAATACATTTGTAAAAATAGTAGCTTTCCAGTAGAGACAAATTATGGCAGAATGGGGCCCAAGGCAAGGTGATAGTTTTGGTCCCCTTTCATTTTGATTAAGGTTTATAAGGATTAAAGAAATCACAGATAGGCTAACCTATTTGTATTTTTTGTGTTGGCATGATTTTTTTTTTTTTAGATTCATACTGCATGCAAGTTGATCCTCCCTAGTGAAGTGACAGGCAGGTGCTCAGGTTCAACCAATTGCACTATCTTACTTGTTACAGGAGCATGAAGGTTGTAGTTGAGTTCCCGGAGATCTACCAGACCCGTGGCTCCTGCTTGGGTTTTCCTGTGGATGATCTGGCCCTCTTTCCAGGCCCATTATGTATACCATTAAACATTTACATATTTGTAAACGGGTGTCCTGTATACATAGATCCCAGGACAAAACAGGTAGAACTGCTGAGCCAGTAACGTGGCAATGACATTTTGGGCCAGTTTTTTCTGAGATCCATGTTGTAGAAGGCATTTGTGCACAGGCACAATTCTACACATGAATCAATGTTTAGATTCCTTCCATTGCTTATTTCCCAGCTTTTTAGCAGAAACAAAATGGTTGGAGGCAAGTAAGAATGAATCTATGGATACTGATTATTTCCATTACTCAATGATGTTTAAAAAAGTAAATAAAGTATATAACTGTCCAGAATTAAAGAATAAATGAATGCATACACTGTGTATGTATCAACATAGCTAAAATTCCATTTCTTTCCTTTACTGAAACTTCAAAATCATAAATATAATTTGAAACATGTTGAAGTACAATACCAATATTATAAGGTTACCTGTTAAATTTGATTTTTCTAATTATAGACACCGTCCTAAATCCCAATAATGTACCGTATATTCATTTCTACAGGGAGCAGTGATGGTTCTTGGGAGAAAGAAAAGCTTCAGTCTCTCCCAACCCAAGGATCACAAGCCTCTGTTAACCATCCCAACTTGCCTGGACAGCATAACCTTCCAGTTTCTCATCCTCTCAACTCTCTTCAACAGAATCACCTGCTACCAAATGGTACGAGATGCTGTCATTCATCCCCATCATGATTATTAGTTGTAGCTGTGTTAAAGCCATTGGGCATCAGTAGTGGGAACATATTTTCAGTGCTTAGGGGTAGTTCACTATTCTGTGAAATTAACCATTTAATAAAACTAGAACTTAGTTAATGTGAAGTGATGTGTACAGGAAAGTTTGGTATAAGTATTAGCTATTTCCCCAAGAATTACTAAATAATACCTGATACGAAGATGTTTTGTGTAAGTGTTGCAAGTGTGTGCAAATGTTGACAGTTCATAATGAGACACAACTTCTGGTTTAAACAGTGCAGAATGATTCAGTCACTAACAATAGGAAAAGACATGTTGGAACATTTTTCAGTGATTTGCCTTACATTACCACTTTGTTATAGTTTATTAAATTTCATGATAAGTGTCTTAAAGTAAAATTATATATATATATATATATATATATATATATATATATATATATATATATATATATATATATATATATATATATATATATATATGTGTGTATATATATGTGTATATATATATATATATATATATATATATATATATATATATATATATATATGTATATGTATATATATATATATATATATATATATATATATATATATATATATATACACACAAAACTTCATTGTAAAATAGAATCTGTAATACTTCTTCAACAGATAAAAATGTGCTTCTGCTTTAAAATCAGTTTTACAGACATGTGTTATGAAGAATGTGGCATCTTGCTTGTGTCTCTTAAAATAGATCCTAAAGTGATCTACATATTGACAAAAATAAGACTGTGCTATAAAATAAACTTTTTGTATTACATATATTTATTCAATTTTAAAATGGATACATTATAAGAAATAAAAACTCATGCAACTTTCTAGTTACACTTATAAATAAACAGACACATCATACTGTCAAGGGGCGTGGCTTGTTAGATCAGAACATAGCAGGATCGCATAGCCTCTGTCATGATCTAAGGGAGAATGACAGACGGCTGTGTTTACATCATCCGTCTGCCTTTCTTCCTCTCCTGTGGGAGGTTGCGAGTGACCGGCAGACATCGGAGCCGTCGGTCACACGCATGGGGATAGCAGGGAACGAGCGGGGGCAGGAGCGCGCCTCTGGCGGCGCGCGCTCGCCCCCTAGAGGCTCGTGGGTGAGTGACGTACCCCTACATCACTTTGCCCAGGAGGGGCTGACCGCTGCCGTATATAGTTGTGCGGCGGTCGGCAAGTGGTTAAAGCTTAAAGTGGATGTAAACCCCATTCATGAAATCTGACCTGGGATATACAGTATATCTTTAGTATTTACTTATCTCTCTTCAAAGCCTTGAGTCCCATGTCTTTCTGTTGCTCCATTCCTCTGTTATCAGCATGATAACTCCTGACATGTTATCATGGAGATAAAAGCAGCTGGAAATTTGTGTCAGGGTGGGTACATAGAGATAGATTACAGAGTTCTTGTCTATTCACAGCACAACTCTGCATGTTTCTTCCTTCCTCTGCCTATGTGGAGGGGTGCCTTTCCTCCAATCAGCTATCACAAAGTGTATGCCAAAACTCCACAACCATGACAGAGTTTATTACAAGAAGCTCCTGCACAATGGAAGCACTTCTGCATAGACCTGGAAGAAATACACAAGGCATACCAAGATTCAAATAGATACACACAATATTTGGTTATCTAGATTTCAGCTTTAAAGTGAACATATGGTCAAACACAAGTTAAAATATTAATTGAATCTGAACAAGCCCTGTAAACACTTAAAAACAAACTCTTATTCAACTCTGGAACTACAAGCATTGTGGGTAAATGTGCTTTCAACGTGCTCAAAAGATGCACTGAATTATCAGCTTCTTTCCTCCATTTTTTTATTGATGCAGAATTTTGGCAGCCTGTCCGTCTTCTAGTATAAATGAACAGCATCTGTTTCTAAGCTGCTAGAAACAAACCTAGAGACCTGACTTAGACTTTATTGTGATCTTTGAGGATGAAATACTTCACAGAACATGCAGCTAGAGAGGTCACAGACTCTTGTTAAGATGATGTAAAAATGTTACATTGCATTGTAATTAAATATAGCTTCAGTAGATCAATGTATTTTGTATGCGTTGATTGCCTTTTTTTGTATTGTGAGAAGAAACAATAAAGCACAAATGTTATCTGGCAGTAGCAAAGCAGAAAGTGGACCCAGAATATATAATTAGTAGATTAGTAGTAGATTAGTTGCCCCATGTATACATGAAATGATAAATAATTCATACAACACATAAAATGTGCTGCTAAATTATACTCATATTGTGAGGACAGTCATGCAATATTATTATACATTGTAATATGTTACTAATAAAGAGGAAGTAAACCTCTATCACTAAATTTTACCTATAGGCAAGCCTATAAGAAGGCTTACCTATAGGTGGTGTAAATATCTCCTAAATGCAAACCGTTTAGGAGATATTTACTGTAAATGCAGCCAGTGACATGAAGAAACGGACACCCATGCCATTCCTTTAGAGCCCTGTGCCGTGAACAGCAGCTCCCGGGCACATGTGTGGGAGTGGCGTTATCACAGCTCCGGCCACACACAGAGTCTATGAACCCAGAAGCAAGATGGGTGAAGATGGAAGTGGCCTCAATTGATTCGATGCTTCATTTTCAGGTAAGTTTCCCATAATGGGCTAGTATGTGATGCATACTAGCATTTTATGACATTCCTTACCTTGCAGGTAAGGAAAAAAAATGTCCAGCAGTTTACAACCACTTCAAAGTGACTTTTCATAGACAGAACCTCTGAACATGGACATCCTGGGTTTTCTTCCGAGTTGCAGCAAGTTAGCAGTTTTGAAATCTGATATCAGTCATACCCATAATATAATATATTTTTCACAGAAACCTCTGCATTTCACTGGTGAGATCATCTAATCAACCCCTAAACAATATAAAACAGTTGTTTATGAGGAAGACTGTGGCAGCTATTGAACTCTTTATGTTAGGAGATACAGCTAGTGATTTAGTAAAAATTGAAATGCAGTGTATTGTACATAGGCATAAACTTTCATGAGTGGTATATTTTTGTACCACCATTTCTCATGATAAGGACTATTACATAAAACTCCAAATGACTAGTCAAGTCAGGAAATATCAAAGCCAGAAAATGTTGTAGGCTTTTATAAGTACAGTTGGGTTTGCTTACTTAGGCTGGCCATACATTAATTTTTTTTTTCCATTCAACCACCAGGTTGGAAAAAAAAAAGACCCAATTCCTCCATCCACACACTCAATGTGGATGGGGCGGTCACTCCCTCTGTATTAATGTGTTCTGATGACTGGCAGCCTTCCCCTCCGTCAGAACACACAGATCAAATATTGCTGGCTATAGCTGGTGACACAGATTGTATAGGAAAAATGAGACATGCTGGTTATACAGCTGTCGATCGTAGATCAACTTTTTTACAACAAGCGTGCCCATGCATGGATCGGAATTCAATCCATTTATGGTCACTTTAAGGATTAAAGACTCTTCCCTTTGCTTCACTGGTTTAGTAAACCTACCCAACTGAGCATGACTTGTGCTGGTATGTAAGCGTTTCACATTTTAATATACACCTATAAACAAATAGATGAGAAGAGCTGGCAACTTACACATCTGTATCAATATAATATCTGCACCATTTAAACCAGGGGTCTTCAAACTATAGCCCTCCAGATGTTCAAGAACTACAATTCCCATCATGCCTAGTCATGTCTGTGAAAGTCAGAGTTTTACAATGCCTCTTGGGACATGTAGTTCTGCAACAGCTGGAGGGTCGTAGTTTGAGGATTCCTGATATAAACAGACTTGAGTTTGAGGAATAGACACACATGCCAATGCCAAAGGTGGCAAAATTCAAATGCTTCAACAGGTTGCTTATATTTAAAGTGTACCGATAGACAAACTTTTTTTTTTATAGAATAGCATATGGTTAGAACCCCTTTTGTTTTTCGATAACATAGCAAATGGTTTTGCTGTATATTTCCCATTGTTAAGAAAATACACACCTCCAAGACGCTAAGTAGTAAAATAGGGGCAAATAGATGAAGGACAATGCACAAAAATAAACAATGGCACTCAAATAGGAAATTAATGAGAGGTAGTCACGGTTACTAAATGATAATCAGCTGACCCTATTATTTTAGAAGCCTTAATTAGGGTTGAGCGAACACCTAGATGTCCGTGTTCGACGGGTTCGGCCGAACTTTAAAAAAAAGTCCGGGTCCGTGTCCCGGACTTTTACCGAACTTTTCCCGGACACCGAACCCCATTGAAGTCAATGGGGACCCGAACTTTAAGGCACTAAAATGGCTCTAAAACACCAAAGGAAAGGGCTAGAGTGCTGCAAATGGCAGCAAAACGTAATTAAGAGCATGGCAAGTGCTCTGCAAACAAATGTGGATAGGGAAATAACTTAAAACAACAAAAAAAAACAGAAAAATAAAACAATGTTCTTCTTCATCTCTGAAGGACGAGGCCCATATGGAGTAGGAGGGAGGTTAAGGTGGTGGTGGATGTGGCGGTGACATAGGCGTGCGCACAGGGTGTGCTGGGTGTGCCTGGGCACACCCTAATCACCTAGGGAACCATAGCATTGCCAGTGAGGAGATGGGAAAGATCTCCCTGGGACCTGCTCTGCTCTATTTCTCCTTGCCTACAGGTACATGGCCCCGATACATTACTCTCCCTGCTGGCAAACACATGCATGTGTATTTCAACTTTGGGGTGCACACCTTAATGCAATAGGCTGCGCACACCTATGGGCGGTGTAGGTGGAAGCGGCGGTGGAGGAGGACCAGGGCCGGATTAACAGCATCATGGGCTTGGTGCTGAGGATTTTGAAGGGCCTTAGGGCCGTGCCTTGCCATGCACCCAGAGGAGGAAGGGTGCAGCCATGCATGCCTAATTCAACATGGGATGCTGTCTCTGAAGCCCATAAACACATCCATGCATCGCCAACTGTCCCTCCTTGTCCGGCCTTCACGCTGTGTGGGGAGGTTCTGAGGGTGCTGCCTGGGGAAGCGAGCATAGAAGCCAGACTTCTGTGTTTACAAGTGACAGAAGAGCGGTAACAGTGAATATGGCCAACCCGGGGCCTATATAAAAGGTAGGGGCCTGGAGCTGCAGCTCCAATAGCCCCTACATTAATCTGGCCCTGAGGAGGAGGACGAGGTAGCCAACACTGCTTCTTTTCACAAATTTTAAATGAGGGTACACCCCAAAAGAGTGAGAAAGAGCAAAAATGGAACAATGGGTGGGTAAGGTCGGTATCCATTGCTATTCTGCATAAGGTACGGAAAAGTCCCGTGGGATCCATGCCTGGTTCATTTTAATGAACGTGAGCTTGTCCACATTGTCTCTGGACAGGCGGCTGCGCTTGTCTGTTATAACGCCCCCAGCCGTGCTAAATACCCGTTCAGATAATACACTGGCTGCAGGGCACGCCAGCACCTCCAAGGCGTAAAGGGCAAGCTCAGGCCATGTGCCCAATTTGGAGACCCAGAAGTTGAAGGGGGCAGACCCGTCATTCACTACATGTAGGCGTGTGCACACATACTGCTCCACCATGTTGGTAAAATGCTGCCTCCTGCTAAGACGTTCCATCTGAGCTGCTGGTGCTGCTGTTTGTTGTGGCGTGCTGACAAAGCTTTTCCACATTTCGGCCATGCTAACCCTGCCTTCTGAGGTGCTGGCGGTGCCCTGGTTGCGTTGGCGACCTCCTCCTCCTCCTCCTCTGCCTTGTGCTTCCACTGTGGCCCCGCTGTCAGATGGGAATGCCAGCAGCATGGCGTCTACCAGCGTGCGCTTGTACTCGCGCATCTTGCGATCGCGCTCCAGTGAGTGAATTAAGGACGGTACGTTGTCCTTGTAACGGGGATCCAGCAGCGTGGCCACCCAGTAATCAGCACAAGTTAGAATGTGGGCAACTCGGCGGTCGTTGTGGAGACACTGCAGCATGTAATCGCTCATGTGTGCCAGGCTGCCCAGAGGCAACGAAAGGCTGTCCTCTGTGGGAGGTGTATGGTCCGTGTCCTCTGTATCCCCCCAGCCACGCACCAGTGATGGCCATGAGCTGGCCTGGGTGCCACCCTGCTGTGAACATGGTTCCATCTCCTCCTCCAGCTCCTCCTCCTCCTCATCCTCCTCATCCTCCAGAACTGTGCCCCTGCTGGACAATTGCGTCCCTGGCGTTTGCGTGTGCAGGAACCCACCCTCGGAGCCCCTTGCGAATGACTGCCCTGAAAGCCTTGGAAATGTTACCTCTTCATCCTCCTCCTCCTCCTCATCCTGTGCCACATCCTCTTCCATCATCGCCCGAATTGTTTTTTCAAGGAGGCATAGAAGTGGGATAGTTAAGCTGAGAACGGCGTCATTGCCACTGGCCATGTTGGTGGAGTACTCAAAACAGCGCAACAAGGCACACAGGTCTCGCATGGAGGCCCAGTTAAATTAAATAGCGGAATAGAAAATATGATCCAAAAAAAGTGTATGTATATCACACGTACACAACCACACTAGGCCCCAATTACTATTGTTTGTACCCCTAAAAGGCTAGATGAGGAGTAGGGGGAGTATGGAACAGGCAGCACCCTCAAACCTTCAGAAGTATGAGATGAACCCCAACAACTTGGAAAGGTGGATCTCTCTCACACGTACCGACACAGACTATCCCGCAATTCAATTGATCCTCAAAGGTTTTTATTGAATAGCGGAATAGGAAATATGATCAAAAAAAGTGTATGTATCTCGCACGTACACAACCACACTAGGCCCCAATTACTATTGTTTGTACCCCTAAAAGGCTAGATGAGGAGTAGGGGGGGTATGGAACAGGCAGCACCCTCAAACCTTCAGAAGTATGAGATGAACCCCAACAACTTGGAAAGGTGGATCTCTCTCACACGTACCGACACAGACTATCCCGCAATTCAATTGATCCTCAAAGGTTTTTATTGAATAGCGGAATAGGAAATATGATCAAAAAAAGTGTATGTATCTCGCACGTACACAACCACACTAGGCCCCAATTACTATTGTTTGTACCCCTAAAAGGCTAGGAGTAGGGGGAGTATGGAACAGGCAGCACCCTCAAACCTTCAGAAGTATGAGATGAACCTCAACAACTTGGAAAGGTGGATCTCTCTCACACGTACCAACACAGACTATCCCCCAATTTAACTGATCCCCAAAGGTTTTTGATTAAATAGCGGAATAGAAAATATGATCCCAAAAAAGTGTATGTATATCACACGTACACAACCACACTAGGCCCCAATTACTATTGTTTGTACCCCTAAAAGGCTAGGAGTAGGGGGAGTATGTAACAGGCAGCACCCTCAAACCTTCAGAAGTATGAGATGAACCCCAACAACTTGGAAAGGTGGATCTCTCTCACACGTACCAACACAGACTATCCCCCAATTTAACTGATCCCCAAAGGTTTTTGATTAAATAGCGGAATAGAAAATATGATCCCAAAAAAGTGTATGTATATCACACGTACACAACCACACTAGGCCCCAATTACTATTGTTTGTACCCCTAAAAGGCTAGGAGTAGGGGGAGTATGTAACAGGCAGCACCCTCAAACCTTCAGAAGTATGAGATGAACCCCAACAACTTGGAAAGGTGGATCTCTCTCACACGTACCAACACAGACTATCCCCCAATTTAACTGATCCCCAAAGGTTTTTGATTAAATAGCGGAATAGAAAATATGATCCCAAAAAAGTGTATGTATATCACACGTACACAACCACACTAGGCCCCAATTACTATTGTTTGTACCCCTAAAAGGCTAGGAGTAGGGGGAGTATGGAACAGGCAGCACCCTCAAACCTTCAGAAGTATGAGATGAACCCCAACAACTTGGAAAGGTGGATCTCTCTCACACGTACCAACACAGACTATCCCCCAATTTAACTGATCCCCAAAGGTTTTTGATTAAATAGCGGAATAGAAAATATGATCCCAAAAAAGTGTATGTATATCACACGTACACAACCACACTAGGCCCCAATTACTATTGTTTGTACCCCTAAAAGGCTAGATGAGGAGTAGGGGGAGTATGGAACAGGCAGCACCCTCAAACCTTCAGTATGAGATGAACCCCAACAACTTGGAAAGGTGGATCTCTCTCACACGTACCAACACAGACTATCCCCCAATTTAACTGATCCCCAGAGGTTTTTGATTAAATAGCGGAATAGAAAATATGATCCCAAAAAAGTGTATGTATATCACACGTACACAACCACACTAGGCCCCAATTACTATTGTTTGTACCCCTAAAAGGCTAGGAGTAGGGGGAGTATGGAACAGGCAGCACCCTCAAACCTTCAGAAGTATGAGATGAACCCCAACAACTTGGAAAGGTGGATCTCTCTCACACGTACCAACACAGACTATCCCCCAATTTAACTGATCCCCAAAGGTTTTTGATTAAATAGCGGAATAGAAAATATGATCCCAAAAAAGTGTATGTATATCACACGTACACAACCACACTAGGCCCCAATTACTATTGTTTGTACCCCTAAAAGGCTAGGAGTAGGGGGAGTATGGAACAGGCAGCACCCTCAAACCTTCAGAAGTATGAGATGAACCCCAACAACTTGGAAAGGTGGATCTCTCTCACACGTACCAACACAGACTATCCCCCAATTTAACTGATCCCCAAAGGTTTTTGATTAAATAGCGGAATAGAAAATATGATCCCAAAAAAGTGTATGTATATCACACGTACACAACCACACTAGGCCCCAATTACTATTGTTTGTACCCCTAAAAGGCTAGATGAGGAGTAGGGGGAGTATGGAACAGGCAGCACCCTCAAACCTTCAGTATGAGATTGTGTTCACTGTACCCCACAAAGATTGAGTTCACTGCACCCCACAATGATTGTGTTCACTGCACCCCACAAAGATTGTGTTCACTGCACCTCACAAAGATTGTGTTCACTGTACCCCCCAAAGATTGTGTTCACTGCACCCCACAAAGATTCTGTTCACTGTACCCCACAAAGATTGTGTTCACTGCACCCCAAAAAGATTGTGTTCACTGCACCCCAAAAAGGATGTTGTTCACTGCACCCCAAAAAGGATGTTGTTCACTCCACCCCAAAAAGATTGTGTTCACTGCACCCCACAAAGATTGTGTTCACTGCACCCCAAAAAGATTGTGTTCACTGAACCCCAAAAATGATTTTGTTCACTGCACCCCAAAAAGGATTTTGTTCACTGCACCCCAAAAAGGATGTTGTTCACTCCACCCCAAAAAGATTGTGTTCACTGCACCCCAAAAAGATTGTGTTCACTGCACCCCACAAAGGATTTTGTTCACTGCACCCCAAAAAGATTGTGTTCACTGCACCCCAAAAAGGATGTTGTTCACTGCACCCCAAAAAGGATTTTGTTCACTGCACCCCAAAAAGATTGTGTTCACTGCACCCCACAAAGGATTTTGTTCACTGCACCCCACAAAGATTGTGTTCACTGCACACCAAAAAGGATTGTGTTCACTGCACCCCAAAAAGATTTTGTTCACTGCACCCCAAAAAGATTGTGTTCACTGCAGCCCAAAAAGATTGTGTTCACTGCAGCCCAAAAAGATTGTGTTCACTGCAGCCCAAAAAGATTGTGTTCACTGCAGCCCAAAAAGATTGTGTTCACTGCAGCCCAAAAAGATTGTGTTCACTGCAGCTCACACACAGAAAAATGGATGTGGATCACTGACACCTGCCTATCTCCAATCCCACACCACACAGCAATATCGATTGTAGTTTGTAGAACACAGTTTCCCTAAAATTCAGCAGACTCTGTCCCTAACAGGATTGAGAAGAGATCGTAGATCAGGATTGAGTGCAGACCCCACCCCCCACACAGCAATATCGATTGTAGTTTGTAGAAGACACTGACCCTATATAATTCAGCAGACTCTATCCCTAAAATGCCTACAACTCGCCCTGCCTAAACACTCCGACCTGTCCCTCAATTCTATCCGGACACAAATGGTTTTTTCCTGCCTATCTTTCCCTAATCAGCAGCCAGCACGTTGATGTGTGCTCTGTCCCTGAATCTAAGCAGCATAATGACGCCGCTGCGGCTGCCTCGAACTTATAAAGACTTGGTCACATGCTTCAGACGGCCAATCACAGCTACTGAGACATTTGCAGGCATGGCTGGGATGGCTTAAGGCACACCAGTTAAACGATTGTTGATTGGCTGTTGAAAGCCCGCCATGAAAAGAGCGCCAAAGCATGCAAAACCCGGAAATAAAACGACCGAACACGGATTTTTACCCGAACATACAGTAAAGTGTCCGTGTCCGTGTTCGGGTACAAAAAATCCAATTATTCGGTACGAACACGAATAATACAGTCCGTGTTCGCTCAACACTAGCCTTAATGCAGCCAGCTCATACACAAAGGAGAGAGGGCTTCAACACCAAACTACGAAAAAAAGCACAAAAAGAGCTATTGGGGAGTGATTTCACCTTACTTCCTGTCCAAGAGACAAAACAGGAGGTGAAAAGAAATCTCTCAGGGACCCTGAAAAAAGGCACCTTCGCCTTACCTCCTGTGAAAGCTGTAAAATACAATATTTTGTAGTGTAAGCAGGGTTCAAAAATGTGAATTATTTCTTTGACTACTTTGAGGTCTGACCATTTAGGGGAATTGAATGTGCACCAAAATACAAAAATTCGAGATTTCACATCACATTATGTCCTAGTGGCAATCATCAATATGAACCTTCCCAACAAGGATACAGAGAACTACGAAAATTTGATTCTATTCTATTCTATCCAAGATTGGGAAAAACACATTTTTGCTAGATATACACTTTATTAGTGCAACATAATGAATTAAATTAGCATATATTGTATTCTTTTTTTTTTTTTTGTATATTGTAACTGTAATTTTTGTGCTCTTTAACTACTTCCCACCCGCCCACAGTACATTTACTGCGATCGGGCAGCACGGGCAGGTTAGATCACATACACGTAGATCATCCTGCCTGTTCCAGGTAAGGGTCATGCATGCACACGCCCCATGCTAATCCTCACTGTCACTGGCTACAGTGGGATTTTGTCAACAAGTCCCTGCCAGTGATTTATGGCTGAGAACTGATGATCAGCTGCAACCAATCACAGCACATAGTCCTGTGTTTCCATAAACACAGCAGGGAGAAAAAAACAGCCAGATCTGTTAGTACAAGCAGCAGACATTACACTCATTACACTTGTCAGGCACACAGTTAACTCCTTGAATCCCCCTTAATGTTAACCCCTTCCCAGCCAGTGCCATTAGTACAGAATCAGTGTACAGTATTATCACTGATCACTGTATTAGTGTCACTAGCAATGTCAGTGTCAGTTTCTGTTAGTGCCAAATTTCCCACCACCCTATCACAGTCCCACTATAAGTCACTGATCACCACCATTACTAGTACCATGACTGCATAAATTCCAGTATATATATATACCATCATTTCTAGACACTAAACTTTCACCCAGACCAATTTATATGCACGTATTCAATTTTTTATTTTTTTTTAACCAAAGACATGTAGACATGGCTTAATTTTTTAAAGAAACCTGATTTTTTTTTTTTATTAAATATGTTTTATAACAGAAACTAAAAAATATTGGAGTTTTTAAAAAAAAAAAAACAAATCTGTCTTTTTTCGTTTACATAATAATAAAAAAAAAAACACCCATTGGTGATCAAATACCCCCCCCCCCCCATAGAAGCTCTATTTATGTGAAAAACGTTATATACTTTTAATTTGCGTACAGTGTTGCATGATCACGCAATTGCCAGTTAAAGTAGTGCAATGCTGAAAATTCTCTGGTCATGAAGTTAGTAAAACCTTCTGGAGGTCAAGTGGTTAATCATATTTATTGTATAGAATATGTAAGAAACAGAACAGTCTCTAATTGATGTGGTATAAGTAGCTTGTGCGCACATCATTTAATTTTTGGCCTGTTTTTTTATATTTACATCTAGGTAAAAGAAACAATTATACCCATATCACAATATAAAAAAATTGAAGCAGTTGTACATTACATACCATGTCTCTTCAGATATAGGTTCAGATGCTGTTACATGGACAACAAAAGGTGTGCTCTGATTAAATACTTATTGTGAGAGATGAGTAGTATTGGAATTAATATTTGTAATTGAACAGTTGCTGAAGTATTCATTGAAGAACAGGTGGTACAGGTCACCCTTTAGACAACAGATCATACAAATTGTTTTTAGGGGATACATTACACTTTAAGCCACTGTTTCAAAAGGCAATTAAATATAACCATCTGCGGTGTTTATTACATTGTGGAAAGTTAGTTCAATAAAACCACCTGTTTTAACATAGCTTGTATTGTAAGATGTTGAAAATAGACAGCGGGACAACTGGAAAGTTGTAAATGGTTTGACTGTTTTTTTTTCCAGTTGAATGCTTTGCTAAGCATTTCTCTTATTTTGAATGCAAAGCACAATAATTCATAGCAAGAGATTGAAATTAATATGTGACCAAGTGGATGTCTGTAACCCGAAAGGACAGTTTCCATTGATAACTGCTCTTTACAGAATTCTGTATCGTTTTACTACACTTAGAAGGTTTAAAAAAATAGAAGGTACTATGGGTGTGTGGCTTAGATGTAATCTCTCATTATCCAATTAGACTAGACAGACATTTATTGAAATGTGTTTAAAAGCACATCATTTTATTTTTTCTAATATATAATTAATTCTTTAACCCCACTGTCTGCATCTTGCTTCGATATGTAAAAGATTTTGGAAAAGTCATTGTCATCATCATAATGAAGTTTCAAATTTGAATATTAAACATAATTTGCATTTACTTTTATGGCCTCTGCAAGAAATATTATTAAGTACATTTTTTTTTTCAATATCTTCTTGTATAAAACCTTATATTTTATCTCACTTGACGATTTGTGGTGCCTCAGGTCAGGTATGGGATTTTAAGGGCAGGAGTAAAACGAGTAAACAGTAGTAGTACAATTTGTATAAAATTTATTCGCATGTATAATTATATACAGAGATTTGAGTGAATTAATGGGTAAAGTCCCATTGTGATAGTGAAGAGAAAAGAGTAGTAGGTGTGGTTACACGTGAAAATAGTGACTTAGACAAGAAGGGTAGATGGTCCTGCTCTGCTGTTCCTCATATCAAAGAATGGGAAGATGGTTGCAGAGAGGGGCCTGATCGGAATTATTATTTGGAATACCGATCAGGCCCCTCTCTGCAACCATCTTCCCATTCTTTGATATGAGGAACAGCAGAGCAGGACCATCTACCCTTCTTGTCTAAGTCACTATTTTCACGTGTAACCACACCTACTACTCTTTTCTCTTCACTATCACAATGGGACTTTACCCATTAATTCACTCAAATCTCTGTATATAATTATACATGCGAATAAATTTTATACAAATTGTACTACTACTGTTTACTCGTTTTACTCCTGCCCTTAAAATCCCATACCTGACCTGAGGCACCACAAATCGACAAACTATACTCTCGGGATGGTGGCAGAAACTATTTCTTTCCCTTCCAGTTAAGATCCAAAAAACATTTCTTCAACTTTTATCTCACTTGAAACATTGTAATTTGCAACTCAAAAAGGTGGAAAATGGCATCTATAAATTTTATAGTAGAATACTGCTGAATTCATACTCTTTAAAAATTATAATATTTATTTGTTATCAAAAACACATTTGCAAATTAAACTTTCTTTAACAGTAGCAGTTCTTAGGTTAGCTATTGCCTGGAAAAGTTGAGATTCCGCGGTATTAATTTCATAATGGTACAGACATCCTAAAGCAAAACTAGTTTATTAAACTTGATTGATTAATATGAATTATAGACTCAAAGGTATTTATTTTCATTTTCAGGTCTGGAACTTCCATTTATGATGATGCCTCATCCTCTTATCCCTGTAAGCCTACCTCCAGCTTCTGTTACCATGGCAATGAGCCAGATGAACCACCTCAGTACAATAGCAAGCATGGCTGCAGCCGCACAAGTACAAAGTCCACCATCCAGGGTTGAAACTTCTGTAATTAAGGTAATTAACGTTGCAAATATGTATGTATCTCTTGATTGCTGTACTATACCTTACTCTAAGATTTAAAATGTCTAATGTTAATAATATTGGCGATAGCATATGATTTCATAATGGGCATTCATTTGAATACTACATGTTATTTAGTAAAATCTTAGTTTTAGTCCTAAAAACCTACAAAGGAATGTACAAAACATGCTATAATATTGAAATTATGATCTGCCAAGTTCAAGATTTTTAGACTGGAATGATTTGTTTAATCGAAGAAAACAATAAATTGGTTTGCATAATGCACTTCTATCCGCCAACTCTGTGTCTTTCACACCCTGTCCTAAAGCTAATTAAAACATGTTTTGTCCTAAGACACAACTCCTGTATGCAGTATTAGCACTAAACGAAGATATTTGTAATGGTACCTACCTGCACATCAAACTGAACAAATCCCAGCTCTGCTGAAAACCCTGTTAAGGTCTTTTTCACACTAATCTGGTGTGCTTCTCCTTCAGTGCAGGTGCAGCACAGTGTACTCGTAGTTTTGGTGTGGGTTAGCTGTGATTTTTTTTATAAATTATTTTTATCAATTTTTCAAAAAAAAAAAGAAAAACACAGCAGAGCCTTTGAGCATACCCGGCTCAAAGTAAACAAAACATCAACAATAAAAAAACAATACCCATATAATTCCAGAAAATAGTCTAACAAAACTACTGCTCAGCTCCAAATACGAAGGAGAATAACTTGAAGGAGAAATATGAAGGAGAATAACTTTTGATACCATTCATCTCATTGGTTAGGATTATATGCACTTTGAGCTACTGGACGCATAGATAAGTTACAGTACCTCTAAAAGTCGACAAATACTCATATCCAAGAGGGCTTAATATATTAGGCATAAGCCATTTAGGGGGATTCCAGCCCAGACTTTGGAGAACTTATTAGGACAACCACGGGAGAGGTAGGTGGCTTTATATAATGGCAATACAACATTCACTAAGGACTGCCAGAATATTATAGTAGGAGCCTCCTTGGATTTCCACTTCAATATAATGGCTTTGAGGGCATAGAAAAGGAGTAAACAAAGGAGGGTTCTAAGCGCTCTACGAGGAACTATAGGGGTCACCAGACCAAGTTTTTGCCAAAAACTTCTATTATGTCCTGCTGCTTTGGTGTGCTTTCTGATAGTAGAAGTCTAATGCAAAATCACAGCTAACCCACACAAAAAACGTGAGTACACTGCACTTCACCCGCGCTGTGAGAGAAGCACACCAGGCAGACTGCTAAATCCCAGGGCATAGAGCAGCAGATGCTGAAGGGTGTCACCAAATGCCATAAACCTTTTTTAAACTCCTGAGTTCTTGTCGCCCTTGGTCAGTTTATTTCAACAACTCTGACTACAGCATGCAGTTTGGTTACTATTACTTATTCCTAATCACTATCATCCTTTATAAACCCAAGAACATTCTTTTTGTGTGTCTTTTTGCCATGCAGTTAGTGACAGTATCATTTACTTTTTGCAAATTAGAAAAATAAAGAAGATAATTGTTTTTTTTTTGGAAGTTTAGAATGCTGAGGCCTAAAAACAAGTAAACATTGCTTGGCTAGAAATATATTTTGTCAGTTGCAGCTGTTACATATCTTCTGCATTGTATCTAAACTCGCCACGCCATAGACATAATTCAGTAAAAATATTTTTATAGGATCTTTCAGACAAATGAAAATGCAATCTCCTGTTCCATATCCAGCCACTATAAGAAGGCAAGTCTGTTGAATAGTGAAAGTCATTATCAGATAATTAACTCTGTAAGTGCTGAATAAAAACAAAAAAAGGAACACTTACAAATATGTTTATAATGGAACTGCTGCAGGAAGCATAGAATGTGTATTTTGGATTATTACATAATTTATTTTAGTATTATTTTCAGGATAGATTTTTTTTAGTATATTAAATAGTACATATTAATATTTTGTAGTCTTCTTTCCAGCCAGCAGGTGGAGCTCTAGTCGTTTTGATATTTGAAGCATTGTTTCACTATTACTTGTGCTAAAAGACAGTTTTTGAAGAACTTTTTATGATTTTATTTACTAGAGGAGTAGCAGTTGTCCATTTTACAAAGTGAATGTTCATTGAGCTTAGTAAATAAGTTGATACTGTGTTTACTTCAATAATCTGTTTATGGAAGAAATCCTCTTTTTAAAAGTTTTTCTTATATATGGTTGGATATTTAAAACCTGCCAAGCTAATGTTATATATTATAGCACTCATTGTATGATATTATAAATATAAAGCTCACAACTGTATGGCAAAATAAACCTTTTTGTCCTAAGTTACCATTGTGTCAACACAAGCTCAATACAATGTCCATGACACGATGTAAACTTTGACAGACACGCAGGCATAGCAACCTTAAGACTGAAGTCAGAATTTGGTGGTATGCACAAGTTCACTGGATCACTTATGCATAAAGTTCCCCACCAACATGATACCTGCTAGATTTCCTCTGCCTACACATAACACACATAGGAAGAGACAAATGTATCTCCATTACTAGGTCCTACTTGACTATATTTCTTTTCCGTATATTTTGCATTTAACCTGTTCTTGAAAGGCATAGCACATCCATAGATGATGAAAATATGGTATGACTGACAAATTTCTTTAAACTGATGGTGGCAGCACATTGTGTGCAGTATTGCATCAGCAAGCAGCCATGTTTGGTAAGTCCAAAATAAGGATGTCTTAATAATGCATTGGTTGTGTCACTTTTCCCATCCACAGGACAGTGGCAGTGATGCCATATTTTCTTACTATATGGGTGCCAGTGCAATTCTGCCTGATGAGGGACAACTAAGAACATATAAAAAATGGAAGGAAAGGTGTATGGCTAAGTGGGACTCTCCTTTACGGCCAGAAGCAAGAAAAAAACATAGAATTGTATGTATCTACTCCCACAAAGAGAATTGTAGCCACAGCAAACTTTCAACTGCAAATCTACTCCTTTAAGAAATGTGTGTTTCTCCATTATACTGTATTCAGTTATAGGAATATATATAATTTATTATCTTTGTTTTAGAGGAAATTATTCTACCATTGTCTGTCTTCAAAATAGGCTGAAGATCTTGTTTAAACAAAGGTTTTTCTTTTTGCACCTAAAGATAAGGATGCCTGAAAAAAAAAGGAATTTTTGTGACAAAATGTTCTTTGGTGTTTATTGTACTGTAGTTAGATGTATTGTGCACAGATATTTACCTGTACTTTCTAGTGATCCGATATATGAAAATATGTAAAAAAAAAGAGTTGGTAGGAGTTGATTGTAAGAAGAATTTAAAAGCTAGCTGAAAGTATCAGGATCATACAAAAGTAGAGTTAAATGTTTATCTTGTGTTTACATTTCAAAGCTATAGATGAAGTTTATTCTATGCTAATGGAAAGAGTATTCATCTTGAGAGCATGTATTGGTATGCTATTGTTTTGTTTTTTCCTTTTTTTGTTTTTTACCGGATCAAGGGTCCTTACTACAAAAAGATGAAAAAATTTCACAAAAAATAGTATGACTTTTTTATACTAAACAAAGCTGTACTTTGTTGAAGACCGTATTCAGAGAGTAGTGGTTAATGATTCTTACTCTGCCTGGTCTAAGGTATTAGTTGTGTACCCCAAATTTCAGTGTTTGGATCTTTACTTTTTAATATATGTATAAATGATAAAGGGTCTGAGATTAAAAGTACCATTGAAGTCTTTGCAGATGACACCAAGCTATGCAGTGGAATAACTTCCTTACAGGATGTCTCCAACTTACAAGCCAACCTCAATGCACTGTTTAATTGGGCAACTATGTGGCAAATGAGGTTTAATGTTGATAAACTTAAAGTTATGCACTTGGGGGCTAAGAATATGCATGCATCATACATACTAGGGGGGAGTACAACTGGGGGAATCAATGGTGAAGAAGGATCTGGGGGTTTTGGTAGATCATAAGCTTAATAATAGCATGCAATGCCAAGCAGGGGTTTCCAAAGCGAGCAAAATCCTTTCTTGTATAGATTCCATAGAAAGATAGACATCATTTTACCCCTGTAAAAATCATTAGTAAGACCTTATCTGGAATATGCAGTTCAGTTTTGGGCATCAGTTAACAAAAAGTATATTGGGTAACTGGAGAAAGTGCAGAGAAGGGCAACCAAACTGATAAGCGGCAAGGAGGAGCTCAGCTATGAGGAACGATTAGAGGAACTGAATGTATTCTCTCATGAGAAGATGAGATTAAGGGTAGATATAATCAACTTGTATAAATACATAAGTGGTTCATATAGTGAACTTGGTGTTGAGTATTCACATTGAGTATTCATTAAAGAGGACAAGGGGGTACACTTTGTGTCTGGAGGAAAAGAGATTTAATCTCCAAATATGAAAAGGCTTCTTCACAGTAAGAGCTGTGAAAATGGGGAATAGACTCCTTCAAGAACTGGTTCTGTCCAGCTCATTAGATTGCTTTAAAAAGGCCTGGATTCTTTACTAAATGTACATAATATAACTGGATACTAATATTTATAGGTAAAGTTGATCCAGGCAATATCCTATTGCCTTCTGGGGGATCAGGAAGGATTTTTTTCTCCTGCTGGAGCAAATTGAATCATGCTTTGCTGGGTTTTTTCCCCTTCCTCTGGATAAAGGATTGTGTATATATGATTGTACTTTTTTTTCTGTTTTATTGATTGAACTAGATGGTCTAAACTAACTATGTAACTATGTAATTCAGTCATGTGTGAAATTGTCAGGTGATAATATTTTGTTTGTCGCTGTGCAAAAGCGAACTGTAATGGGTTTTTACTTTATGTACAAGCCAACTTGTGGAATGAATTAGGAGTCACCACTATCCCTGCTCCTTGCCTTATATAGCTCATGACAACACAGGGAGTTGTCATTGGGCTAGTATTACCATCATGATTTGTTGAATGTCTTGGGTCATTGGTTTTTGGTGTTTTTTTTTTTTTTGAGGGGGGGTTGGGTTTTTTTTTTTTAGTGAGTCGTAGTGTGGCAGGCATCATGACTGTTTATGTATATACAATGAGGGACATGCTTTTGTTTTTTTTTTGGTTTTTTTAATAAAGGACTTGTCTAACATTTGGATGTCTTTTTTTTTTTGGGAACATTCTCTTTTTTTGTGAATGAGCCCATACCCATTCATGTGGGGAGGCCAGAATCTGAAGGGCCCCTTGTTATTAAAGTGGGCTTCCAGATTCTGATGTGCTCCCTACCAGCAAACCCCCACAACCACTGGGCAAGGGTTGTGGGGAAAAGGCCTTTGTCCTCATCAACATGGTTACAAGGTGCTTTGTCAGGTAGGTCGCCTCTGGCAAGGCAACCCCCCCCCCCCCCAGGATAAGAACAAGTGGCCTTGTATAGTTAAGGAGAGTGGTGCGCAAACTTTCCCCCACTTTAGTGTGGGAGTCCCCCTTAAAATTCCATACCTGAAGGATCTGGTATGGATTTACTGGGAAACACATTTTTTTGTTTTTGCGTGAGGTAGCTCCTTAAAATTCATACCATATTCACTGGAGGGTGTGCTACATCAAAAATTAGGTTTGAAAAAAAAAAAGTACATATAAGACTTTTGGAGGGGTCTGTCTGCTTTTTTTTTTTTTAACAAAGAAGCTACTGCAATAATTTTCTGTACTTCACAGTGATGCACTCCTTCACAGGCAGGATTAGGAACCCCCCAGGGTTCTACTTCAAATTGATTATTTAAAACTTTTTTTTTGTTGCTTTGGTACATGTTTCCCTGGGCAGCCCCAACCTCCTACTCCCTATCCATTTTTTCACACCACCTAGCTTATTAGCCCATAAAATTAGCATTTTCAATTTGACAGCTTTGGCTCCCATTGATTTCAGTGTGTTTACATTTGGCATCTGAACTTCTTTGAAGTTTGTAGTTGGTAAAACCCATGCTGAACTGAATTTAGGGTATTGTGGCTCATCACTACTACTGACCAGTGTTTTGGACAGTACAGAGGCAAGTAATATGCAGTTTTCTTTACATTCCAGGTAAAAGTAAACCACAAAAAAACCTGTTAAATAAATTTTATTGTATTATTTTTTGTTATTCTGTGCAAAAAAGTTATGGGGAAATGTATTAAATACAAATGCTAGTGCTTTGAGTTTGCATATCAGAATGTAGGTCACAGAGTAAAGGCAGGACATGTCTAAAGTGCCTAGAGCTCTAAATTTTCTGTGAGCTGATCTAACACTGTGCAAGACAGAAACATGAGGAAACCACACTTTACATACAGCTTAAAATTAGACAGAGAGATATTCTCATCTTTGCATATAAATAAAGGAAGGTACCTGTACAATTAAATTGATATTAAATACTGAAACGGAACAGGACACCCGTGACTGGGTACCTCCGTTGACAGATGCTCCTAGTGCTTCCCAAGGGCTCCAAGCACTCCACCAGACACCGTAATCACTTCAGACCCCACAAACCGCCGCAGCTTGGTTAGGGTTTTGCCGTCTCCTACCCACCCTGGACCTATGACAAGGCTCCAGGTTTCCGTGGGTGAACCTCTCTTTCCCCAGAGAGTGCAGCAGAACAAGCTCTTACACAAGCTCTTACAAGAGCTTAGTGGTTATCTAAGGGAGTATGGAAGACCCTAGCAATCCCTTGTAGCAGATTCCCCCAATAAGAGACAGGACTCTAGATTGAGGGCAAAGTAACTCTAGAACAACTTTATTAAACAAGAAAACAGACTTATAGACAGTTTTCACCCCCAAGGTTACCACCCAGGTGGACCTTGTTGAAGACTGGACGTAACATTCACCATCCAATAGGAACAGAGTTTTACACTCTCATACAGTGTACACAAAAATATACAATGTGGGACAATCCCCCCTCCCCTTAGCATCCAATCAACATACCTATATACATCCCATAATAAGTTTCTCTTAAGGCAGACAGACAGAATAATGTGAGGTCATTAACACTTAACAAAAAGACAGGGCAATCCACATTCCCTCCAAATACACAACAAAAGGAAAACCTGTCTGACATTGAAAGATATGTAATATAGACAGCATTTAGGAAGAACAGATTTCATGGCAAATGGGAATAAATCTTTATATTCCTATATGGCGATATTGCTGCCAAATATGACCGTCCCATCTGAAGCAATTCAAACTATTAATTATCTGTTTTTAACTTCCAGTGATGGTGAATACTGTCACAAATAATGTTTTTTTATTTTTAAAAATAACAAACGTGTTATCCATACCTGCTCTGTGCAATAGTTTTGCACAGAGTAGCCCCGATCCTCCTGGCCTTAGGTCCCCCACCAGCGCTCCTGACCCCTCCCTCCTACTGAGTATCCCAAAAGCAAGCAGCTTTAAATGGGGGCACCCAAGCAAGCTTGCTCCCAAGCTGCTGCTCAGCATGTCTATTCACACACAGAGCCATCCCACATGGAAGAAAAATACATTAAAAATATATTTTAAATAAACATTTTTTATTTTTTCCCAAATATATAGGAAATGTATTTGAAATGCTACAATTTTGGCCATATTCAATATATTTCTAAAATTTTTGTCCCAAATATATTAGAAATATATTTGAAATGCTACAATTTTGGCCATATTCAATATATTTCAAAATATTTTTTCCCTAAATATATTGGAATTTTTCTTCCATATGGGATGTCTTGGCCCCACCCCTCTCTCTCTCCTTATTGGCTCACTGGCTGTGGTTGACAGTAGTGGGGGCCAATGGATCTGACAGCTGTCTAAGCCAATGGGAAGGGAGAGTCCCTGGAGAAGCGTGGCTCTCGATCAAATTATCGGATATTTATGAGGCTTAGGTATGTATTAGGGGGGCTGAGGGTGCTGCTGTACAGAGAAGGCTTTAAAAAAAAAACCTTAAACCTTTAGAACAACTTTAAGATACAGAAAAAACATTTTTACTAAGCTTTGCCTTCCACCACCTTATACAAGTTATATGAGTTTACAGAGGTGTTATAAAAGCATCTATGAAAGCATGGTGCTTTAGTGTTACTAAACCAATAACTATTTATTGTATCTGGTCGCCCACTGTACACAGAACATGGAAAAGCAATAGTTTTTTTAAATTTAAACTGCTAAATACCTTTTTTTATCAGCAGTTAGAGCAGTCTTGTGACATATCAATGTCTGGTTAAAGTAGAGTACCTTATGTACTCATCAGTATCTAAAAATGAAGAAAAAAAAACTATACAAAAGCTATACCAAAAGTCTAATGCATGCTTTCTGGGTGGCCTGTTTATTGTCTATTGCTCCAATTTGGAAACTCCCAAACATCTCTTTCCCGCAAGTTCTCTCCAGAATCTATTCCATATTAACGATGGAGTCCATTTTTCATGTATTATATGAGTCAATGCAGCACATCAATGCAAAATTTACAATTTACAATATACCTCTTTTTCTTTTTCCTTTCATTCTTTTGTCTCTTATTTCATATAAAGCGAACATCAGGTTTTTATGATCCATTTATTCTTGTTATGTGTTTTACACTTCTGCATCACAGGCATTTAGTAATAGGGCTTGGCTTTTTATTCTTTTTTTGTACTTCAGCTTTGTGTTGTTCGGTTTATATGTGCTTTATTTTTTCTATTTATCTATATTTTTCTATTTATATATACCTACTGTTTGTACATTTTTCTGTATGCATTGATGGCTATGTTTTTCTTAATACTCTTTAATTAACGGTTTGAAAAAAACAACAATTTTGTAGGTTATGTAGGCTGTTAAATAATTGTAGGCTGTTAAATAATTGTATAATTAAAGCAAGATATCATTTAATTTAACACTAAAACTTTAGACAGAACATCTATCTTTAATCCTGTTTGCAGAAACTTGAAAAATTATATTTCACCACTTAAGAGTCCCACAATAATATATTTACTGTCCATAGAGATTAGTGCTATAACAGCTTGGGGTTAGTAACTTACAAATACTTAGTACAGTTATTGGGTAAACAAGAGAAGAAAAAGACAATCTGCCCTAGATTCCAAGTTGGATGGAAGCTGGTCTACTTGGACACATTTTCTGATTGTTAATCTAGACACTTTACCGAATCTCTAGATTATGTGTCTAAACAGCAAATGAGCTGAACTAGCAAATGTTACTTATCTGTCTGGCAGTTGTGTCTTATTTAGATTGAGCAATATATTTCATGAATTCCCTCTCTGCGTTTATTAGAGTCACCTGTTTTATGCTGTTTAAAGGGGGGGGGGGGGGGGGGTTGTTGTACTCTAGAGCATTGTGTATGCTTAAAAAATTGTGAAAAGGTTGCTTACATGAAAATGCTGAATAAAAAGATCACTTTTTTAGAAACAGAAAATACAATTCAGATTATAATGATTATACATAACTTTAAAATTATACTAAGAAAGCAATACCTTAGGTCAACTTTCCTGAAATTACATTTTGAGGACTATACATGATTTTATGGGATGTATTATGTAGCTGCCTTGGCCTCATGCTGAGAGATTTTTTTTTTTTTTTAATCTGCCCTTTCTGAAATGAGATGAGCATTAGATGTCCTTTTGTAATAGAATGTTTAGATATATGAGATGGTTGAATGGCAGAGGAGCTGTAACAGGCTTGAATAGTAGATCCTGACAGTCATGAATCACTCTATGTATGATTGCCATAACTTGTATTGCACATGCTGAAGACATGGGCAGGGATATTTTCATGCATTTTTCAATATTTTGTGTTACTGTGATTTTGAAGGTAACATAGATACAGTGAGAGAGAGTTAAATCTTTACTTTATGTTTAGTCTCTCACATTCAGTAGCACACACTATTATTATAAATTGATACTTTATAAAATGTATTAATTTCACTCTCCAATGTGGCATGAGAAATCATTGCAAAATCCATGAACAATGTTTTGCGCCTCCCTGTCCTCCACTTTTGAAGGACAGGGATGCTCATAGCCACCATTCATAGACTGAACAGCGATTGCTCATAAATAAAAAATAAAAATACATTTTAATTGCATATTTAAATAGTATTAAACCCTCACTATATAAAACATGTTTCCCATTAGCTCAATGTAACTATTACCAATTGCCAGTAAATGTATCAGTATTATTCTCAAAGACTTACATTTGTCCACTCAAAATTTGTACAGCCAGGCCTATTTTTGTGGCACTTCCTCGAACTTCCGGATTGGGGAATGCTCACAGTTGTGTTATGTGGCTTTCTGCGTTGGGACTACATATACTATGATTTCTTGCACTCAGCCTATAATATACAAGCATATCTACTCTAAAAACATCAGTTGGCCTCCTACTTAAGGACTACAAGTCCCACGATTCCTAACCCCCTGCTCCTAGTGCGCATGCATACCAGCTGTAATACAGTCAGGTGGTTTTCTGCAACCGCATGTACAGCCCATAATGCACAAGCCTGTTCTCTGTATTAGAGCTTTTGCTGATCTCTCCTCCCAAACCTTTGCGGTCCTTGTTGGGCACATACACATCATGGTGACTCCAGAGAGACCCTGCATGGAAGTGTAGCCACTCTATTGGCAGATTTTATTGCAAGATAGTACTGAAAACACAGGCTGTAGATACAAAGGGGACAGCAACAATAGTACATGAATTATGGTTGTACATATAATTTAAAGGGGGGTTTAATAACAGTTTAAAGTAAGGCGTGTGGCATCCCACTTTGACTGTATGTGTAACAGACGCCCACATACAAAATCAACAATTAAAGTGCAAGTTTGGTCAAACTCTAACTAAGGGTAAACCTACTCCTGCCTCCATTTTAAACCTAATCCTGTAAAAAAAAAAATATATGTATCCTTACTTATTCTGAATTTGGTCTGGTCCGGTCACATAATCTCACCAGCAGTGGCTTCTGTGTAGAGTAGCTTCAAATGCCTAGGAGATGATGTCACCCATGGACTTACTATGGAGCATTGATTGTTGGCTGTCCCTCCTGTATATTGAAGCCACCGCTGACAGCTGATCATGAGAGCAGGCTTCAGAATAGGTAAATATACACATCTTTTCATGACATGGTTAGATAGAATGGCGGTGGGGGCATGTTTAGTCTACTTCAATATCTACAGCCCACTTTAATATCTGCAGCTCAACTGGTTCGCTGATTTAATACATACTATATATCTATATAGAAATGGGACATATCTGGGACATATTCTAGCACTTAAAATCTAACCTGATTATACTACAATCAATCTTTACATACACATTGTATATATACTGTATATATATATATATATATATATATATATATATATATATATATATATATATATATATATATATATATACTATGAAATGTCTTCAACAATTTAGAACAAGTTCACTTAAATGTGACTAACGTGTACTTGCTACAACATGACCTGGATAAATAAGAACCTTCACAGACAACTAAAAAGCCAACAGAAGCAGCTTCAGTCAAAGTGAAGCCTGCTCACTTCAAGCCAATTTATTATTGTGTCTGCAGTTTGAATCTAATCATGAGACTTTGCCTACAAAGTCAATCAGCACCCAGGGTAAAGGTAGGAAAATGCACCCCCCTCTCCCAGCAGGCCACACCACCTTGACTCCCCCCACTGGATTGAGAAGGGGACGGGGCCAATAGAGTCAAGGTCCAAAATGTTTGTAATGTTTGTGGTATGCAAATAAAAAGTAATCATTGAAAAAATGGTCAGTGGCATCACAGAAAGGAAAATATATCCCTGTGTCGGTGGTATTACAGGAAAATAAAAAAATGTCCCGGCGTTGGTGGTGTCACGGGAAATAAAAAAAAATATGCTTATATTAATGGCATCCTTGGAAGAAAACCACTACAAATCCCACCTGTAGTACAAAGCTCTCCATTCAACCCAGTACACTCCTTCATCTACCCCACTACACAGCTCCTGCCTCCTCCCTCTCCCTCAATACTCAGATCTCCCTCTTCCTTCCCTTAGTACACTGAGCCCTTCCTCTCCCCCCAGTACCCAGAGCTATCCTCTCCCCCAAGTACCCAGAGCTCTACCTCCCCCCAGTTCACAGAGCCCCCCTTCTCCCTCTTTCCCCAGTACACAAATCCCCCTTCTCCCTCTCCTCCGAACACAGAACCCCCTATCCTCCCTCTGCCTATGGGGGAGAGTAAGGGGTTTGTGAACTGAGGGAGGAGCCCTGTACATGGAGCTCCTCCCTCAGTTCACAAAGCCCTCACTCTCCCCCATACACAGAGCCCCTCTCCTCCCTCTGTCCCCAGTACACAGAGCCCCACCTCCTCCCAGCACAGAGCTCTCCTCTCCTTCTTCTCCAGTACACAGAACTACCCCAGTAAACAGAGCTCTCCCCTCCTCCCTCTTCCCCAGTACAGAGATCCTCCCTCTCCCCCAGTACTCAGAGCCCTCCCAGTACACAGAGCCCCCTAGTACAAAGATCCCCACAGTTAATAGAACCCCCAATACTCAGAGTTCCTCAGTACACAGAGCCCCGACCCGAGTACACAGAGCCTATTCTGCTCCCATACAACTCCCTCAAGATACAGCAGTTATGCAGTCCTCTGGGGCACAGCTGCTCCTCCTGCACTGAGGAAGCACTGTCACTTATGTACACAGAATCTAGCATAGGAAGCCGCTTCTGTGTTTGCAAGTTACAGTGGCCAGCGTGGAACACAGGGCTAGCACCGGATGTGGTGGTACAGTATACTGTCGCATTCCGGACAAAAAACCCTGCTAAAAGGAGTGACACTACAGTCATTTCTGTCACTGAGAGGCAGAGAGAAAGAAGCTTCCAGTGTGCCCCCTGATCTTTCTCATAGAGTCAACATTTCTGTCCATCCCTTTCTCCAGCCCTGCCTTGAAGAAGGAGGGAGGGGGCTCATCTCCTGAAACATGCTAGTTGTATACTACAGTATGCTGCTAAATAAGAAAGATTTTTAACAAATGGCTCAATTGTGTGATGATGTGTATTAGGCATGCCTCACTACACAGCCATGAATAATAATATCAGGCTTTTCTACTAAAACCTGTAGGCCCACAACCTTTTTCCTAAAAGCAACACCCTAACACCCTGTGCTAGAATTATCACTTCTACCAGTTCTAACTTAGAATACTGTGACATTGTTTAAGTTAGTCTACAATATTCTGCTGGTGATAAGAACAAATGTGTGGCTGATTAATATAGACAAATGGCTGTTTTTTTCCTCTGCTGTCTGTGGGCACAGGTCTACTGTTTCTAAGTGTAAAATGAGCCCTGACAAAGGTTTTATTAGTCACGTCAATATATTCTGCCCAGCAAACTATGTCTTAGAAAACAGCTTTTTATGTAAATTAAGATAGTTGACTCAAATGGTATTTTATAGTCACAGTGTTAAAAAGTACAAATAGATGGGGTGCTAGCTGCTGGGGGCCTACATTTTGTGTAATGTTTACAATGTGTCTGTAGCTAATTTTGTATTTTGGAGTACGGATTAGTAAAATTCCTATACATTTTTTTATGTGTCCTATTGATGAGATTTCCTATCACTTCTTGTCCCCGAATCACAACAGGAATGGCTTGGAAATTCCCATGAGACTATTTGTGACCACTTTGAAAGATTTCCCCTCACCTCTTATTCTGTTGGCAGCCATAAAGCTGTGGATTTCTCATAATTCTCTGCCCTAGTAACAGTGCGTACAGGACAAATAAAGAGGGTGGATCTCCCCAGTAAGGACATGCAAAGCTGTATAAGCCTGATGGAATTTCTTACCCTACTGGCATCATGGGGGCAGAGTTAGGGTGTTCAAAAGTGTAAACATAATTTCTTGTGGTGCTGTAGTTTTGGTTCTGGTTCTAATAGTATTTTGGAGCAGCAATGGTAGTGCATTAAGGTGTATGTCAACAGAATCTTCATGTAAAGGAATAACGAGTCTATAGACACCAGTGTCCACAAAGTAAAGATGCTGGGTGTCAAGTGGACTAATGTCACCGTTTTCCGTCTGCCAGGCAATTTTTTTATGCTTTTAGGCCCCCCCCCTTTCTTTTTTTAATAATGACTTTTTCTGAAACACAATTAAACCTGAGTGCACCCTTGAGTACTAAATACAGTAGTACACAATTGAATTCTTACATTGTATAGCAGACTGCATTTTACCCTGATTTCTTGTAAACTGCACAAGACCCATGAAACCTGAGGGTATTTTGTTATAAAAAATAGTGACCTAGTTAATATTCTTGTGGGCTGTGGCACGCCCCCTTCTAACATGCACGCCTCACCATCGGTTAGTTGGTTTATCCTAAGACTAATAATTAAAATTCCAGTATATATATCATAGTTTGTGGGCGCTATAACTTTAATGCAAACCAATCAATATACACTTATTTGGATTTTTTTTACCAAAGTCATGTAGCAAAATCAATTTTGGTCTAAATTCATGAATAAATGTAATTTTTTTTAATTGGATATGTTTTATAAAAGAAAGTAAAAAATAATGTTTTTTTTTTTTTTGTTTTCAAAATATTTTGTCTTATCTCGTTTATCTAATAAAAAATGAAAAACCCAGTGGTAATCAAACACCACCAAAAGAAATCTATATTTGTGTGAGAAAAATTATGTAAATTTTGTTTGGGTATTGCAAACAACGGATTTTTATTTTTTTTGTTACTGTTTCCAACAGGAACGGGTTCCAGATAGTCCTTCCCCTGCACCCTCCCTTGAAGATGGGCGAAGACCTGGAAGTCACCCTTCATCCCACAGAAGTAGCAGTGTTTCTAGCTCCCCAGCAAGGACTGAAAGTTCCTCAGACAGAATACGTATGTTCTATATTTCATCATTCAAAACAACATTTTACTTTATAGTATCCTAATAGTTCCCTCACATACAACCTAAAAGTGCTTGTCAGGAAAACACGCAGTGGGGTTGATTTACCAAAAGAATAGAGGTTGTTCACCTAGCAAAGTTAATTTGAGTAGATAAAGTGAACCTTTGTGTATTATGAATACATACTTATGTGTAAGAAAATTAAAATTAGGATTAAAAAAATAAAGCAAGATTTTTATTAACGCACGATCAAGTAATCAAGTAATGTGAACAAGTAATGTTCAATATAACCATTACCATTCACTTTGATAAATAAACAGCCTCTATTCCTTTAGTAAATGAACCTCTGTTTGATACCTCTTTGCACTAACTTGTGAGTGCCTATTAGTGCAGATTAGCTGTGGGATGGGTAAGCCATAATAACTTTAGCAAAATGCAGACATGAAACTTTACCTAGCAAGCTAAATCTGGCATAAAAAATATATTCCAATAAAGACGTTTAAAGGTATAAGGACTTGGATGAATAGAGAACCATGTTGTGTGCTATGATGACATTGTTAACTTTTGTGAGTCTGAGTCTAAACATGTATGGCAGTATTGTGAAAAGGCTTTCTGGCATATAGTGAGCTATTGTACCCACTGCAAGATTGATAGATTTTCCATTTGATAAATATTGAAGAGTAAAGTCAAGATCTCATATTAGTTTCTGAATACATCTTCTTCTCTTCAAATTGTCTTTGCATACATCCTAACTATAAGCATTAACTGTTCTTTTAATTGGATGAAATCTACATTATTCAGCTCTAATATACACTATATTGTCAAAAGTATTGTGACAGCAACAACAACAAGAGAAGGGTGCACCGGCCATTACATTACCACTACAACATTTTTTTACTAAATTAAAAGACCAACATACATTATACTCACAAACGTATGATGCATACATGCATATCAATAAAAATGAAACCAATCGCCTCCAAGACTGCTGGGATGCACCGATAATGCAAGGAGACCTGGTGGCGTCCGTGTAGGCCGGGCTGATGCGTTTTGAGGGAGAACACTCTTCCAGCAGTAGTTTGGTGAGCCAGTAGTTCTTTTGGCTTTGAGGAAGAGGGTTCTCCCTCAAAACACGTCAGCCAGTGTTAAAATTTTGACCTTTGCTTCCAAAATCCAATTGTATTTATAAATATGCAGAGAGGTGCTTGAGGAACAGCTATAGAAAAAAAATATAATACTGAAGTATGTGCAGTAATATTGTACAGATTTAATGCTTTGTTGTTTGCCCATCCTAACTTTTGTAAATATAGAAAGTTAAACTATATTGCAGATGGCTTTAATTAAAGCTGAATGCCGTGTATACATAGCCTAATGTACCATCTAAGAGATACCACAGATAAAATAACTGGTTTCCTTTTGTCTATCTCAGAATGGTACATCTAAGCTTTAGGAATATAAAACAAGACAAAAATGCCTCCAGAAGGGCAAAGAACATTTTTATGTTAGTGTTTATGGTAGAGAACCTGACTAGACTGACAATAAAGAAGCATGATGGGCTAACTGTTTAGCTATTTTAGGTAACAGCTTTAAATAGCAATACTATTTCAGTGCTGTATATCTAAATTTTTTTACTGAAAAAAAACAATCCCTCTTTCCCTCTTAGCAGCCAAGCACTTTATATGTTGCTAGGGCAAAATAGAACATATGAGGGAGATATTGATTGTGTGCTAGAACGGAAACATTATTATTTTTTTCTTAAGTCGGACACTTCATTCATGATGCCAAAGTAAGCATGTGTCACATTTTGTTTTACTTTTTTATCAAAAGGTTTTGTGAAAAACTCTATTTGGTATAGTAAAAGTGTTTATTGTTAACCATAATAATATGTAGAATCACAAACTATCAAGAATGTTTCATTCTTTTCATAAGCTGTCCATCAAAATGGCTTGTCAATGAACCAGATGTTGATGGGATTGTCTCCAAATATTATACCGGGTCCAAAAGAAGGTGATCTTGCCGGTCATGAAGCTGGGCATGAGGCAAAAAGGATACATATGGAAAAAGGTTAGTTTTTTTAAATTGTACCCATGCTTAAAAAAATTATCCACACAGCAGGAGTTAAAACTATTTTCAAAATATGAACCTAGCTTCTTATTTGCAGGTAGGAAAAAAGGAAATGGGGTCTGGACTGTTTTAAGCTATATAATATTACTTGCTAACAAATCAGTTGATTTTGTTTTAAAAGGTTAAGTTGTAAGTTTTGATTGCTGTAGGAATTAAACTTAATATAAAAAGACTGGTCTTTGGTTTGGACCATATTAAAAAAAGAAGTACCTTGTATCCCCAGGGCCACAGAGGGATCACTCCATATTAGATTAAAACAAAAAAAAAATGTATTTCCTTATAGAATAAATAGGGGGTAAGAAAACAATGAGCATTTTTTTCTTTATTTAAATAAGCCACTCAGTTGTCACCTCTCAGAAAATAAAGGGGTCGATTTACTAAAACTGAAGAGTTCAAAATCGAGTGCAGCGCTGCATAGAAACCAATCAACTTCCAGTTTTTTTCGTCAAAGCTTATCCGAAGCTGAAGTTAAAAGCTGCTTGGCTACCATGCACAGCGGCACCAGATTTTGCACTCTGTAAATTTTATTAAATCAACCCCAAAGATGAGAAATTGGAGATGTGGCATGCTTTTCGATGATTTTTTTTTTTTTTTTTTTATAAAACCCTTAAAATCAGGTAGCTTTAAATGAGAAAGGAAAGGGGTGCTGTTTCACTTTCTGTTTTAGGGTATGGCCAAAACAAAATGTCAAATGAAAGCTTCTTTTGCTGCATCTGAAAGCTATTGAACAATATCAACAAAATGTTCCTTGCATGTGATTGGAAATTATTTTCAAAAAATGGGGGGATACAAAGCTACTGTGCCCTTTACCCTGGTTATTAGGATAGGGCATTCTAAACTATAGTCGTCCTTTCAAATCTCTGGAACAGGTTTCTTTATTTTTTTTTTTTTTTTTACTCAATTAGTATATTTTTTTAAAATCCAATAATAATC